>NC_087292.1:12540307-12852026 GCF_015220805.1 Pogoniulus pusillus | reverse complement strand
GAGGGCTGCACTCACACAGTGGATCTCAGTCACCACCCACTGTGTAACCAAACTGTATGCTGAGGAAACTTCTCCCACTGTTAGGGTGCCTGAGTGGGTGTGGGTCTGGGTCTAACACTGTAACTGAAACAAAACATTTTATTGATCAGAAAATTATGAGGACATGAATAATTTGGACATTTAGTAATAGTTAAGAGCCTCAACTCCCCATCATCCTTTATCAACAGTCCTGGCTCCCTGGAGAGATCCCTGAAGACTGGAAGCTGGGTGATGGGATGCCCATCCACAAAAAGGGCCAGGAGGAGGAGCCAGGAAATGACAGATCTGTCAGCCTGAGCTCAGTGCCAGGCAAGGTTGTGGAACAGGTTGTCTTGAATGCCATCACAAAGCACCTAAAGAATGGCCAAGGGATCAGGCCCAGTCAGCATGGGTGTAGGAAGGGCAGGTCCTGCTTGACCAACCTGATCTCCTTTTATGATCTGTTTTGGGTTTTTTGGGGTTTTTTGTTTGGTTGGTTGTTTTTTGTTTGTTTGCTGTTTCTTTTTACCTGCCTGGTGAATGTGGGGCAGCCTATGGATGTAGTCTACCTGGACATCAACAAGGCCTTTGACACTGTCTGCCACAAGAAGCTCCTGGCACAGCTGGCAGCTCGTGGCTTGGGCAGATTCACTCTGAAATGGGTCAAAAATTGCCTGGAGGGCCAGGCCCAGAGAGTGATGGTGAATGGTGCCACATCCACTTGGCAGTTGTCACTAGCAATGTCCCCCAAGGATCAGTGCTGGGCCCAGACCTGTTCAATATCTTTATTGATGAACTGGATCAGGGGATTGAGTCCAGCATCAGTAAATTTGCAGATGACACCTAATTAGGAGCAGGTGTGAATCTGTTGGAGGGTAGGAGAGCCCTACAGAGGGACCTTGACAACCAGGATGGGTGGGCAGAGGCCAATGGGATGAGATTTAACAAGGCCATGTGCAGGGTTCTACACTTTGGCCACAACAACCCCAAGCAGCACTACAGACTGGGGACAGAGTGGCTGGAGAGCAGCCAGTAAGAAAGGGACCTGGGGGTACTGATAGATAGTAGCTGAAGATGAGCCAGCAGTGTGCCCAGGTGGCCAGTAGACTCAATGGCATCCTGGCCTGGATCAGGAACAGTGTGGCCAGCAGGACAAGGGAGGTTATTCTTGCCCTGTACTCAGCACTGGTCAGGCCACACCTTGAGTCGTGTGTCCAGTTCTGGGCCCCCCAATTCAAAAAAGATGTTGAGGTGCTGGAATGTGTCCAGAGAAGGGCAACAGAGCTGGTGAGGAGAGGCTGAGGGAGCTGAGGGTGTTTAGCTTGGAGAAGGTGAGGCTCAGAGGTGACCTCATTGCTGTCTACAACTACCTGAAAGGAGGTTGTAGCCAGGTGGGGTTGGTCTCTTCTGCCAGGCAACCAGTAACAGAATAAGGGTACACAGTCTCAAGTTGTGCCATGGCAGGTTCAGGCAGGAAAGCTGTTGCCAGAGAGAGTGATTTGCATTGGAATGGGCTGCCCAGGGAGGTGGTGGAGTCACCATCCCTGGAGGTGTTCAAGAAAAGCCTGCATGAGGCACTTGGTGCCATCGTCTAATTGACTGGATAGGGTGATACGTTGGATTGGATGATCTTGGAGATCTCTTCTTACTTGGTTGATTCTGTGATTCTATAAGAGAAGAGATTGTTTGAAATACTTCAGGCTTTTACCCGTTCCCAGTGATGCATATTTTGTTCAAGCACTACAGGTGTACTGGCCCCTATCCCCTAATTCACAGCAAAAGGGATTCTACTGTGTCTGCTATTCATCAGTTTACCCTTCAGAAACATACCATTTTGTCAGCTTGCAAAATTACTTCTTGGAATATTGATCTGTACAGACAGTGTTTTGCTCTGAACTTATTCATTAGGAAAGGATTAAAGTGGGCAATGGAGAAAAAAAAAAAGGCAACATTCTTTGGAGTGTATAAGCAGTGAGTTAGAAATTAAGCACCACAAAAGTGAGTCATAGGGTAGAACAGATCGATGGTAAAATTCAAATGCATGCACTTGCAGCTAACAAGAGAGCCAGAGATGCTGGTTCTCACTGCAGGGCAACTGCTACACTATAAAGCCAACAAAACAAACATGAATTTATCATACTGTTCTTCACTTGAAGAAAAGTGTGAATGCTTGATAATAAAAATGTATAAAGTTGAAAAATAAGACTAATGTAAAACAATTTTGCTTTGCTTTTTTGTCTTCTTGCTCACAGTGAAGCAATGCTCTACAAATTATTAGCCCAATATAAAACAAGAACTAAGTTTTGAGAGAACTCTCCAGAGAAGTCTTGAAAGCAGATGAGGAAAAAAAAAAATCATCTGACCAAACTTGTTTTCCTTCCCTGTACCAGCACAGCCTATATATATACTGCTTCAGACAATCACTAGCAGGAGCTACTCTTCACTGTTGCCTCTCTGTATGTGCTGAGGCCTTAGATTGTTGCTGTGGGAGGCTCCTTAAAGCAAATGACATATCTGAACATAGAGTTCTATAGAGGCAGAAGCTGCTCCCAGAAGCCCAGTCTCAAGAAGGGTGTTAGCACAAAAGAAAACCTGGAGAAGAATCTTTTCACATGATCTTCCACTTCCAACTAGGCAGAAAACTGAACCATGATCTTCCGTTTAAGATAAACAAGCAAACCACCAAACTCTCAATTATTATTGGTCAACAGAAGAATAGGCAAGTGTTACACAGGATCACACATGCAACAGGTGAGATTAGGAGGCACCTCTGGAGATCATCTAGCCTCACTCCCCGCTCAAGCAGGGGAAGCAAACGCGGATTGTTCAGGAACACATCCAGTCAGGGTGGCCTCTGTAACATTGCTATGAGAACTGTTCCAGTGTTGAACCAGGAAACTTGAGCAGTTGAGAGGCAGACACACAAGGTCTGTGCCAAATCTCTCTGGGTCTTTATCCAGAAGTACCTGTCAGGGAATCCTCTGGCCTACTGCTAATCTTGGACTATCCCTGATATCCAGTTGGTGGAGATGAGAGCAGCCTTAAAGGTGGTTTTAAGTTACGTCATGGGATAAAAAACTTTCCAAGGCTTGAGAACCATAAAAGTGTTTTAGAGCTGTTTGTTTGGGTTTTTGTTGTTGTTGTTTGAGTTTTTTTATACTGTCTCCTGACAGGGTAGAGAAGAGGATACCCTGGAGGACAATTTGGGTGCATCTTTATGGACATGGATACTAATGTTTGGAACTGTGTTTGCAAAAATCAGAACTGGCTGAAGCCTTCTGTTTACCTGAGAAATTACCTCATGGCAGACACATACTTTAGAAGTTTGCCTTTTTTCTGCAAAGGAGAGCAACAATTACTATTAAGGCAAAACTATGCAGTAGCAGAGTATGATATGGAAATAGCCTTTCCCCTGTCATTTTAGTGTCATAATCCTGCCACATAGTTTAGAAACTAATTTTCTACTGATTGGTAGTCTAATGTATGTGTGGCACATTATACCATGCCTGGCACATGAATCTCAGCAATTCAGTGCCTGCAAGAGTGAGCAACACATGATAAACATGTCAAGGTTTTGGACACATTGTCTAAACAAGATTGGCAGAGTTGTTTTTTGTTGTGTTTAGATTAAGCTCTTTTTCTTCAACTATGCTAGAAGCAAACAGCAGAGACAAAATGAATTAGAGACTTTTTTTGACTTTATCTGCTTTCTTCCACTGAATGAAGATAACGTGCCACTTCCTTGAGGGTCTTATTCTAGATTTGTGGTTTCCATTAATGTGTTTCATGTTACTTCTAGAGTTCTCTGAAAATTACTCAATAGGATTTTCATAAAGCTTGAGACATGTTAAGTTATTTCTAAGTGTAATTTGCTAAAAAATAAGAGAAAAAAAATTAACTCAGCAGTCTTGTGGACAATTACCCAAAGCAGCAATGTAAAATTATTTGCAAATTCTATGCTGTAGAAATGAAGCCAACATAAATAATTATAGAACACTAGGATGCATGGTGGCAGCTAAGAGAAATCATTTTGATTGTTTATGCTTTATGCCCACCAAGTCAAGAATTATTTCCATGTCATGTCATCATCTATTGATTTAATTTATACCTTCTTCATTAGAACATAACAAAGAACCTGTAGCATATCTACTTTGGAAGCTGCATCATCAAGTTATCAACTAAGTTTGGATCATAGCTTCTAATCATAATTGATAACTATATTATACCCTCCCTTTCAGAACTGTATTTTATTGCTTTACAAAGTAGTTTTACTTCTAACTAGAACGTCTCTAGAATCTGTTTGTTAACTCATGTTCCTTTCTATCATAAATGAAGAACATTTTTATCAGCAACTTTTTTCTGGTGTGTGTGGGTTTTTTTCTGCAAATATTTTAGTTACTGGTCAGTGCATGATGAAGGTTATAGCTCATTTGTGCAGCCACACACAATATAATAAACAGCTTAGAATATGAACCAAAATGTTAGGTGCAAGCATCTCCAAAGTGTATATGGTTCAAAAGTCTGGGGAAGCATTATAAACGCTCTGCTGGCTATTATTTAACTCTATTCATTTCCTTTCAGGCAGAATACTTTAATTATAGTCATTGAGCAAGAGACGCTTGTAAGAGAAGGAGGATAAGAAACTAAATGAGTGGGCTTGATTAGTACATCCACTATAACGCAGAAGAAACAACAATTTAGATAAAGCTAAAGGGAAACCATAACAATGCTGTCACACAATAGTTGTGTCCCTTGATTTTCTGCATGACTGTGACTATCCTGGAGTGCTAGAGCCTGATTTTGAGTGGTTTTTATAATTTCCCCCATTTTTTAATGGTTGATTCACTTAGAAAGAGGCAGAAACACACACAGTGTATATCAACAGATTTTAGATAAGACCACAGCTTGTCCATATATATATATATAAATAAATCTGTGCCCATATGTATTTTTGAAGCTGAAAATAATATGGCAAATAGATTAAAGGAAATCTGAGTGAAGTTCAGGTTTCCTCTGGGCACCATGATGTAAACACACTTGTTCTGCATCACAAATAATACATTCGATCAATGTTCAGCCTTTGAAAATCTTCGAACTGAGTTACTTTCAGAATGATCAGAGGCAATCACACTGTGGGTTGCTGCTTAAAAGCTTTTACAAGTGTGTTCATATCCAGTTTCGTGTGGCTTCGCTACCTCCTATGGCTGCCTCAGGAATTTAGTGAAGATGTGGTAACTGAAGCTGGTTATCCAGAGAGAACAGGTCAACTATGCAGTCCAGTGCTAGGATGCATCAGAAATGTAGGAGCTAAACATCAGCACAAGGCTAAGCAATTACAAAAGAAAATCCAACACCTAAGAATGACCAAAAATCTAGAGATTAAGATTTCTGGGTTCCAAAAATACAGATCCAAATATAATGCTGGCAGCACAGTAAAATCCATGAATGATCAACCTCCTGATTATAGCAGCATCACATAAATAACAGACACATTATAGAGACACTTGTGAGCCCCCAGACAGGCAGATCAGAGATTTCTGGCAAATGTGTTTGATTTCTTTTGACACATACTGAATCTGGTTCTTTTTACATTGCATATGGGGGTATATGTGCAAATACAGATACCAACATAGTGCCTCTACAGTTGGCCTAGAATCTAACCCTAAAGTGTTTTCTAGCTCAAGACAGTGACAAAATATTCCTTCAGAGACCAAACATGCTATCTGCTAAAGAATGCATAGCCTTAGCCTGCCTTTATTAGAGAATTTGGCCATTCATCCTGCAGCTTGCTACTAAGGTGTTTCAAACAAAGCTGACTTCAAATGAGCATGATCAGCACTCGCTCCCTTTATGCTGATACAAAGGCAGGATTTAGCTCTGTGATATTGCTGCAGTTGGCTGCTACTGTACTGCATAAAAATTATTGATCAATTTGCAGAACATTAGGAGAGACAGCCCAGAAGACCTGAGCATGAAATGCTCACAGAGAACACAATTCCACTGATACATCTGAAGTGCACAGAAGGATAAATAATCTCTGTGTGATATTAGCTACTAATTTAAATAATATCTAAACAATAAAGAGAGAAGCCTATGATAGAGAATCTTCTTTATAAATGACAAGAAAAGAACTGCCTTCAAAATTTCTGTTAATTTGGCTATAAAAAAGGTTTTGCTTTGAAGGCTAACAGCTGTAGCAATGTTTGCCCCTTCTGTACTTTAGCTAAAAAGAGGAAGAATATTCACAAAGTGTTAAAAAAAATAGGAAAAAAAGTCTTGACACTGAATGGCAGCCACACTAAATACACTCCAGAAGTTAGTCTAGCCTTGCTGTTTTATTCACTATAACCAGAAGCTAAGGCTCAGTTTACAGGATCCATAATCTGAAGACATAGAAAGATGACTGGTTTCATTCAGTCAGTCTAAAACTGACTTCATACAGAATCACTTGTCCTGCAATGGAAGATGCAGTCGCCTCCATAACAGAGAAAATGCTCCACATTATTGAAGCAATTAATAACTTTTCTACACAAGGAATTTTGCTGAATATGACTGACCCAAGCTGGAAGTTTCCCAGCACATTGGGTTAATAACAGCTTTTTTTACAAAGAAAAAGCTTCCATGAGAATTGTAATAGCCAGAGATTGCCAGGATTTTGGTTTCATACTTGGCATCTTAAAGATGGCTCTTCACTGGAAGTGCTACTCTGTGTCTTCTGCAGTGGAGCTACCTCTCTCAGAAACACTGGCAGGAGGCTTCAACTCTGTGCTCTACTCACAGGCATGTAATGAATATTATAGTTACAGCTCCCTTGTAAAACACAGAGCCATGAGGCCCCAAAAGTATTTTTACTCCCCTTAGTGCCATATGTTGTCATTCATTTCAGATGCTACTTGGAAGACTACACTGCTTCTTGAAATACCAGAACCGTATTTAGATATCACAATACCAAACAGTTTCTTTGACATCATCACATCCAGCACAGAAAACACAGTTTAGTGACCTTTTCATTACTGCATTGTCCAACAGACAAAAGACTGCTCCAGCTGAATTGTTCCTTGTGCTGTTTTTGGCCAGGACAGAATTAGTTTATTATTGCTCATATGGGGCTGAGTTTTAGTGAGATGGAAAGAGTTTTGATAACACAGGGACGTTTTTGTTATTGCTAAGCAATGCTTAGAGTCAAGGTCTTGCCTACTTCTCTTCCCAACCCTCCAGAGCCAAGCTGGAAGAGCACAGGAAGCTGGGAAGAGGTCCAGCCAGGACAGCTGAACCCAGCTGACCAGAGAGATATTCCAGACCATGTGATATCATGCTCAGCACATAAATATGGGAGGAAGAAAGAGAAGACATTCAGAATGATAGCATTTGTCTTGTCAAGTGAATGTTGCTCATGATGGAGCCTGTCTTTCCTGGAGGTGGCTGAACAGCTGCCTGCCCATGGGACACAGCAAATGAATTCTTTGTTTTATTTTGCTTGTGCACACAGCTTTTGCTTTACCTATTAAACTCTCCTTAGCATTACCCAGCAGTTGTTTCACTTTTCTGATTCTCACCATGTCACTGGCAGAGGGAGTGAGTGGCTGAATGGAGCTTAGCTGCCAGCTGGGACTAAATCACAACTCTCCTCTGCTGTATCTGTCCTTATTGAAGTAATTCATAAAATAAATGCTGCAGCTGTGTGACAGTGTATGTTTGTAATGCCTCTGTTAGAGCAACTGCAACATAAAACTCACCTATATAACAGATTCTGTATCAGCAACCAAAAATTATCAGTACTTGCTTGAATAAATCTCTTTGGGTATTTTACTGCACAAGTCCTAAACCCCTTAAATTTACAAAGTTGTATTTAATGGTTAAATAATCAATAAACCAGCACTAAACCCAGCAATTCTTGTTTTCAGTCAATACAATACTTGTCTGAAACGTCTTCTGCTACTGTTGTCTGTAACATCTTCATTGGCTTTCGTAAAATGAAGGAGAGGTACAGACTGTGGAAGGTTCTTAGTGTTAAGATCATTTAATCGTTGATTATTATGTTATTCTCCATGGCTGGAAAATATCACAGACTCTTGTAGAGCCTTATTATTTTCCCAGTTGATCTAAACCAACAGTGAAACGCACTAGCCTCTTGATTAGAAACTTCAAGAATATGTTTTGAATATCCAAGACAGACCTGGAAATTACTCCCCTCCATTCCATCCTACTAGCCTGCTTTTGTCTCTACCGATCAATCTTGAGACTCTCCTCTAAAATATAAAGCTTCTTGACTTCCCCTTGCTAGCTCACATCTGCATTTCCCTTCTACCAAGAGTATCAGGAAAAGTGCCTCTATCCCACTCCCCTCTGGCAGTTCAGTAGAGAACACCGTGTCAAGGAGAGCAACAGCAAAGCACATGAAAGGACTCTATCCACCCTTTTTATGTACAAGCAACTCTCAGAATAATGGGGATGAGCAAGGGAACACTCCTTTTCCATTTTAATAGAGTATAAAATGAGGAAGTAATAACACAACAGTTCAAAGTGAAGTTTTACAGAAGAAACTGTAGCTCGTGTATCATCCGTTTGCAGTTGCTCTCAGCATGCCCACGATGTGCTATATGCTGTAAATGATAAATGGCCTAAACCAGACCTCTCCTAGGAGCTGACTACAACTGCACCTCCAAATGCCACTGTGAGAAAATGTCTGCTTAATTTTTCCTCCCAACTGCTGCATGTCATTTTTGGACTAAGACAATTTTTCTTCTTTACAGGAGCCACCCCAAGTGCTTAAGCAATACTGCTATAAACTCAGTAACAGAAGAGAACGAATCTCACTGAGAATCCCGTGTTGTTGAGGGGTTTTTTAATTATCTCAAGCTATAGCTCCCAAAGGAAGTAAATTCCTGACTGTCTAACTTTAGAAAACACCAAAGCTATACAGTTTCATTAGCAACGCCTTTGAAAATATGTCTCATTTCCAAAATCCCCCTTCTTGCTGCTCTTATCTAAGAAGTCATAACTTCCTCTGAATCGCTCCACTTCAATGTTCTGATTCCTGCTACTTTCTTCTCTGGTCTACAGTACCAGGCAACCAGCAACAGAACAAGGGGATACAGTTTCAAGTTGTGCCTGCTGAGGTACAGGCCGGATGTTAGGAGGAAGTTCTTCACAGAAATAGTGATTGGCATTGGAATGGGCTGCCCAGGGAGGTGGTGGAGTCACCGTCCCCTGCGGTGTTCAAGAAAAGCCTGGATGGGGCACTTAGTGCCATGGTCTGCTTGATTGGACAGGGCTGGGAGATAGGTTGGACTGGATGATCTTAGAGGTCTCTTCCAGCCTGATTGATTCTACAAGCTCACTGCTGTCCACAGCTCTATCGGGACGTTCACAACAACCACATCTCAACTCCTACCTCCTGTTCACCTCCAGAACCCTGTTATCTTGGACTGTTTTCAAGTATGGGCTCACCTTCTGGTGGTGAAACAGCTCAAAATCAGTGGCACTCTCCTTTGAACATCTCTCGCAAATGTTTCCTTACCCAGGAAGTTCTGCAGCAACACCACAATTGTAGGGCAAATTCTGCAAGTTAGGGATCTTTCTACTACTTGATTTAACAAAGTTTCAGCAAGTCCCTGTAGCAAGCAAACAAGTTTATCAAATGTTGCAGGTAATGGTGTGGTATGAAGGACTAAAATGTATTTATTTGTTTGGAAACAAATTATCAGATATGACTTAGTCCAAGGTTTCTGAAGTGTTTAGCCCTTTGCAATCCCCATAACACATTACAGATTCTCCTATAAATTAAATACTCTCCTCACTTTCAAGTGAAAAGCAAGTGCCCAGCCTGGGTATATGGCTTTCTTTTCAGTGGAGAAATCTGTGCAACTTCATCATTCTAATGCCCTTTGAGTGTCAGGTAGAAATACTGCACAAGCAAGGCACAAGGCCTTAATGCTATCATCAGGTCACATTCTTGGTCTAGACTCAACCTATGAATATCTGAAGATCAGAGTAAAAGTTTACAGATGCTCATTTTCGTAGACAAGAGTTTATCAGAACAGTCAGTATTCAATATTTAACGTCTCCCTCCAAATTTATACTGAGGTTGAAGGAGTGCTTGGAATAAAACATTTATGTGCATTGTGCCAGAACCACCTGCTCAGTGCAAGGGAATAGAAACTAAAAAAATACTGAGATGCTGAGACTTAAATACATCATTATTTCTTGTTGGCTTCTTTTATGTCTCAAGTTTTGTTCTCTAGGATGCCCATAGGCTGCAACTCCTTTGTGTAATATACTACTGTTTTTTTTCTGCTTTCAGATTTTTTTTTTTCAATTGATTTGGGGGAAAAGCAAGTTTTAATGATTTTTTTCCCTAAAGATAACTTTTTTCCCTTCTTTCAATTAAACATTCTCAAGATGCAAACTCTGTCTTCAATGTACTGATTTCCTTTATATGTTACTTCTTTATTCAAATAATGTGGAAATTAAGCATGGTTAAATAATTCCCAATTTTGTATTTTCCACCCCATATTAATTAAGAAAAAAAAAAAAAAATCTTCTTCTCACCCATGATAAACAGCCTTTAGAAACAGATTCCTTCCTGCCTTTGGAAAATATTTTTTTTTTTAAGAGGTAGTTCCACCTCATGAAATTTTGCCATTAATGGTTGCAGTCTAAGCATTATCACTTATCACATACTCTATGAGAGAAATATCAGCAGTCTGCGTGTGTGTTGAAAAATGCCAAAGACAAAGTTGGCTTGAGGCTTCAATTAAACCCTCCATACACTGCTCACAGCAGATGTGATTCTCCTTGGTGAAGAGAGGAAAAGAAGTTCAGGCAGACTGAGAAGCAGCAAGGCAGTGAACAGGCAAAACCATTTTCATGTGGGCACAGACCCAAATTGCATTTGCATTCTCAAAATAAATACTGCTTCTTTAATGCTTATATGATGCCTCATTTTTTTGGGCTCCCTATATTTATCAGTCTTTCCCTCTACTTTGCTAATCTAGCTTCATCAGTGAGCACATCTTCCAGCTATGTGATAAAAGCACAGGCATACAGAAAATAATTTCACATCATGGAAGGCAAATATCAGAGAAAGACCTTGCTAATCTAATAGATAACACACCAGATTTTCACATGACTAAGTAAATCAGGTACCCACATTTAACTCTCAACCAAAAACTGGACAGTTATAAACCCCTAAAGTTTTGAAATTACAGCCAACTAACTTCCATAGCTGCAAGTGCTTAGGTTCTAAACACTAAATATGAAGTCCTGCGTAAGTGTTAGTGAGATGGGAATCTGATGCTCTCAGCTGGTTGCACAGGCAGAACACAGAACACATTGACAGACAGTTACTGTCACTGATGAGGAATGAAATTCTACAACCTACTGAACCTATTTTTTTTTTAAGCATTTGTGCATGTTAAGGTCATTTCTATTCCGCTTTAAAAGGATTGATAACATAAAATGCTTGAATACTTATAATTTTCTAGAGAGAACCTCTAACATTATAAAAGAGCCAATGTGCAGACTGAATAGGTAAAAGAGAAAAATAAAATAAATTGGTCTAGCAACATTTAAATGATGGCAAATGTAAGTTTAATATAAAACTATATTAGAACAATTGAGAATCATGAGAGGCTGATTTATTATTTATATAGCACACTAAAAGTTATCTGTAAAGGAAATTGTGTAATATGCAGTAAATTAGACAAAGCTGCACTATAAATTGGGATTAAATCTTAAACTGGTTTTAATATTTAATATGCTATCATGACTCACATTTTCAATAATGGTTGTTCAAAGTTCAGGAAAAAGGCTTGAAAGCAGACAGAGGAGGATCAGTTGTAAACCCCTGACTCCTGATGATTCAAATTATACCAGATCATATCTTTACTGCCAAAACCAGACAAAACTAGAACATGTTCTGTCTTGATAATCTGGGTCCAACATTCACCAAAGAGACTGGAAAAACTCCCATTAAACTCAGCAGAGGTGAGATCACAGTCACTGCAAGTTACCTAACTATTAGGGCTAGATAAATTATATTACACAGGAATAAAATAATTTCAAATTCATGTGGTTTATTTTTAATGATTGTCCCAGTGGAACACTGGCAAAATTTATCCTTTGATGGAGGCAAAACCAGCATGTTAAAAAAATAATTATCTCAGAGGAGCATTTGCAATTATGCTATTTGACTTGAACAAAGTCAGAGCTGAAGTTCAAGTGCCCATTTGGCTTTCAAACTGCACACTGAAGTAGGTAATATCTGGGCATGAAGTGACATGATTCTGTTTTTTGTAAGTATGTAAGATACAAGAAGGTGTTCTTGTGCATACTGAAGTTTAAGTCAAAACTAGTTTATTTATGGAGTTTTACTTATGGTCACATGTAACATCTGCTTGAAAGCTTTAAATCTATAGGACAGGACATAGTCCTGACTCAGGCATTTATTGTTTGCACTACTGTGAAGAAACAATCGCCTCACTTACAGTCCATGGCCTTAACACACTGTGCAAAGAAAAATAAATCAAAGTCCTTGACCGAAAAGGTTTATAACTGAAGATGTCAAGCAACAGACAAACAAAATCAGGGACAGTTCAAGGAAACCAAGACACAGCTTTGGTCAGCAATTTAGTTAGTGGTCTCAGCACATTGGCAGTGTAACTCCTGTCAGGAGAGCTTTAAAGAGGAAAATGTTTGTGTTTTGTTGAGGATTACAGACAATCAAGGACAACAAGGAAAAGGCACCAAAAATACTACAAGTAGTCCATAGGACATTTGTCAAGCTGAAGAGAGGAGTCAAGCTCCAAGAAGACAACAGAAAGAGCAGGATACAGCTTTACAGAGAGAAAACAAGATTTGATTCAGTGTAATAGGAGATAGTCACATAGTCCAGGGTATGATTTCAGCAGCTATAGGATGAACAGAAACATTGAGTGTCATTAGTGGCCAATACCAGAGAAAAGGATGTTGCACTACAAATCAGGACATGAAGTGATTCCTGATCTGTGCAATACTGAACTTGTGGATTACTAAGAAGAGTCATGCCACAGGTATGCTTTATGAAAAGAACTTGCAAAATATATTTTTACCTGTATGTAAGAACAAAGAAAAGTCAGGGTAAAAATGCCACATACTTCAACTCTTCTCTAACACATTAAAATGTCAGATGTCTAAATGTATCTATGGATCAATATGCTGAATCACACCTTGACATTTGTCTGGCTGTCAGTAGGACAGTTCCACACTAAACCAGTTCTTTGTTCAGTGTTGACCAGATAAACCCTCAGGAGTTCTATTTGATAGCCTAGGCTACAGTTTAGCTCCTCTGCTCTGCTTGATGCAATGTCACTGCCCTAAAAAGTATGAAAACTGTAAGTGGGGCTAGGCTTAAAAATGTTGTAATTTGCAGCTTAGACTTCACTAATCTTTTTAAGGTTAAGGTGCTCTGCACAGGAAATTGTATTTAGTTATGTGGAATGTTTTTGAGCTGCTTAAAATGTCTAATTGTCATTTTGATGAATGTAAAATAGGCATACAGCAAATAAATACGGTCCATGGTGAATTGGCATTACAAATGATTGCACTTCCTCAGCATTGCTGGGGTAAAAATAATGTCAATTTTAATTATCACTTTATTTTAAAAAACATTGTTTTGCACATGACACATTAGAAAAGGTCTCCTCATCTACATGAACTCCAGAGTGCTGTGCTAAGCAGCTTAGCTAGGGTTTTCTTTTAAGCATGGAGGAGAGCCTCCCTTAACAACTATCACGGGGACATTGCCATTTATTCTATGGTCACCGGGTTCTAGGACAAAGATGCTATATTAAGAGACACTTCTACCACACAGCACAGATGCCTCCTTGAGTCACTTGAGCTCTTATTTATTTGTTCTTTATCTCTCCAATGAAGGTTTGTTCATAGCTAGTTGTGATTCTAGTCAAATGTGAAACAAATCAGAAATTATAGTTCATTAAGAGAATATATTGTGGCTTACCTGCCTTCTGTCAAGTTTGATTAATTTAGCATACTGACTACACAATTACTGCAATATCTAAGCCTAAATAATAGGATCCTGTTATCAGGAGACAGAAATATATGCTAAAAAAATCACCTCAAATGTACATATTTTGGAATGACTGATTTCTGTAAGAGGTTCTAACGCTACGCTAAACACACTGTACTCACTTAGGAGAGCCACTCATTAAAGCTCCACAACTTGCATTTATTTCCATTCTTCTTACAAATACCTGAAAGCCATCAACAGTACTTGGGAGTTGGCCTCCTGTGAATGCATGGCCTGACTAGACTGCATTTTATTACCTAGTCAAACTAGTAAGAGATAAGAATATCTTTGATTCCCAAAGCTACTGAGTCACTTTATTTGTTGTTGAAAGAAAAGTGACAAATTCTAGGTTCTTAAGAGAAAAGCAGGTTAGGAAGTTAAAGTTGCCATGAAAAGTACATCATACTCCTTCCTTACTAGAACCAATGTCTATCATGCATTATTTATCATTAACTTTTCCCCAATAATATTGTAACTAAAGGCTTGATTTCTGGAAAGCACAGGCTATGAAAAAAACACCCCTTCTGTACTTCTTTTACCTAAAGACATTTGATGGTCAGAAGTCAAGGCTTTTAAATTAAAATTTCAGACATTTTCTGCACCTGCTGACTCTAGCCAGTCCCAAGATAATCAACTGAAATCATACCTAGCAGCATGAGTTTAACAGCAGTGGGGATGAGACCCACTTGTCACGCAGTATCTACTTCCATAATAAGTTCTTTGAAATTATATTCCTGCATGCTAGGATTCCTAATGAACATGTCAGCAGGTGGACAGGGCAACTGGACCAGGTTTGTTAGAGCTCCACTGGCTCTGGTTAAAAATTTGGCAAGACAAATCACACAGAATGGAAACCAGGATGCAGCTTCTCCTCTACCAGACCTCTTTTAATGCAGAAAATAATCATTTAGTCTCTCCTACAGCAGAAGAAACTCTGAGTGCCCCAGTGTGTGTTTGTTCCTCAAGCCAAGAGCTGTAAATCTCTCTCACTACAGATCTAAGATGATAATATATACAAATAGCTCATTAAAATATTTTCAGGTGTGTATCTCTATATATTATTACTACTTTATCGACAAAATAAGGCTCAGATAAATGTCAGCCAGGTTTCATAGGGGAGAACATGCTCTGAAATATATTTTTAGTGCTGATCACCAACACTAAAGATAATTTATTAAAAAAAATTCTTGGCAACAACACATCCAATCTTGATCATGATATAAAAAAACATTATGATTTCCAGTCTGGTATTATTTTTATGAGTTCCATTCTTTCTTAATAGAAGCTTGAATAAAAACTGGTCTGCCCAGACCTCGCTATTTTATTTCTTTTATTGTAACCATTAAATCAGCTTTCATTTCATTACTCTAATTGTGCCTGGGAGCAGCAACTGCCACCTTAAGGCACATAACCTAATTTAAAATGCTCACAGCTCATTCCACCTTAAAATATATTGCAGTACTTAGGATCAGCACAGCAGGTCAAGCTATACAACAGCACTGTTGTGATCAGAGGACTTTCTGGCAGTTAAATCAGGAGAAAGACTGAGGCAAAGTAAAAAAAAAAGTAACATTTCTCTTGCTTAAAAGATACACAGCAGTTGACATAGCCATTTTTTATTTGTACCTTAAGTGTCTCCAGAGTATTCTTATTTAGGTGGAGATTTCTCACATAAGGAAATTTTCTTGGCACAGCACACAAACATCTAATTCACTAGGATGATTCTTACCATGGGGATTATACATGTAAAGAGCCACCTTGCTGGGCTGAGAGAGAAAAATCCATAATGATGATATATATGTCTGTCTGTGCTGCTTGTGTGGGCCATTTCTCCCATTGTTTCTGACTATCTCTCAGTCTCTATCTATTCGAAGTCTTCCTGTAAATTGCATATTACCTCTATTTTAGTGGTGGGGAATTGAGAGACAAAAATGAAGCAACTACCTAACATTACATAGGGGTGCCAAGACCAAGCTGGGATTTAAATTTAGAACATCTAATACCCAAGTGAGTGCTCTGTGTAAGAGATGCTGTTATTCTGACTCCTTTCTTTCTCTTTAAGTAGTTAACAGGCCTGCCAATACCCCTACATCCCCTGCAGCATTGTTTCTAAAAGACTTTCCTCTAGCTAAATGATTCTAGCTCCTGTAAATAAAACCATAAGCTAAATACTCTGCTAGAAGAGACTTGGGGCAGATCTTCATTAACAAAAAGTGCAATTACAAACCTAAGTCTTGTTGTGAAGTTGAATAAAGGGACAAGCCAACAATTACAATCTTTAAGGTCTAGGAAAAGAACAGAAACACATCTTTGTAACCTGGCGCACAGTCCCTGACAGATCATAGGTAAGCACACAAGAGACGCCAGGAAGGACACAAAGCCAGGAGGAAATCCAGGGTTTCTGTGATCATCAGGGTCTTTGGGAATTGAGTACAAACAGTGGATTAATATCTGCCAGTATAACCTCTTGAAGGCAAGGTGGGGGTGTATTTTCCTTTATCAGTGAAGAATTGGCTCCGTAAGAAATAAGTCCATTCTTTGGAAGGCATGAGATAATTAGCTGCTCATTTCACTACTTAAACAGATACTAATTATATCTATCTCACAGTGTCCTGGAAAGCTAATAGGCTCTAAAACATGTCCTGGCTTGACCCACTCTTTTGCTGATAGGAGAAGCAAGGGTGGGAGGAAAACAAAGGCTTGGGCCATTATGTCCCCTCCAGAAGTGATAAACAGATACCCACAGGTGTTTAAGCACTTGTTAGTGTCTTGCCCAAGTAACAGTAAGCAAGCCCTGGTTTCATCTAACATGGTCTATTGGGCAAAGTACCATTCTGATTGGTGAATCTCTGTGGCCAAAGGAGCATTACACTTGAGTAAATAAAAATGGAGCTAAATTGCAAGCAGTGAGCTGCTCTGCCCTGCCTTGCTGCTCTGCTCCAGACAACATGTTCTGCCTCATTGCTGTTGGATTGGACAATGTGTTCCACTCTGCCTCGTGCTTTGGACCAGCTTAGCCCTGATGTTTTGGGCTTGAACTACCTGGAAAGTTAAGTGCTTCAAGTTTACCTGCATGCTGCCTAGGCAGACCTTGACACAGATCTTGAGGAGCGCCTTGAAGAGAAATCAGGCAGCTCCTGCTTTCAGACCACTGCACCCTGCCTTCCTGCTGGAAGGACCTGCCTCTGCCCCAACTGCCACTGTTCATGAGAACACACCAAGCAGTTCCAACACTGCCACAAAGGAGCCAGGGACTAGCACTAGATTCTAGTCCAACACCATGAGAAGAACAGACTTTCCCTAAGGCTCCAGGCTGTCTACTTATAAGTGGGGCAGAGCCATTCTGTGGCTAAACCTTTTCCAATTTTCTGATTCACCTAAATTACTTAAGTGCACATAAGCATCCTTGTGAAGATTTTCTCAAATGAATTAGAATCTAAATTTAACTAGTTTGTACATAGCTTTTTGGAAATAAAAACAACTACGTATTTTATAATACCTGCCTTGTTAATTGCCCCAACCAATTCACACAAGCAATGTAAAAGGACCAAGTAGTCACTAGACTGGATCTATAGAACAGATCTGTTGGGTTGGATATGAGAGCAAGACATGCATCAGTAGATCCTGATAAAAAATAGAAAAGGCTCCTACTTTGGACATGTGCTATGGTGTAACATCTGCATAAACACATGCATAAAAATATATACTTCTAACACCACATATCCTCCAAATGATTTATGAAACAGACTTTTCAGGCAAAGTACTCACATTTCTGTTTGAATGTGTTCAAAAAGGGAAATGTCTAAATTTCAAACATTGTCCAAACCCCCTTCTCACAAATATATTTTAACAATCTTTTCCCTTCAACAAATCATCATATTTTAAAAATTCTCCAGCTGAAGTGTCATTGATGAAATACTCTGGGCACAGCAACTTCACCATGTGATAAGAATGACTTAGCTGTTAGCTTAGGCATTCCAAAATGACAGTTTTCAGAAAACCCTGATGCTGTTTTCATAATGTAAATCAAATGATTGAGTGACATATGGTTATCCTGTTGTTATGACATAGAATGTGTATCTTTCTTTGCTCTGCATCAATAAAACTAGAGCTTGAGGCACTCATTTAAACTGGAGCGGGAAGAAAGCACTGATCTAAACAGATCATACGTATAATATGCAGATGAACATGCATATACATGAGCTTGATATATATTACTTCTGACATAACTTTAACCTGCTTCAGAGGTAAAGAGGAAATAGGTTGCTGGAAATCCATCAACCAAATTGCTGAATGCTTCCAGCATCTGGTCATGGACTTCACATGATATTCAGTGGAGGAAGAAGCTGCTTTCAGAATGTGGCCTTTATTTATTTATTTGATGTCCTAATTATGAGGAGCCTGATTGCAAGCTAGTTTTTTTCCAGTTGTTGAATTCTTATCCACAATAGTGCCAAGCATGGAGAAAATACTTTGTCTAAACCTTCAGTGCTTCCCCTCAAATCCTGTTGCATCCTACCTTCACATCCTTTGTAAAAATAATTAAATATTCATCAAAGTGCAAAAGCCCAGGCAATGGAGACACTAATCAGTTGTCTCCATAGGTACTTCAAGGGCAGAGGTTCAAAAAAGCTTCTACAACTGTTCCGTATCCACACGACTACTACAATTTTGATATTCAGCAGTGGGACACAAGCATCTTCTCCCTCTTACTTGATTGTGTCTTATGGGTGCTCAATACATACAGTTTTAACTCACAATCTTCAGCAGTAAGCCCAGTAGATCATTAATTTTGAGTATATCCCTGGATCTTTTATCTGAGCAGCTTTGGAGCAGAACATAAACATCTAATTCACAAGGATCATTTTTTACCATAGAGATTATATATGGTAAAATGTATTATATAAAAGCTCTGTGCTGTCCAGATGGGATCAGAGTATGGTGAAAATGCTTATGTTGAGAGTGTTCTCGAGCTGTAAGTGAAAAATATAGTTACCTGGACAGGCAGATGAACCAGTGAGCATCAAAGCTTTCAGCCTGCATTCCAGCAGAACTGGCAATCATCTCAGTAACTGGCTGATGGGTTCTGTGATGCAGTAACTTCTTTCTGTGCATACTGGCAGCTTGCTTCTAAACTAAACTTTGTAACCCAAGTCTCTAGCATGTTTAGAATTGCAGATGTGTGTTCTGAGAATTTGCAGTGTTTGCCAGAAAGACACTATATGATATTAGCACAGTTGGTTCTGAATTTTAAACCCAAATCTGATGTGCTATGACTCACAGCCTCAGGAAAGAATTAGATGAATGGCTCATAAGGGGAGAGACACTGCCTGAATATCTCTATAAAGGAGATATGCTGAATAATAACCATTATCTCCATACCACAAGCTACCATTCCATTTAGGATGTGGTGTGCTGCCGTACAGCAGTGAGTGCCACACAGATAGCCATATCTGAATTATCTTTAATATACCTAGAGTAGCAGAAATCAATGAAACTGCAACAGCACAGGCCCTGCCACTGGCTTGTTCTTTCAGTTCACATCCAGGATGCCCCTCAAACACATTTTGACAGTTCCTTCTCAAATCCATGCTGTCACAGCAACTCCACAGTTGACAAATCAAAGCTAGCCCAAGTATCCCAGTGTCTGATACAATCACACTTCTCATTGTAGCATAGGCATAATTTCAAATCAGTAATGATGCAATGAACCAATATTTGTAATACAGAGGATATTTGTAACACTGTGTCCAGTATTTCATGTATGTGTATCTCTTTCTTGTAGAAAAAGTCTCTCACAGCATCTAAAAACTGCAGGTGCAATGTGAATCTGGATCCAAGTAATCTTGGGGGGGGGAAGGAATTTCTGTAAATAAATATATTTAATACATATGGTTCTGAAAAGTCTATGTCACCTCATAGAGTCTGGTTATCACTAAGTCTAAAGGGTCAGTATTTTCAGATCTTCCAGTGTGCCAGGATTTGCATTGGGCATTTGTCCCAGTAGGCCTGATAGGCCAAAATAGGCTTATCCATCTCTTGGCTTGCCCAGACATGTTTTTCTGCTCTCCTCCCTTCTGCTGTGAGGAGAAGCAACAGTGGTAAAGAGAACAAAGAACCTGGAGCCATTGAGTCTAAGGATGTTGGCTTGTCCAGACATGTTCTCTTGCTCCCCCTCCTTCTGTGCTGGGGGAAGCAACCTCAGGAAAGGAAAACAAAAGCCCTGGCTTCATCTAATACAGTCAAGCTTGGCAAAATACCATTCTGATTGGCTAATCTATGCCCAAAGCCCCATTAGTCTTGGGTTGGTATTGATAAAAGGGACAAGCAGGTAGCAGCATGTGCTGCTGCTGCCTCACTGCATCCTAAGTGCCTGTAAGCTTCACTGCCTTGAGTTTCCCAGGACCAGGCTCTAAATGCCTGCATGCGATCTGCCTGTATAGCCAGCATGTCACTGTGCCAAGACTGCACATCGCATTGCATCCTGCCTACCCTTCTGAAGGCTTCTGCTGAATCAGGAATCAAGAGACTATGCTATAGACTCTCAGCTTCCTGAGAAAAGAGCCTGGGAAACTCCAAAGCCTCTGACAGCTTGAGACCACTGACAACAACCCTTTCAAATGTTTTGAGTACTTTCTGATAATATTTTGTGAGTAAATACTTAAAGCCTCTTCTAATTCACTAATTGCCTTCTGCCATAAGCAGAAAACAGCTTCCTGTGTCCATTCAGTGGATAAGCAGCATAATTAACTCTGAGAAACTTCTCTTCCAGTGTAATGTTTGCATTTGCCAATTTCAGAAATAAGTGTTCAAGTTTTGCCTGTTCCCTGTGTGTATCAATTTCCAAACCATACATTTTGAACCTTGTGATTAAGTTTTCTGGTGACTTTTAATGTTAATAAACCGTGTTCATAGTTATTTAACAATCTCCACCTGGCTATCAAAATTAATACAGATTATTAATTTTGCATAATCCATCACAGCATTCTTTCTTCTAGGGCTCAGAAGTACAATAGTTGACTTCAAACAATTATAAAACAGAAGTGGAAGACAGCTTGTGGCACTGTTAAGACTTTTGGTCCCATGCAATTCAATCTGTTCCAAGCATCACCATTATAATTCTTTTTGAAAGACCCAATAAATGCTCATGGAAGTTGATTATAAATCACAGACCATTTAACAGCTTTGCATGGAGAGAATGAGTGTATTTTTCACTTGGCTAACTTTATGACCTAACTAGCCTTGCACCTGGAACATCATTATTTATGGCACATTCTTCGCCATAATCCAGTGAAATAATATGGAAACAGTTCAATACATTCCCTGTGTCTAGAACATGCCAAACAAACAGTAGCTGGGTTTCTCCTTTCTGACTTAAGCTTTGTGTGTTGGCTTCATGACACTATCCTCAAATGTCCTAAAATTCTGCAGTAGATCTGCAATACCAATATTTAAATAATACATTAGTTGCCACATTAAATGCAATAGCACCTAAAATTCCTACCAGAAGCAGCCCCACCGTGCTTCAGTGCTATAAAAATACAGCATAAGGCATCTATAGCCTGGAGGGTTGTGCACTAACTACAAAGTCCCACAACAACAGGCAGAGCTTGGAAGATAGGAGGGTTAATTTGTGTTTGGTATCCTTTTAAGGATGGTATTTCATTATGTGCTTACTTCTCTCTTCCTCCTTCATGCCTCTTTATCTCATTGTCTTATCAGATTGTATTCATGAGTCTGACTCAAAGAGAACAACACTGAAACACTTTCCAATTTCTAATCACGATTACTGTGAGAAGATAGGGAGGTGCAATGACAATAGGTGTGTTTTACCAAATATCTTATACTGTTTCTAGCTCTGTGCTTTTACATCTGTTAAGTGTTTCCAGACCATACCCAGAATGACTTTGTGTGCTAATGCTTGCAGATTTGGCTTGTGAAAAACGTCTCCATAAATAGAAAGTATCCTTTAAACATCAGTTGCTCTTCTTCCCTGCTGTGCAGCATGTTTCAGTTTCCACAAGGTGCAAAAAATAATCTACTGATGATAATGTCCTTTTGCTCCTCTGGAAAAAGAAACTTTTTAGGCCCTGCAGCAAAATATGTCCCTATTTAACAAGTTACTGAATAAATGCAAACTCCACAGGGCTTTGCTTAATGGGGCAAGCGAGTGCTTCTGTTCACCAAAGCTGAAGAAATCACGGATGTTAACTTAGAAATACTCCTTTCTCCTGAAGTTCAACTCCTCAAACAAAATCCAGAAATAACTCAGATGAAAAAATACATAATTTTGCCAAAACCCAATATTTCAAGTTATTTTTCCTTCTTATGTACCTATGCTCTATTCTTCTAAAATTACATAAAGTCAACAATATCCAGATTTATGTTATTTTCCCACCACTTTTTCTTTTGTGATGCTGAATTTTTTGACCTTTCTTCAATTATTGCAATGGTACAGAATGGAAAAAACAAAGAAATGAAAACTGGACAAAATAAAGCAGCTGAGAAGATTCCACAGTACCTGAATAGCAGGAGGCAAATAAACCCAGAAAGCCTTACCAACAAAGTATCTTAAAAATCCTTTGCTATGGGTACATAAATTGTTTTTTCTCTGGAATGAAAAATACCTCATGGCTTTTCATCAGAAAGTAGGCTGGAATGAAAAGACTTGATTGACCCTCTGAGTACAGTAGTGCTAATAAAGCATAGCTTGAAAGCTCTGTCACTCCTCTGTAAACTACGGCAAAGTCATCTTTCCTCAAATACTGAACTTTCAAAAAGCCTTTTGTTTCCTCCCATGCTGCTCACCTAAACAGAATGATTAGTAAACAGCTGCAGAGGCACTTCTTGTTTCCCTTTACAGCCCTCTCAAAATCTCCAGTGTTGTAATGGACCTACAAAAACAACAACAGCTTGACTTGGACAGCTGAATATCAGCACTGCTGTATTGCATCTGAAGAAATAGTGTCTCCTGGGTTACTCAGGCTCTTTCATAAGCATATGTGGTCTTTTTCTTCTCCCGAGACTGCAAGATTTTGGGAGAAAAGCCTGGATTTTTTTCTACAGTTCTCAGCTGCAAAGCACTTGAAACATGAAAACAACAGCAGCAACCCCTCAAAACCTTTCATGTCTCTGTCATGTCTGAGAAGTTATTATAATGAGTTTCTCTCCCACATATAGAGGGCAACTCTGAGAGTACACACAACACCCAAAGTGAACAACGGGTGCCAAATGACAAACCCACTTCCTTTCAGCATAGTCTGTTGTTAAGGGTCTTTTGGATACTATTTTGAGGCTAAACCCAGAAGTTGCAGGTTCCAGGAAATACATAATGTGTGACGGTGTAATAGTAACCTTGTCAGAGCAATACAGCTTCTGGAACAAAGGGAAAACATTAACCTAAGTATTTCTAAGGGGAAAAAATCATAGTGATGAAATAGTAAGACTTAGTTAGAGCTAATTATTTGTGTTAGGGGGTGTGAGCAAGGGCTTGCTTTGGCAATAAACTCATTTACTGAAAGCAAGAAAGAGTAATAACCCCAAATATGTGCTTGCTTTGAGGAGAGATTTTCTAAATTCAATGTATAGACGTAATTAGACTAGAGAGAAAATGGTACCAAGTGGCTTGGAACCACATTATGAAAAAAACAAAAACCCAAGTATTATATTCTCCTCATCCTTGACACACACAGTGGACTTATCAATCTTCTATTCTCACAAAGACATCTATTTTCTAGTCATGAATGACTGAATTCATTTAAAATATAAGCTCACCTGTCAATTAACTTAAAACAGACACTCTCTTGACATTCTGAAATAAACATTAAAATATCACCAATTACAATCAGAGGCTGCTGTCCTTAAAACCAGTCACAGAAAGGAATAGAATATATTCTGTTATGAAATTAATATAAAATGTGTGGTCTCTCTTACTCTGTTGGGTGTTAATTTAAAGAGAGAATTTAGCCCTGTCAAAGGGCTAAGGATCACTTTTTTATTTTGCCCCCTCCTTCCAGCGGCAAATATTACAGTAGCAGCACAATGTATGCATGCAAGGGTATCATAAATTATAGAGTGACTTAATACGGCAATAAGAGTTTGCATTTACACTTATAACCTGCCAGTTCTTTAGCAAGTTTATTTACTTAAGCTGCCATTTCATTCAGTGAAGCTGTGTTGACATCTTAACTTAGCTTAAATGAAATCTTTCTACATTTGTGTTCTTCGTTTCAGGCTGATTCCTAGCTTATTATACAGTACAATCTGTGTTGATAAATGTACTCTAAGTACCATATTTCCTTATGAATTTAATCTTGGAGTTGCACTAAAACACTTTTAAAGATTTATTTTCTCCAGAGGAGATTAACATTTCATCTCTTGTAATTCCTAGGCTCCACAGAAAATACAGCAATACAGATTTCCAAAGGGAGACTCTGGGTTACTGGGGTTACTTACTGCAGCCTCACAGACACCTGTTCTACACTTCAGCAGTTGAGGACCTATGCCCGTGGTGTGCTGCTGCTTTGTTGTAGCACCATCTATTTACCCTACACCTGCAGAAGAAATGCTCTTGCTCCGTCTGCTATCAGGAGAGACTTCCCTTTAACAGCAGCAGGGATAGCAAGGGACATGGCAGCAGAAATTAGTCTCTCCTGGGAAACTTCACTCCTCAAACAGTATGAGGTTATTAGAACTTTATGAGGATTTCTCAACTGTCAGGAAGCAGAGCAGCAATTCCCTTGTTAATAATAAGCGCTAACAGATACACAATGGCCCTGGAAAGCAGTGCAATGCTTAACTGCATGGAGTTTGCTATAGCTGGGCTTTGGGAGTTTGTTTTGGGTTTATTTTTTTCTTCCTTTTTTATTTTTTTGGGTGCCGTTTTTAAAAGCAGACAACCAAAAAGGTCACTTCACGCTTCACAGTTTTCCTTTAGTTTTGGATTTAGTAGGACTGTTCTTTATTCCTCCCATTCCTCTATTGATCTGGGAGGAGAAGATGCACAGAGGGAAAATGACAAATAGGCTGCTTTTGTCCCTTCCCTTCTGTCATTTGTTTCACGGGTAAGTGAGTAGAAATGAAGCCAGCATGTTCCATGCCGAATACTGAAAGCATAGAATATGGCCGCTAGCTACAGCACAAATAATTTCTATGCATGATGAATCCTTTCAATAACAAGAGCCCTGCTAATGTGGGATCAAATCACAGTCATTAGCTCCTGGCACTGTTCTTAAAAAGATGATATAGAAATCAGAACAGCATCCAGCCACGGTCCAGTATCAGACACATTAGCCAGTATTTCAGTTGGTAATTTACTTTTCTCATCAATGTGATACTATAATTAAGAAAAAAGCAACCTGATAGGATAAGCTCCTCAAAGCAAAAGCCTGCTTAAAAAATGATAGATCATTCTGAAATAAGGGCAGTGCTATAATTCTATCGATGGATTAATTGACTGTGGGACTATATCAGACCTGTAGCCCCATGTGATGAATGATTTTCTATGGTAGGTAAGGAACTGTTGAAACAAAGCCAGCTATTCTAGTGCTTCTAATTTTCCAGCCAGCATTGCCTTTTGAAACCATGGTTGTCACACAAGTTACACCTACTGCAGCAAAAATTGAGTTCAGGGTCTTTGACCGTGATCCAGAAGCTTTGCATAGTTGTTTAGAAACTTTTCTCTGCCTCAAGCCATCTTTACCTCCCTCCTTGTTTATGTTTTGTTGTTTGGGTTTTTTTTCCCCTCATATATATTGTTGTTTTCACATAGTACTTATTTTCCCTTTTAAATTTTTTATTCCATTATTCGTATTTTATCTACTAAAAAATGTTGTTGTTAATAGCCTGCAATGTGTGAATTATATGTTCTCCTAAAACCCCAATCACTTTTCCTCAGTTTAAGCATACACAGTATTTCATTTTTAAACAGTGCTTCCTTTAGGGGATTTTGTGGGGGCTTATCTGTGCTTTCATTCAGTAACTGTGCACCCATAAAGTTATTTTACATTTCATTCTTAATGGATTTTTCAATGAAAAGGAAACTAGTAATTAGTAAAGAATTCTACTTTGGCTGTTTCTGCATTCCCCATGTTACTGTTCTTTACGGAACAGTTTATGGTAAAACAGATACTACTGTTTTACAACTGAGATTCCATAGAAAATTAAACTTCAGCCTGTGTTTCACATTCTCTCGGTATATGTAAGGAATGTTCCCCACATACATACTTTGTCAGTAAATGTAGTGGAACTACTAATGCTTTCATAAATTGTCATGCTGCTAGTCTGATATACCACTAACATCCTGGGTCTGCTTAGAGTTTGTCAAATAGAAATGGACTCCATTTATTACCCAATAGTAAATACTCTGTCAGTGCCACCTGAACCATAAGCATGTGCCCATGCTGCCCACCAGTGCACAGCGGGAGACCCCCGGTACCACGCTTGTGTCCTTTACTGGCATGGCAGAATGTGTCGTTCTCATTCTGATTAACTCAAACACCATCTAATAATAAAGACTAGCCTTCAAGGCTGTGGCAAAACATCTGCTGATCCAAACAGTCCAAAACATGTCAGAACTGCGTATCCCGAAGCAACCCTGGGTAGCCGGGGAAGTCACACCACGATTCATCCATCACTCCTTGTGTCCAGAGTGCAAGTCCTTTGCTACTGGGTGTACATCCTAGCAGGGTCTATGTGGTAGACACAACACATGGATCCTGAAAGTTGTGTGGGGGGGTGTGTGCATGGTGGCAGTGGGGAATGGTCTCCAAATCACAAAGAGGCGTGCAGCAAGTCCCTGATGTGCAGTGCCTGTCACCTGGGGCTGTTTCACATGGTTTTAAAGAGGGAATTCCTGCCTCTGCAGGAATTATCTATTTTTCATTGTGAAGCCAGAAGCTCTCTCACAGAGCTATTATTCCTTGCTATTCAAAACCAGGTATGTCATACCTTGTTCGAGACAATAGAGTTATTATGGGCTGTCACCCCAGTACTACCACATGCATTGTTTTCAGACAATGGAGGATTTGGCTTAGCTAACTCCAGAACTGTCAATAACATGAAAAATCAAATACTTGAACAAAGAGCGAGACACTGCAACTAATCCACTCTGGTTTAGTGTCTTATTTCAACACAGAGCACATGGCTTTTTAGATGCAAGAAACAATCTCAGATGCTGAAATCTGACTACCCCAGACTAAGACACGAATTATGCCACCACCCACCACCTCCCTCTGCAGACAATATTCAATAAGATGACAGAAGAGATAAAAGGGTCATGTCATGATTAGCTAATAATTATGTATAAACACAGTCCTGCAGTGGTCTGTATTAAACTGAGCCAGAAAAGAGGATAAAGTGGGATAACATTTTGAAGCTGAATCAATATGTGCTTATTCTGAAAACAAGTTTTTATGATGCTGCTCTATGATCCCTTCTAAAAAATGATGCATACTCTGTTTCAAACCTCTTTTGCCAACTTTCTACTCAACCTTGGTTAAAAATATTTGGAAGTAAATTCCCATTGATTTTTAATTTCCATTTTGAAAAATTTAATCCCTTGATTTGTCCCTCATCTAAAACAAGCAAAAAACCTCAACAGACAAGCAAATGAAAAAATAAACACCATAAAAGAAATATATAGGGGGGAAAAACACCCTAACAAATCAACCAACCAAAAAACCCAGCCCAAGCAATCAAAAACAGAACAGACAAAATAAAAATCAACTTTTCCTTAAAAGCTTAACAGTTCCCCACAGCAAAGCATTCAACTTCAATAAAATCAAATATGAAAGACACATCAAACACCCAGGGCAGATGACCATTGTTTGAAACCTTCATACAGAGGAGGGAGTTTAAAAATATATTCAACTATGGTGCTAATGTTGATCTGTATGATCTGTATAATCACCTTTCAGGTGATTCATAGGTCATACCTGTCCTTCCATGCTGTTATCAGACACTACTAGCTGAAGACATACCCAGTCCCTCCACTGGCACAGCACCACCACCAGCCGCCGTTATCTCTGGAGGCCCTCAACAACTTTTGCCTCTGTTAGGTATTTCCATTACGTTCCTTGCTTATTACAAGGTCTGAAGGAAGAACCAGTCTAGGTTCCAATTGTATTATCAGAACAATTTCAAGAACTCTACTCTGTTTACTGCACTTGTCTTGCTGCTAAAGTTATAAAACATTCTGGACATCATTACATCTGTACTTTTTCTTCTGCACTACAGGAAGTGCACCAGAGGATTACAACCAATAGAAGGGAAGCATAGTGCCTCTAGAGAGCTGATTGCAGGTCTGACTAATTACATAGCATTCAGAGAAATGTAACTATATTCAGGAATACCAGATACTGTTTTGGAAGACATACTAGTGATGACTGTATCCAGATCTCTTGTGTTACAAGCTACCACCTTTATATGCTTTTTTCTCAAAAACTAACATTAATTTGGTACAATGAAATACAAAGATAAAAATTGGAACAATATTTTCATCTTCTATTCAGTCAGTTTGTCTCTTAAAAAAGAAATCACAGCTTGAGCCGTCTCATCTCAGCAAAAGGTAAATCTCAGCTTATTATGTACAAAGTCTTCCTAGTAAGCTATTTGGGTGAATTAAGCTCATCCTTCCTTTTTTGTGACAACTCGTGTCATGACATTAAAGGTCATGCTCCTTCCTTTCTGTCACTTTAAATTATGCCATCAATATCATGAAGTGATTCAACAGAGAATTTAATAAAATGCTGCAGAATTATTAAAATCACACTAGGTGGCTACTTGTCATATATTCCTGCAGTTTCTTTTATGATTTCAGCTAACTCTTTACATTCTTAACAAGGTGCCTTGAGTATAACTGGAAATAAGTTGAGAATACAAGTCTGGGGAGGAGGAATAACTTAAATTCCAGTCATACCATGCCTATAATCATAGCAATAGCACCATGCATACGTTCATTAAGGAAAGGTTTTGTTACCCTCTTTGCAATCAGGTTTAAAGTGATTCAGCTCAACACACTGTCCTCAAAAGCATACATCTGTACTAAAATAAGAAATAAAGTAATAAATGTTTACTGAAAACATCGCATCTGGCTCAATGAAGTGCTTAGTTGTATACTTTGCAGTATCGCTATTCTACTTCTATGTTCTTAAGTTTGGTCTGGGGTTCTTTTCTTCTTGTTGTTTTGTGTCAATGAGAAATTCAGGTTTTATTTCTCAAATAAAGCACTTTTCTGTTTCCTCCAAGTAAGCTGGAACAGTTAAATATGTTGAGGTTCCACACTGAAATAGACTATGGATATTATGAGATCTCCAGTCCTGATATTTAGTGGTTTAATACTTTCAAAATCAACTTTTTCTTTCCTACAGCACGTTCTCTTCCAAAGCACTACACACAGGTCTAATTATCTTAGTGAAGTATGCCTTAAAAAGCCAAGTGATCAATTCAGTCATCAGCTGTTAGTAGTTTTTTCCTTATATTGTGAGTTGACATCTTGTGATTAGGATACTTTTTACTAAACAATGTACAAATATGTAGTAAGATTTAGTCTGTTGTTAATTCCTTTATTACTTGAACCATTACCCACCATCATGAACATATTGTGTTAAATGCTGCAAATATTGTTTCCATTTTAAGCATAAAAAGGAAAAATAGAAAAAGCAGATAGTAAATGGGAGAACATCACTACAATTAATTCTGCTTCATGAATAAGGAGGCACAGAAAGATTAAATGACTTCATTCAAGGACACGCACACAGAGTAAGTGGCAAGGCTGGAACTGAACTTAATTTCCTGAGTCCTACCTCAGTAGCTTAACTACAAAACCATCCATCCTTTCAGCCTACCTGCTTTTATTTAGACTAATTTGTTGAATACCCAATCAAAAGAAAAGCTGTAATAAATGTGCTTAACAAAAACTATTGAATAAGAAAAGGGGAAGAAGAGTAGCCTCCAAAATAAGTTACGGAGCTAATCGTGTGTAAAATTAAATGGTTTAAATCTTTCAGTAGCTTAAATAATATTAAATATGCATGCAAAGTTATGGGGAGTAGGAGTGTCAAGGAAGAATAACCTTTGAGTACTGCTGGACTTGGAGAGAAAAGAAGAAAAAACTTGAACATAGACTGCAGCAGCTGCTACAGCAGCAGGACAATGAAAGAAAGGATGCTTGAGTAATCCACAAAAAACACAGCTTCACAGAAATGCAACACCTGCATCCCACCCTGGTCGAGGGACCCTGCTTATACTTTCAAGCGAGTGAGGTCTGATGAACCTTCCTGCCTCTCCCATCTGAACCTGTCTTTTCTAACACTGCAGCTTTCCAGTAAGACTTCTATCATGTACTGAAGCACTTCTTTCAGTCATCTTTTTTTTTTCTCCCCACATGGGAAGAACAGATCTTTACACTTCACATTCACTTTCTTCCTAGAGTCATGTTAGAGGTTGGAGCACCTCTGCTATGAGGACAGGCTACAAGAACTGGGACTCTTCAGCCTGAAGAATAGAAGGCTTTGAGGAGACCTTATAGTAACCTTTCAGTATCTGAAGGGGGCTGGCAGAAAGGCTGGGGAGAGACTATTTACAAGGTCTTGCAATGCCAGGATGAGGAGTAATAGGTTTAAACTGGCAGAGGGGAGATTTAAACTAGACATCAGGGAAAGTGACCCTTTACAGTGAGGGTGGTGAAACACTGGCGCAGGTTGTCCAGGGAGGTTGTGGATGGTCCCTTCCTGGAGCTATTCAAGGCTAGGTTGGATGAGGTCTTGAGTGACCTGCTCTAGTGGGAGATGTCCCTGCCTATGGTGGGGATTGGAACTAGATGAACTTTGAGGACCCTTCCAACCTAAACCATTCTATGATGGACATACTGCTAACCACTTACTACAAGCTTTTCAGCTGAATATATACATGGAAAGGGACAGCAAAAGAAACCTTCTCAATGCCTTTTAGCAAGTGTTAGCTATTTTAGCCCTAACGATAACGTTAAATCTTTCCCTTTTCAGCTACAAAGTCCTGTATCTCTGAGGAAACAGCTTGCTTCAGATACTTTATGCCTAAGCTAGTTGAAGAGCACAGAGTTAGACCATGGGATCTTCAGAATCTGTGATTCTGCATTCTGCAACCCCCCGCTTGACTAAACTGTCTGTCAAACAAAATGTAGTCTGTTGATGGAAAGTTTGCTTCTGCCAGGATTTGATTGTAGTCAGCACAACTCTTCCTATGAAAAGCATCAAGGTTGCTTAGATACAGTCAATTCTCCAAAATAAAAGCCTAGGTTCAGCAGAAAACAAAAAGGCAAAAAGTCACCTCCTATACTTTGGGTTGAAAACACAAAGTCGACTTTTTAGCCATTTGTGATAGCCCTTGCAAATGTTTTGAACTCTGGTTGGAATAATATTTTAACTGATTTTCATTTTCTGAATCACTCATACTCAGGGTTTCATTGTTACCAAAAAAAATTGTCTGAGAGAACATATCCCTGTAAGTAAATCTGATTTTGAGAATGATTTTTTGTCAGGTTTCATTTGTTCAGACTTTATTTAAAACTGTTGAAAGAACACAAAATTGCTTGCTCCGAGATCACACCTAGAAGTTCAGCATACAGACATTGGATTCAGCAGTTAAAAATTTCACAAAGAAAATTCACAGCTGTTAAGGAAAACTTTCCTGCATTCATGCTAAATTGCACTCTTGAATACCTCTGAATAGTCAGCTTCAAATCTGATTTTCTGAAGGAGAATTTTGAATAGCTATATAGAATTGTTTTATTATGAAATATGATTTTTTTGAATTCTTATTAGAGAGAGGATGTTTTAGTTGTTTTTGATGAAAACAGGAGAGTATTCTTGAAGTGTCATTGCTTCATATCCAGAATATTCAGGCAAACTCCACACTTGCTTAATACATGCTACATGTTCACTCTATAATCTTCTCAAAATGGTATGGTCAAATCATGTATTTAGCTGCTGAGGTGCATTAGAAGAAAGCAAAGCAGACATTGTCCTGTGTGGGAAGGAGTGATCATTCAACTACCTGTTGTCTGTCTATCCACTAGTTACAGGGAACTTGACTTCAGAAAATTAGAAGCAAACAAAGCACAACACCCTTCTTTGTCTCCCAGTCAAGTCTCAGTTCCAGAAAAAGCAAGACACAATCTACAAACTCTTTTACATATGAGTAAACATTCAGATAAATCTTAACTCAGTATTTCAACTATAAAGCCAGCAACTGCTCAGAGTACTGAACCCACTAAAAACATTACACCAATGAAGAACCATCAAGTTGTATGTGTTACAGGCCTATGTCTCAAAATCTTTTGCACTGATTGGCTCAGCAGAACAGTTTCCACTGTTTGGTGCACCTTTCTTGAGAGCAAGGACCAAGTCAAAAGTATTCCTGGAAAAATGCTTTTAAAAGGAACATCTATGTGAGCTACAGTTCTGGACTTCAAGAAATCATCAGGAGGAGCTAATTGGACAGTCATATTCTGCAGGGAATCTTACACAATGAAGAGAAAAAACTCTGAATAATTTACAGTAAAATCTGCTTGATTCACAACCTTCTGTTCTATCACTGTGGGAGACAGTGTAAGGGAATGAATCTTCACAGTAAATCTACTTTTAACAGAAAGAAAAGTTACTAAGCTCCAACAACTGTCTAGGCCAACCTAAACAACTAGATAACTAAATCCCAGAGACTCCAAGAAAGACAACAAAAGCAGAGCTCCTACACTAGCCATTTTAAACTCTACAGACTGACTATTTCTATTCAAGTTACCACAATGCTGTAATGCACTGAGCCTCATTGTGTCAGGTGCTGTGCAAAAACAGAACAGAGAGAGTCCCAGACCAAGGATTTCACAATCAAAAGTACAAAACAGAAGGTTTGTTGTGTTTTTTGTTGTTTTTTTTTTTTAAGAAAAAAGGAAGATGGATCTAGCTGAAAGCTAGAGTCCAAGGGAACAAAAGCAGAGCACTAGCAAGGGCAGGAGACTCAGCACTGCAGCAAGCCTTGCTATTGTTAAACTACTTGGAGCAAAGGAGTCTGAAGTAGCACAGAGGAGGAGAGGAATGCAACTGTCCAGATGTATACAAGAGAGCACAAGAAGAAAGCACAGAGACTGTGTGCTTCAACACCTTGTGCTGAGCTGTTTGATGCTGCTATCACTGGCCACTGTTTGAAACCCTGCATTTGAAAACTCCTACTAGGTCTGAAGACTAACACTTAGACACTTGCACAGGCAAAAGCACCACTGAACAATGGAGTTAAGGCTGATCAAGACCCTCAGGTGGTGTAGGCTAACTTTCAGAAAAGGTTTACTTTTAAGGGACATGCAATACATATTTGAACAAAACCAATCAATGCCCCCTCTCTCTCCAGAAGAACAAAACAAAACCACAAACCACACCCCACAAAAAACTAACCTAAAAAACACAACACCACAAAAAAAAAACCCAAACCCAAAACACCAACTGCAGTTTGGACTCCTAAAATCCTACTGTTTAGCAGGAAATGCAGCCTTGAATATTCATTATCTTTTGAATTGGAATGAGTGTTTGAAAATGAAAAACCAGGAGATGTCAGAAAGAGGGAAAACAGCCAGGCTTCCTCTGTGTGAAACATATGTGCTAGGTTTGTTGAGAAACGAGAAGAAAAAAGTTCTTTCAATTGTGGCACATAGGTAAGCTATTTACAAATACAAAACTCATGCTGAGAGCTTTGCCTTTCCTGCAGTCTATTCTTTCAGATCAACTCAGGCATTAATTACATAAATGACCCTGCCGTTAGCAACCCTGTGCAGCACACGGGGAGCAGAGATCATCCTCTGTTTGGGAAGACAGGAATTTGGCCTTCAGGAAGCTTCTGACTGCAGCCAGCTATTGGTATTGGTTATGTTTGGTGTATATAGAAGTTGGTTTCACTGTGTACACATTAAATGAAGACATCTGCAGAATAAACAATACAGACCACAAGAAAATGGTTTAGTAACACCTGCAGAGGCAACTTTCTGAAGGTGCTCTACAGCCTGAGGGACTTGGAAGGTCATACCCTCCCTTCAACACAAGGCTGGTGTGGTTTTCTTTTAAATCTATCCTGCTAACTAAATTCTTAGAGATCACCTGCTAAGGATCAGCATTGGACAGGATATCTATTGTAACTTCTCCTCAAATGTAGAGGTACAAAAGACAGAAATAAAGCAAACTGTCGAAGGGAAAGAACACTGTGGTAATGACGATGCTAAGAAACAAGACAGACAGCTAGGAATGACTTTCCTCATACAGAACAGGTTTCAGCATCTAAATTTGACTTCTATAGACTGCTTCTCTCAAGCAAGGGACTGCTGCTTTCAATCAAGAGACTTTTTGAGTCTCTTGATTACCATGAAAAACCGACTAATATCTCCTTCAAACAAAGCCATAAAGAACAAAGTGAGGCAAGCTTTGGAAATATGTGATGCAAAATAGTAATACAAAAGAAGTCAGAGCCCTAACCCAAAGCAGCCTGGAATATGTGGAAAGTTTTCTCTAACATGATTTGAACGATCCAAATAATTTTTTTTCAAAAGCATATCCTTTGGAGAAAAGTGAAGAAAATAGCTCTGTTGTAAAGTCAAGTTGAATGCAACATTTCTGAGCTCTTTGGCAGCTAGGTAGGTGTGCTAGTTTGAAGCTAGCTAGAATGTTTTGGTGAGAAGAACTAGATTATAGGCTGTGAAAGGAAAACAATGGTGATGTCTGCTTCACTCAGAGTCTTGCAAAGGAGTTTGGGAAGAAGATATTAAAACATTGGGTAACACTCGCCATTTTCACTCTCTCTCACTCTGGCTGCTGACTGAGCAACATCTTACTCCCTAACCTCGCCTTCCATTTGGCCTAACCCACCTTTGCTTCATAACCTCTTGGCTGAACCTCTATTCTTCCTTTGGGACTGGGGTAAGGTTGAGAGGGGCAGAGGGAAGGTGCAGGGATGGTTGAGAGCCCCTCCTGGGGACTCAGGTTTCTGGGAAGGGAGTTATGTTTCTGTATCACCTTTTACCTTGTATATTTCTGTATATAATTGTATATACTGTAAATATCTGCTTGTATATTGTGCTAGCTGTAAATAAATAGCTTCATTTATATTCCCAGAGCCAGCTGAGCCTAGTCTGGGTAATTTCTAAAGTTGGGGGGGGGGGGGGGGGGGGGGGGGGCGGGGAACACCCAAACCATCACAGTAGGTTTCCCTGCAAAAGTCACCTGGGGGAGATCTTTGTTTCCAGCCTGTTGCTTTTACTTTATGTAATAATAAGCAGCAGTGTCAATGTTTCTGTGCATCCATAATTTTGTAGTGCAGTTTTAAATTAAGGTATTTATGACAGGAAAAAGACTGGTGTGCTGTATATCTTATATATAAAATCAACCAGGCTGGAAGAGACCTCCAAAGTCATCCAGTCCAACCTATTGCCCAGCCATATTCAATCAATGAGACCATAGCACTAAGTGCCCCATCCAGTCTTTTTTGAAGACCTCCAGGGATGGTGACTCCATCTCCCTGGGCAACCCATTCCAATGGCAAATCACTCTCTCTGTAAAGAACTTCCTCCTAACATCCAGCCTATACTCTCCCTGGCACAAAATTAGTTATGCATGATAATCACACTAATAATGATAATCACACTAATTGGGGAACTAAGTTCTGGGATAGCCTCTCTCTCTCCCTTGGGCATTTTGTTTACCTGCAGGAAAAAGGACATAGATATTTTGAAGGAGATATGTTTAGGTTCTGCTAAAACACTGTGACAACCTTCAGAATTATGCTCTTTCAAAGCTTTTTCCAAACTAATCTGTAAAGAAACATCAAATATTTCATACCATTGTGGTAGAAAAGAAAAAAAGTGTCCCATTTCATGCTCAATTTATTTTGTAATTATAAATCTGTTGGTAAACAGTACCATATTATGCTTTGCTGTGTGCCTGCTTATGCTTTTGAAACAGTGAAGTTTTAATATGTTTTCAATACAAGCAACATGATAATAACTGTTCTTGGAAATGACTGACTGGGTGGGCTCATCTCAAAGTAAATTTTTGCATTTGTCACATACACCTACTACAGAGAGACATCAAGAAAAATATAGATAGAAAATAAGCTGGTAATTTAAAAACTGAAGGAATCATTTATAACTGGGACAATTTAATGTTAATACCACCATAATATCTGTATTTTTAGGAGAAAGTCAGGAACTTGGTCTTCAGTTAAAACATTTTTCTGCATAAAAATGTAAAACTACCTCATAGGTGACATCTCATCTCTTACTACACTCTCTGACAGACTCCCAACTATCAGAGCTTTAGCTTTCTCTTCACATAGGGGTGATTATTTTGGCTTTCTAGGGCATTTTTTGGATCTTCATAGTCACTTAAGTTAGTGGGGGTTGGCATTGAACATTGACCTTCAAATAAATTACTTGTATTACCAAAATGGAAGAGCCTGAGTTCACTAGCACACAGCCTCTGCTGTATTTTAGCACATCTTTTGTTTGGCTTCATTGTGTAGAGAAGCTCTTCTTAAAGCAGGAGCAAACACTGTCCTACAACTACATGCAAGTTAATTAGCCATCCTACTTGTATATGCAAAATACATGCATAATTAGAAATACATTTTGGAAAATAGTCTTTGTGAGACTTTTCTCACTTGTGCATTCGCATCACATCCTCTAATATTTCTAGTTCAGAGTGGTACATTTGCCAACTTGTTCACAACTTCACCCCCGGCCCCTACAAGGGCCATGGATTTGTAGAACAGACAGGTTTTGGAACTTCTGTACCAGCAGGAACAAGCATAAATATTTGGAAATCATTAAGGGAAAAAAAAGTGGTTTGCATATAAGGTAAGTGGTTTAGTTTGTGAGACCTCACACACAAACACATCTCATTTTGTATTTCAATCTGAGTAAGAAAGTTCAGAGTCAGATTTTTTTCCACCATTAAATATTTTGTCAGCATAACTGCAAAGCAGACTCAAATGCTATTCCATTACCTTACCCTGAGTGAAAAAAAAGTCACTACAGTGTATTTAAGTAGAGTGGCTACACTTCTTAAAGACCAGTCCAGGTAGGTGTTAGTAAGGTAGAGTCAGCATCGTTGCAAGCTCTCATTGTAGCTTTGTCAAGACAGTGTAATCCTGAAGATACTCTTTTAGTAAAGGAGATTGAAAATTAGTTGTTAAAATTGGAAAATACTAGGAAAGATTCTATGAAAACACAATTCTATATCTACGCAATGGTAATTTATACCAGTGGGACAACTACTTATTAGGAACAAATAATAAGTTGAGGGTTATTAGGAACAAATAAGTTGAAGATGATACAGTAGATAAGATACTATAAAACTGAAAGTGTTCTTACCCTGGAAATAGGAAAATTATGCATCAAGCAAATTGTTTTCAACATCTGTGTAGCACCTTCCTAAAATCAAATTTCAGAAACTGAAGATCTGTGTGGGTCAAATTTAACTACATCATTAATATTTCAAAGTTTCTCAAATCTACAGGTATTGTCTGGGCATCTAGCAGCCAACTTGGAACTTACACAAGCTATGAAGCCTCTCTGATACCTGGAATCTTTGTAGATATCACAAAAGCCAGACAGAACTGGACTGCTGCTTCCAGACCTAACACAGACTGAGTGGCTGGCACTCACTCAGAAGATGGGCTGAAACTGCAATGCTAAATATTGATCCTGTCAGCATGTAAAAATGTTGGGATCTGTGAACCAAAAGCCCGATGTGCCTTGAAAAATTCTGGGGTTTCTGAAACATAAGTGTGGTTTTCCAAGACCTGCTATCCCAATCTGCCATGGTTAAACTGAAATGTCACATTCCATAAACACAAGTTTTTCATTGAACAAAATATGCATTAGAAATTCCACTTGCCTTTAGGCAGAAAAAAGCCACAAATGGTACCTTTATTATGGGACTAGATGGTAAAAAAGTATACAATATTTGAGCTGGATTGATTGAGAAAGGCTCTGGGTTTATGTTCCCTGTATCACCCAAGTAGAAGGTCATTTTAAAATCCTTTAAGCTGTTCATTTTGAATGATTTTGTCATGAGAAATTAATTTACAGGCTTATGGATTTTGCAGAAATGATAGATCTCTAAAGACTTTTTGCACAGTGAATAATGAACTTTTTCAGCTTTCTCAACACCCTGAATGATTTAGTTTCCAGCGTAAGTGAGCCAAGTGGCTGTCTTATCTCTAGAGTAAGGTCAAATGACTTCCAATTGGAAGGGGCAAAAGTACAAAACCTTCTACTTTCTAACATGTAAGAACAGTGCAAGACTATATCACTGCTTCTTGTACAAGAGCACAGTTGGATATTAATGTTTTGAGCAATAATTCTTGAGAATAATAAAGAATGAAACATGGCTAAAATGTCAATGGAAATAAGAGGTTTATCTCCCCTCCACACTGAAGAAAAAGAAATGTCTACAATCTAAAGGGTGATAATTTTCATCACATTTTGAGTTATTTTAGAATAAAGTTTCAGCTTTTGAAATGCAACATACAAAGTCTTCAATGCTAAATATCTAAACACTGTTAAGGCTCTCATTTGGGGATACTTTTTTTCCTTTCATCCTACTATTTCCTTTATTTTTTAAATTATGGTCTTTCATTATTTATTTCCTTTATTGGTAATTATTATTTCTTTTGAATCAGTACAAAGCAAATAAAAGGTAGCTTATATGCTACTGATATAAAAGAATTCTTTAGGGAATTTAGGAGTTATAAGAACAACTAAATCCATGGCATTAGCTGAAGTTTAGTAATAGGCAGAAAGCTTAACAGCTTTGATTGGCCAGAGGTGTTATCCTGAATTAAAATCAGCAGACAGCATGAGTAAGGCTAACATCTGTCTCCCTATATATATACACACACATATTTATATCTTGCTCAAAATTTTGGTCTTTCCATTTCCTTTACAGTGACCAGCTGACCTGTAGATCTAGGTTACACTATCCATGTTGCCTCAGTAAGATAATGATGTATAAATTCCATGATTCTTTGGAATGCACAAATTTATTACCTCACATTTGTCCCAGAACCAGCTACATTTTGATGAATGAGATCTCAGACTAGATAGGTAAATAGAAAAAGGGTGAAGGATGTAAGCTTGCTATGTATAATTTATTATAAGAGCCACAAAATACCAGTGCTGAGAGAAAACAAATTATTGGCTTCTCATGCAGTGACCATGAGAAGATGATAAATATTTCATTATATGGTACTCATCAGACATTTGAATAGCTCATCTGTCCTATTTATGCCAGCTAAAATGAATTCAACCTATCAGTGGTAAATGTATTTTTAATGTTTCTCTTTACCTTCTGTGGAAGAGGCAGCTAAAAAGTCCATCTTCCACAAGAATTACATTATTCATTCCATTACATAGTGTAAACTGTTTATTCTTGAATTGACTTTCCCTGTTGCAACCAACCCTTTACATCTTAGGGAAATTTCCTGTCCAATGCTCATTCAAGTTACTAAAGAAGTTAATGTAATTTCCTAAGCTGTGAAAACATGGTAATTTTATGGGAAAACACCCATTTTATGCTAAACTTAAAAACATTTGTAGACATCCATGGGGACTCCTTTAAAAAATAAATACCAGGCTTGAAAAACACTACATCAGCTTTCTGAATGTCTTTTGAAGTGGAAAAAGGACATCACATTCCCTGCACAAGAGAACATCAGGTCTCATACAAAACACTTCAAGTTATCAAATCCGTGACCTTATTCCTGGAATTTTTATGTCACCATCATGAAACAACCACTTCTCCTACTGACTGCAACAGAATTCCATGAGATCTCAAACTCATGTCCATTTATGTGACCATATAATAAAATCCAAATCTGCTGATATCTTCTATTACTTTCTTAGAAGCTCTACATTGAATATATGCCCTGCATAGACTCATGCCTTTGAGGAAGCTCTTAAGTGAGAAGAGAATCATGTTTTTAAACTACTGCAGTGTTAGCTTTCTAACTTCTAGGAATTTCACTTCAGCATGGATATAGTAAGAACAGAGAACTAGCATCTGTTAGGAGTGAAGCTTATAGCATGGCTGCAGCATACAGAAAGAGCCCATGTCTCCAGTAGCATGAGAAAGCTTTAGATAGCAGCTCAAGTCAGACAGTGCAAACCCACACACTCTTTTCCAGGCGTGTTTTTCCAAGGGAAGCTTAGTGTTCACCATCACGTTCAAATTCAGGTAAGGTTTACAGAGTTTTTAACATAGTTTTCCTGCCAGCACTAATGTGAAAATGACTAAGAGATAATCCTCAGAACCTGAAAAGAAGGTTGAAAATCTATATGCAAAACATTTGCCACAAAATTTGGCTCTAAGATCATATGAAGAATGGCAAACTCTGGTTATGCAACTTTGTCACTGATTTTATAAAACAAACACACACACAGGTAAGAGATCATAACTCCAAGTGGTCTTTTGTGAGAAATAAAAGCGTGAAAAATCAGCAGTTACCAGAAAAAAAAAGGCTAATACCAGTTCAATTTCTACCTGCTAACTTTGAAGATAGTATATTTTCCAATGGAGATCAGAACTTTGAAAAGATATTCAGGAACGTCAAGAGGTGTGTAAAGTTCTGGGGAACCTGCTACAGTTCACTCAGAACATCATGAGGAAAACCACCATTATCCTCAACTGACTTCTTTGGAATAAGACAAATAGAGTAAACAATCACTTCATGTTGTCTTTGCTGTACTTGACTCCAAGTAGTACCACCTTAAGACATGATAATAACCCCGAAGATCAAGGAAGCTGAAATTTCTGGTGCTAGATCTCAGTTTACTTTCTAGAGCTTACCTCTAATTGGGATCATCCAGGCTGTTACATATAAGCCTAGCTTTAATGTAGGCTTTAGATGCTAATAGGCACAATAAACCCACACTAGAGAATTCAAAAGTCTCCTATGTCAACTCTGAGATCACCCTTCTCAGACTTCTGAATACCACAATTTATTCTGAGTAGCTGCATCTGGCCAGAGGCGGTTTCTAGCCCTAAACCTCTCCACAATATAGGAACCAGTCACAAGTAAAGAATGATTAATTCAATTCTACTTATGCCAGTCCTATTCTTATATGCTGGATTTGTTGGAAGCTGTACTTACTCTGACATGCAGCCTCTGCTTTCCCTAACCCTGTCTCTATCCTGCTCTTAACATTTAGCTTTAGCCCCACTACAGCCTGGAGAATGTACTACAGAACCCCAAGCTACTTAACTCTCAAGAACTTTGCTAATGCTGCCTGCATTGAGCTCCCAAAGACTATTCCCTTCTGGCCTTATCCTTAGAAGAGGAACTGGCAGAGAAATAAAGAATATAGTCATGGCAATACAACTACAAACAGCTATTAAGGATTAGCTTTTAGGTACAGAAATAGGGAATTGCTTTCATTTCTATAGGTCTCTGATATCCTTTGACTTGCATTAGTTGTAATCATCACCCTCTGTTGCCATGGTGCATATCAGACTGGCAGCAGCGAACAGGCTCACTGTCTCTACTCTGACAATAACAAAAAACACAAATGGCCACCACTATTATTTTCACTCCCTTCAGTGTGTCCTTGAGCACTTGACAGAGTCTGGTAAGCATTTGTGTTACTCCACCCATGTATTATTGACCACCACAAAAGCTGTTGGCACAGCAATAGCACAATTGAGTTGCAAAAATTTCCACCTCTAGAGAAAACATGCAAAATCATGGAACTATAGAATGGGTTGTGTTGAAAGGAATCTGGAAGACCCACTCCCCTGTTATAGATAGGGACATCTTCAACAAGATCAGGATGATCAAATTGCTCTCCAACTTGGCCTTGTTATTTCCAGGAGTGGGTCAATCATCACCTCCCTAGTTAATCTGTGCCAGTGTTTCACCCCCTTCATGGTGAAGAACTCCTTCCCTATATCCAACTTAACATCTTTAAGCCATTACCTCTTGTCCTATCACTAGATGCCTCTGGAAATCAGAGACAGGTCTCCTCAAGAATATTGAATCCAAAAACTGTTGCAAAAACGTTTTGATACCAAGCACTTGCTTTGATGAAGGAAACTCAGAGTCAACAGTAACCCAGGGCTGTTTATAGGGGCTCAGTTCACCAGTTCTTATTTGAATAAAACCACTACTGAGACCATAAGCAGGTCAGCATAAAAAAAAAACAAAAACCCAAACAACAAACTGACAAAACACACCCACAAAAAACCAAAACAAACAAAAAAACCAGCACTCTGCCAAAAAATCATCTGCTAGATGAGCTGATTCATCCAAACACAGGAGAAACTATTTCATCTTTCCATACTCCCATATTTCAGCAAAGCTTCCTATCTTTCTGAGACTTTTCAAAGGCATTATCTGAGGTGTGCCTGGAGATAGGTTTCTCTGGTGGAAGCAGAATATTTTGGACACAAAATATGTCTATCAAGTCTGAAGGATAAGATTTGTAAATAATTGTTAACCAAGGAATTTTGAAGTGCAAATATATTCTTGGCAACTATTTAAGTATCAGAGCAGATTAATTTTCATATGAAGCAGAATTTGTGACCTAATATATTGTGTTTGGACCCCTCTGGTTTTGTTTTTCTGCATTTTCCAAGGGACCCTAAGCTCAATACTATTTCCTCTTCTTTTCTGCTGTATTTTGTGGATGAGAATACAGGTTTTTCAGCTTCCAATGAAGCTTTTATTAACTTTAAGGCCAGTAAAATCAGTGATCAAAGCTCAGTCTCTAAGTTCTCTTAAAACATTGCAGAATGAGTTTCGATGTGCCTTCTATGTAAATACAACAACTTTCAGGACAAGATAAATTCAACAGCTGCATTAAAATGGAGTTGAACCAGGACCTTATAATGGTATCTAGCAGCACCTGTAATTGGGTACAGGCCTGTGTTTCTCTCAATGGGTTTTATTAGACATGCACAATCTCTCACTTCCAAAGAGCAATGCTGTCTGGATCTAACTTTCTGAGAGCCTTTATTCCAGCTTATCCTTGCAGTGATACCTCTGTTAACAATTCAGTAGGTGCCTTTGTATTTAAGGAATCTAATAAAACTTTTACTGTTAAATTGGGCTACCTCAATACCCAATCAATGATTTATCTTTATTAGCTGAATTTGTGGATTCCCATTTTGTGACTGACAATGGAAGAAAGCAAAACAGAGTCAAATAATCTGAAGCATTCTTTAATATGCAGAATAGAGACATTGTATCCACTATTTGCAGTAGAATTTATGATAGACAAAAGTGGTTTTGAAAGTTATTTTCCTTAAAGAATTGATTTTGTTTCTGATGCTCTGCTGTTTTGCATTTATTAGCAAGTGATTTATGAAGGAGAGCAGCTAAGTATTAGAAGTTCTGTATTTTCACAGTACTTTTTTCCCCCCTCTCAACAACTCCATATACACATTTGCTCTGTTATGAATTCTGAGCTCCATATTCAGTAATCATTCTTTATGACAACCTAAATATGTACTGCATTATTTGTGAATTAGAGAGCAATTTATTTAGGAATCTCAGAAAATTACTTTTCTTCTAGGTGCTATTTTACAGTCTATCCATTCTCTCTTTTATCTACAGTTGCTGCCTCTACATCAGATGAGCCTTAAGACATATTTCATACAGATGTGAATTGTAAGATAATCAAAAAAAAGAAAAAAGGAATAGTTTCAAAGGAAAAGATTCAGCTTTGATTGTGACTAGAAGGAAAAGAAGAGTTCTATGGATACTAGACAACAGCTAAGGGACAAAACAGGACCTTGTACTAAGCCATCATAAGGGATTATATCTGGTATCTATATAACAAAGCCTACAGTAACACAATCAATTTGCAGTTCCTACTGCAGCCAAATTGCCCTAGCATCTTCCTAGAACACCTTTCAGGAATTTCCACACTGAGATACTACTTCTGTGAATTAGAAGACTTCATGTGACCTTAGAGTGTTCTTTCAGTTGCATTTTGTAATAACTCTTTACATATGGAAGTAAAGTAAGCACTAAAGGCTCAGTTCAAGATTCACATTCCCACTGGAGACACCTGGTGCCTAAGTTAAAGTAAAATACAGCTACCAAGAAACCCCACAAACACTCAGATAAACCCAACCAATGTTTTGCAAAAAGAAACACTTGGCAAACCACATCACACATACTAACTAAAGAGAAAAATGTTTACTACACATTTAATGTGCTAATGTGAGGTGAACTAAGTAATTAACACAGACTTGAGATAATGATTTAGCAGTTCTTTTTCATGTGTATCCCAGGTGCCAAAAAAGGCCACTTGAATTTCTCTTGCCTTCTCCTACCTCACTGTGATGAACACAGCATACAGCACGAAAGAAAACGAAGGCTTTTGTAGGTTCTCATTAAGAAATAAGGTGAATATTCTCATATTAAGTTTGGGCCAAAATCTTGAGCAGCAGACTTGATTAACATGGAGATAAGGTTAATTGCATATTTTGCCTCTCTCCCAAGTCTGCAAATTTTACAGAACAGTTTATACAAACAGTACAGAAATGCAACATGTATCGAAGACAACCCACTAGAAGTAAGGAGTTCACACCAGCTGGTCTTCCACAGAAAGCAAAATCATTTGTAAGGTAGGAGGACCATACTCATGTGTTGGCTGCTAGCCACATGAATATCCTGCCCAAAAACTTTTTTCATCCCCCCTAGCCATGTCCAATCCGCCACTGAAAGCTGGTTTGGCACAACTCCTCAAACCTTCCCCTCCAGCTGGCTCCTTACACCAAGTTCCAGCATCTGTGCTCTTCCAGGAGCCCAAAGAGCCAGGACAACATCATATCTCTCTTTTGACTCAAGTACCACTGAGTACCGGGTCAGAAATTAACAACACTTTCATGTGATCCTCAAGAAAATACAACTTCCTGTGACTGTGGTGCACATAGTGGCAGATTACTGTGCATTTAGCTTCTTGTTAGCAGCTTATGTGTAGTTTGACTATGAGAAAGACCTTATTGTAGATGTGGAATGAGTCTCCAGTAGCATGAATGACACCTGGAACTCAGTGGTGGTTTGAAGCATGAAAGCAAGTGCATCAAATAAACATCCAGCAGGGAAACAAACTGAAGGCAAAGAACGCCTGGGATTGCAGTGGGGAGGAAGATGAACAAGCTGACAGCAAAGTGAAAAGAAAAAGAAAAAGACATGCACCAAAGTAGATTCCCTCTAATTCTCTCTCTGGATAATGAGAATCTAGGACAAGACAATCACATCATGAATATTATCCTCATCTGAAGGAAAACAATGAGTAAAGTTTTCTCTCACAGAAGTACTGATTTAGGAGGGAGGGGGTTAAGTTGCAGCAGAGGCCTTACACTGGTTTGCATAAACTGTATTGGAATCTCATTTAACATGTCAGGAATCTGGCTTCAGAAATTTGTAGCCAAGTTACAGCCAAATCTACTAAAAACATGTAATCTATGACTTCTTTGTGTGTTTTTGCAGTGAAAGACTTTTATAGGCTCTTCAGTGACATTCAACTGGAAGTCTGGGTGGTACATTCAACCTCCTATCAGCAAAATACCTTGAGTAAACAGCAATAAGCAAACTCCAATGGGCTTATTTACCACACAGTTAATAACCTGGGTGAACTATTTGTCTTGGGTCTAATATTTATTTTGGCAGAAAACTTGGTACACACACTTTACTCTTTTTGACTCTTATATGTACATAAATTTTAGAAATATCCATGGACAAATAGCAAAGTTCAGAACCTTTCCTTGAAAATAAACACTGCTCTATTGCTTTTGTATCAAAATGTTACTAAGCATTGAATTCACTCAATAGAAAACAAAAGGTTCTGTTACTGTCTCATGCTTGCACCCTTCAGTTCTTTTAAACAAAGAGACACTCTCAAGAGAACATGTACCACACTGAATTACTTCATTTTCAATAAAATCCAGCATTGGTAACTTTCTTTGCCATGGCTAAACCAGAAAACATCCAGAAAGCATGCTGTTATTATTCTGAATTACATTTTGCTTGAATTAGCTTTTATGCACGGCTACCAAGAGATAAAAAGGTTCGAGTTGCTAATTGCAACCTTCATACTTGTGACATAAGATGAGGTTTGAAGAACAAATACGTGTTGCTGAAGGATTTTCTGTTTGAGAATGTGTAAATTGAGAAAAACCAAAAACCCACACAACCAACAACCAGCCCCCCAACCAACCAAAAAAAAGAGTGCAGCATATTGTAGAAGTCAGGCTACAGGCTAAAACTACAGTGCCAAAAGCATCCTTAACGTGGGATTTCTGTAGAACTCCAACACCATAATGTACTTCCAACTTAACACTGTAACAGAAAACAACTTTATTCTGTACTTACATGCTATTTTCCCTCTTAACAATAGTGATAAGTATTTAATCTTCTCTTTTCCTAACACTGCATTATCTGTTTCCCTGGCAAGGTAACCCATTTACTCAGAGTTGTGATAGATTAAGATGTATTGGGATTATCAATCAGATAATACACAGAGGGGTTTGGACAGCAGTTCTCACTGCAGACTTTGCACATTGCTCAAAAGACACCTTTGGAAACCCTCATCAGCAGCCCATACACTCACTAGTAAATGCATGTTTAGCATGTACAGAGAAGTCTAAAGATGTGACTGAAAAATAATACAGATAAAACACTGGACTTCCTCTCCTGTACTTTACGTGACTGTAAACAAATTACCCTGCAGAATACAGACCTGGAGATGGCAGGAAGCCAAACTGGGCACTTCTAAGGACCAATTCTCCCCTTCGCTAGTTAAAGAAGAAGCATACAAACAGGCATTCAAGACTTCATGAACAGAAAAGCCCATTGGCTCTGTTCTTTCCCAGTAATAGATCCACTAAGTAGCCAGAAGAAATAATTTTCCTGTTTGAACAGGCTACAACACAATTACACTCTGCAAAGATGAAAGCTTGAGAGAATTAAGAGATGCTTAGTTCTAATAAGACAATTAATTTAATATTGTCACAGTTTCCTCTCAACAGCAGTTAATTCATTTTCTGACTACTTGGCCCACAACAATCCTAAAACCCTAAATATCTGTATTGGGAAGCTAATGTGCATCAGTGTCAAACACCACTGAAATTAGATAACTAGCATTAGTACAGTCTCAAAATGTTGCTAGAAAAAATAACCACTGATCTATTTTCTCTTCTGAAACACTCAATTGTGAACTTTTTATGGATGAATCGGGGGTGGGGAAAACCTATTTAACCTTAAAAACAAAGTAGTTGCTGCAAACAATCCTTCTCTGTAGTTACAACTCAGCTTTCACAAACTTGCACTCTAATTATTCCACGCTTCAATATCCCAAAGGCAATTATGCATTTTTCAAAAGTTATTGGACAGTAATCAGTACTTTCAACAAGACTTCCAGACAAAGCCTACCCAGTGCCTTATTTATTAATAATGGCACATACTTTGATTTATATTGTATGCATTCAGCAAAGAAACAGGCTCTCTTGTGGAAAGAAAGCTCCCTCGTTTAGTGGATAAAGATGTTTCACCTCCAACCTAGACAAAGCTACTGAGAGGTCATCAACAGTCAAAGAAAAACAGCAGCTGTAGCTCTGTAGAGAAAGAACAGCTCTATCATGCACCAAGTTGAGAACAGGGACTATAGATCACACAGAAACACAAAGTTGCTAAATAGCACTGTACAACTATGTTCATACCGGTGGCAGCACTGTCACTCAGTCAATAGCTAGTTCTATTTTCATCTCACTTCTCTGCCCCTTGACTTCAGTGAGCACCAATTAAAATCCAGCGCTCATCATACTCTCAAAGAAATTGTCCCCCTCTATTGTGGCTCTCCTGTGTGGTTGGAGAGACAAGGACATCCATGATTACATCTCTTTACTAGCAAACATCTTTCTAGACTATGCTCTCTATAAAGCACAGTTTCTTCCTTTCTGCAAATTCAGGAATCTCTCTACAGTCAGAGTCTGTTTTTTCATAAACTACCTCAAGAAAGGATTTAAAGACCACAAAGAAACTGCAATTCAGGTTTCCCCTTGTGAAAAGTGGATTGGTCATTGTACATGCCTTAGAAACGATTTAAATGTAGTGAAGCAATCTCTGTAGTTATAGAAGAATCTACAAAATTATTTTAAAAGACAGTAAAAAGTTGCAAGAGGAGAAAATAAGAAAAAAAAAAACACACAAAAAAAATCCACATCAATGTTGATAAATATGTAAAGTGTGAGTGCCAGGAGAATGGAGCCAGGCTCCGCTCAGTGATGTTCAATGACAGGAAAAGGAGCAATGGGTTAAAGTTGAGGCATAGGAAGTTTGATGTAAACGTGAGGAGGAACTTTTTCACTGCGAGAGTGACAGAACACTGGACCAGGCTGCCCAGGGGGGTTGTGGAGTCTCCCTCTCTAGAGATATTCAAAACCTGCTTGGATGTATTCATGTGTGATCTGGTATAGGCAATCCTGCTCTGGAAAGAAACTGTAGATGACAATGCCATGAACAGCAAAGAGCATGACTTAGCACCCAAGAAGGTCTCTTCCAGTCTTGCATTCCTTAAAAAGATTATAAATACTACCCCATCCCCTCCACCAAGTTCCAGAACAGTAAATATTAATATGCAATAGACATGCATTTCGCTGCCATCTGGCCTAAATTTCTTACCATTCCATTAAATTGGTCTAGTTGATTGGCTAGGGCTGGGTGCTAGGTTGGACTGGATGATCTTGGAGGTCTCTTCCAACCTGGTTGATTCTATGATTCTATGAAATTACTTGCATTAGTACCTGGCATTTCAAAGGCAGACTTCCCACACGAATACTCTGTCACTATGATTAGTTTAACTTTCACGCTTTAAAAATTTTGTGAGGTTTTGTGTGGAAGAATGTGAATGTTAACAGCTAATACCTGTAAGGTAAGGAAAAATATCAATTGGTAAGATATTAGTGTCTGAACAGATGCTACTGAGGAGCTCATCTCAAATCACAGCAAGGCCAATATATTTTATGCCTATAATTGCTGTTCAAAGTTCACAGTGGCATTTTGCTGATGTGCCAAAAATAGCCTTCCTGGGAGGTGTTAGAGTTGTTTTGACAGTAGTTAGGGTATAAGGGGCAATGATCCAGCTGAATGCCTGTCCGAGTCATTTTGATAAGTGTACAGCCTGTGCAGAAACTTCTTAATTGCCCTAATATACTTCAGTTAGTCCTGTTCACAGAGGCTATGAGAAAGGTCATCAATCATGGTATGTGCAGAGTTTTTATGTTTTGTTTTACTTGCTTAAAAAAACATACATTTTAAAGAAAATAAAATCAGTTAATACAAACTTAAGAAAGGGAACACCTAAACCTCCTTAACAGCAAATTTAGAACATGAATCACTTAGTATCTGTATTAGAGAGGAGCCAAATGGCTAATGCTAAACCCTGACCTTACCTTGGTCTTGCTTTAACTTTTCATCTGCCTTATACAGATGCAAGTTGGCTTATTTTCACTGGTCAGTCCCCTTGCTTTGCAGTAATCCTGAGGCCTGAGTACCTTCATCCCAGGAGCAAACAAGGTCTGAATTCGACTCTTTGTATCCAATAGCAGATACATTTCATATCATATCAAGGTTGCCATAGCAACAAAAAGATATGTAATGAATGGCAGAAAATTAAAAAAATGTGATGTATGAATCTGGCCTAATTTGTTGACACTAAATATTCATTGCCTGAGGCCTGTATCACTTAAAAATTACACATTTGGGGTTTTCTGCTAAGAGAGAAATGGAAACCTTGATAAAGCACTTTGAGGAATATTTGCAATTCTTCCATTAGATGCTTTTGTAAATAATTTTTTCCCCCCTCCACATCTCCAGTTAGGGATCTCTCCCTGGTTCTGCTGGTGAAATTTGTCATTTATGCTAAAAGAAAAAAAATTAACCTCTGCCTTCCCACTTCCCCTTTGTAATTGCCCTTCCAGTCCAGGCTCTCAGTTTAAGAGCTTCTGAGATATTGACTTCAAAGACTCCATTTCAGGTATTCTTCTATTCCTCAAGATTAAGCAGCCCAAAAGCTAAATCTTAATTATGTTACCTTTTGTCGCAAATCCTTTCATATCTACAGCTACAACATTTCAGCATCTTTCCTTATAAACCAAACCCAAACCAACATATTCTTTACCCCAGTCTTTATTTGACATAGTAACAGATGGAACCCAAACTGTAGCAAGACACCCACTGACTGAAAAATCTGTAAAGTTTTGAAGTGCATCTGTAATGCGCCAATCCCCACAGCTTTCCACATTCCTCTGGAAAATTATAGAGGAGAGGATTTTAGGCCCCTGATATAAGTGTCCTGAAAAATCTCCCTTTCTTCTCTAAAACAAGGGAAAAGGATTACCTGCACCAGCACTTTCAGCTGCAGTTATAAAAATAAAGACTGTGCAAGTCTAAGATGGTAGAACTGCACCTCCACTGCTTTCCTTCTCACTGACACAAAAAAATCTGTCCCATTAAAGACCTTATTGTCTCCTTCCCTGTTTCCTTCCACATCAGCATCAGGCACTGTAGCACTACACAGAAAAATGCCTGCAACTGCTCAAAAGAGCAATTGGTTTGGTTTAGGAAAGGAATTCTTATCTGATGTTTGAGGATGAAAGAATGAAAAACTTTGGCACCACAGTGGATTACAATTGTACTTTTTAATGTGGAAAACTGCAACGGGTCCATTAATTCCTGTGCAGTCCTTTTGTGTGAGCTGCTGACATTGACTCATACAGAAACACTGCCACTTTAAAGACAGCTACCAGCACTTTTAGAATGCTTATTGCATTGTCACAGCTACAGAACCAGGTTTGCTGTATGATGAGCAACAGAGGAATAGTCTCAAGTAGAACTTATAAGAGAAGAAACACGGAAGTCTATCTCATTCCACAATCAGTCCCAATTAATTAGTAATTAATTGATATTTCATGTCTCCTTGCAATGCAGTTGTGTCTTTATTCCACTAAACTTAATGCCTTTTGGAGAAATTGCGGAGGTGTTTGCTTTTTGTTTCAGTTTCAGAACATGCTAAAAGTCACTCTTAGACCTAGCTATATTGCTCCTTGGGCTTGGAATATCCTCAGGAGCACTGTGAAATGTGTAAGACAAGAGACATTTTCATATCTATGAAGAAATTCTAGTGAATAGGGGACTTGGCAAATTTTTATTCCACTGAACAAAACTAAGAAACATACTTCTGTAACTGGAACTGATTCAATGCAGCTTTCACTACGTTGAGATCAGATGAAAATTATGCATATCTGGAGAGTCTGGTGCAACAATTGCTTCAACACATAGGGAACTGAGAATTTTGCTATCCCTTTGACAACTACTAATAACAGACACACAACCTGCCTTCCTCTTACTCATGGCTGTTATTACCTAATCACTGGATGATAGCAGCTTCAGTACTGCTGTGATACAGGATTATCATATCGCCAGCATGTGCAAGCACAGTTTTTCACATTCTACTCTGTTACAACTCTTCAATGAGCTTTGCAGAAATTTGGATTCTCCTGCACATTTTTATAATGGCACCTTGTGGTAGTTCTGTTTGTATTTCAATAAATGTATTGGTAAGAGAAAAGATATTAACATCCAGCCCTTTGCCATGCAAGCTTAAAATTAGTTAAATAATGGGGTTGAAGAGCATTTTGAGGCTTGTTTAGCCTGGAGAAGAGGAGGCTCAGGGGGGACCTCATTGCTGTCTACAACTTCCTGAAGGGAGGTTGTAGCCAGGTGGGGGTTGGCCTCTTCTCCCAGGCAACCAGCAACAGAACAAGGAGACACAGTCTCAAGTTGTGCCGGGGAAAGTATAGGCTGGATGTTAGGAGGAAGTTCTTCACAGAGAGAGTGATTGGCTTTGGAATGGGCTGCTCAGGGAGGTGGTGGAGGCACTGTCCCTGGAGGTGTTCAAGAAAAGACTGGATGAGGCACTCAGTGCCATGGTCTGGTTGACTGGCCAGGGCTGGGTGCTAGGTTGGACTGGATGACCTTGGAGGTCTCTTCCAACCTGGTTGATTCTATGATTCTATGACTGCAGTTTGGAATTTTTTGATGACCTATACTACAGTTGATGTTACCTCTCATGATATCTTCACTCTCTTCTGGACACCAAACAGTCCCCATAGCACTGTTTCCAAAAACATTAAATTAAATGTTCACATATCCACTAAGACTAAGCTGATGGAACATGGGGAACAGATACAGGGTTCAACGATAGGGAAAAATACCCTGTTGTACCGCAACACCTCTCAGTTCCTAAATGAGGATAGCTGTCCCTCTTGACTTTGTAGGGAAGCAAAAAGAAGCTAGTGGGATATTTTATGAAAATCAAGCAATCCTTCCTCTAGCAAACAGTTCTGCTTCAGAGCATTTGTGTCTTGGCTTGTGCTATTCACAGGAGGCACTATTTACTTTTAACTTTACAAACAAATAATTACATTTTTAGAAAGCTCTTTAATAGATATAAATGGGTTGAACTTTGTCTCTTGGCTGATCAAGAATGTCACCTAATTAAACAGTTTTGTGCTACTGCCATAGGCTTAGCAAGGAAGGAAGTAAACAAACACCAAGCAATTGTATTTCCATAAACTGCATGACACTGTTGACTTCCTTGCATCTAAAGAAAGAAGTCATTACTCAAAGCAGAGGCAGAAAAGATTTCATTTGAATAAATGCAGTTTTGCATTCTGCATCAAAAAAGTGATGCCAGGCATAGCTGGTAGAAGGTGATTGGTGTACAAAGGTGAGTGAAGCCATATTCTGAGGAAGATGTAAAAATTCTGCCAATGAATATTCTTAACTTCTCTATGTAGCTTGCAGTTTAATTCAGAGATTAGCACCAAATAACTTTCATATATTGCGGGATAATACAAACAGATGAAGGGGGCAGATCATCAGAGGAAAAGAGATATGGCTACACAGAAAAGCCAGAACATTCCATCATGAAAAGAACAGTTCACTGATGTTCCCTACTCTGAACTGGGCATGGAAAGAGCAAAAAAAATTACAAGTGGGAAAAAGAAAGGAGATTGTCTACATCCATTTGTAGACATACTGAAAAGTTTATTTCGACAGACATTTGAAGAATTACTACTCAGTGAATTCGGAGACTGCTGCAGGGCAGGTCTATGGATATCCATGCATCAGCTTCCATCTCCAATTAACCATAGCAGCTTTTTGAATCCTCTATACCTGTAGGGACTTGCCCACGATCTCATCCAATATTGAGCTAGTATCTCATGCTGCTCTTTTTGTATATCACATCTACATATGCAGCATATGGTGTTTCTAATCTAGTCTTACAATTTTCAAAGCATCGGGGCTTACTCCCCTCTGAAAGAGACAAATTAATCTTCACTTGTGCTCTTGATTCTTATGACAACAGATATTCATGGTGTAAGTCTGACGCATGTTCTGTGTTTAAATAACGCGACTCACTTTCTATTTTCCTTCTGAGAATGGCATTGCACAAATGTTATGAAAGCTTCACATTGTTTTACCAACATGTTTAAAAAGAAACATTCACATTCCCAGCATGGTTAAGGGGGTTATAATTGAGCAGAAACATTTGGCATAAAGTCACATATCTCGCCAAGTAAATTATTATATGTGGCATTAAGGAAAACTATAGCATTAGCTATCTGGCTTTTATTGACTCATTATAAAGGATGTCTTAGTTCAAACCCATAAATATGCATTGTATTCCAGGAGAAAAACAAACAAACAAAAAGCAACACAAAACAGAAAAAAATATACTTATTCTAGTAAACACTTCATGATCAATGCACACTGAATTGCACCGCTTCTCAAAACTGCACATTTTAACAGGCTCCCCACATGAAGGCAGCATGGTTGTGTCCCAGGAGACAAAAGGGCAAAGCTAAGTCCATGGAATGTATGGAAACAGGATTCCCTCTATGGTTTTCTAAACAAACATCAACAGATAGTATTGTCTGATAAATCCCTGGAAAGACAACATCTGAGTTGCTGTCCTGTTGGAGACACACAAGTCTGACATGTGCCTGGAGTTGAAAGCATATGGATTAACCCTTTAAACTCTGCAGAAATTTCAGTGTTAAGAGGGTTTCAGCCTTTGCAAGACTGCCCTAACTACTTAATATATATGAGGAGAGGAGGATTATACTGAAGTATAATTACCTATTGTTAATCTCAACACATCTGCAGCAGCCCTGGCAGCAAAGTGCCAACAGATCTGAAGTGTCAGACACCACTATGCCACCATCTCACCTGAAACATTCCCTCCTGTTGCAAAGAATTCCCTGCAGAGATGCATTCTGCAAGGACAATGTGCTCTGCTTCTCAGAGCTCAGCCAGCCTTGGCTTTCCTTCTGCAGCTCACCATTCCTATCCTCCCCTTGGCATTAGCACCGTGAAATCTAAAGGGAAGGGCTGGGCTAACAGACTACAGCTATACACAAAAGAACGCAGCAATGACCAACATTATTAGCAATGCTGCTGTGTGGTATTTTTGCAACACCAAGTATTTTGAATTCATTATCTCTTACCTTTTAGACACCATTATCATAGATAATTATTATTATTGCTTTAGTTAATTCTCTAGTTAACTTTTGCTTTAGTCAAGTCAAAATTTTACTTCATAATTAGAGTCTTCTATTCTGCCTATTAACCTCTTAACATCTTTGCAAGTAGTTCAATACAAAGCATCTATTCTTTCTTCATAATTAGGAAGAATTTTAGTTCCAAGTTCAGCCCAGGCCAGCAGGAGGGCTCAACAGACCTGTAGAGGTTTGCTGGAAGAGAATTTCAGCTTCACATTCAGAGATGCAGAAGTAGGTTCACAAGACACAGTCTGCTGGCCCAGTGCAGCAGTAAAATCTCATTATAGACCTTTTGCAAACACACCAGTAAGTCATCTCAGATTATCCCAACAGTAACAAACCCATTTTTTTTCACATGGATTCAGCAAAATTATCTTATTTTTAACAATTAACGATTAAAGCTAGAGAAAATTTAAGAGATTCACAGGCCATATCTTAGAGAAATTTTGGACAGATTTGTGTTATGCTGGCTGCAGAAAAAGGATGTCCCACAAAGCCTTGCCAGATGTATCACTGAAAAGTGCATCAAATCATAAAATCATTCCCACTACTTGTAGTGATAAGAGGAGAAAAGAGACAGTACTACATGTTCAGCCATTGCCAACCAGCATTTGCAGCAGTGACTTTGCAACAACACTCTTCTACAATCAATAAAATTAGAACAAATTAAACTGCAAACTTTGAGTAAATTATACTACCAAATGAAATAATTTTGATCTTTTTGTGGACATTCTCAAAATGGAAAATAATTTATTCCCTAACGTCCTTGAATGATGAATATTTGGATTAATTTCAGAAGGAATCAAAAGAGTCAGAGTGTATGAATGTAATGAATTTTGTTGCTGATACTGAGCAGCAGTGCAAATGGATATATCATCTTCTTCTTGCCTATTAATGCTAATGCATGTGCATTGGAAAGAGAATGTAACCCATAATATATGCACAAAATCTGCATTATTGTTGGAACAAGAGTTATGCTTGTCCTTGGGCTTCGGTAATAGTCACTGCTGCTGCTCTTGTGTTTAATAAAAGCTTCATTATTTTTTCCCTTTAATTGAATATTTATACTTCAGAGCAATATTAGCAAGACCATTTTCAACTGAATTTTTACTGTAACTCAACCATCCTCCTGTTTATCTCTCTTTAGGGATGAGTGAATCTGCCTTTGAAACTTGATGGGAGCCAAATGTGCTTGCATTTGAAGGTTCAAAAAAGTTGAAACAAGTTCTCATATGAAATAATATGCCAATTTCTTCAGCCTTGCATAAAAGATACAAATATCCTGCCAAAGGAAGTGATTTCCAAGAACACACCTTTCCAAGTGAGAAAAATTCTCATTGGCAGCTGGGCCACAATCCTACTCCTTGAAATTTCCCTTAACACAGATTAAAAATGAGTAATTAAACAAAACAAAACTCCAAAGCAACCAATAAAGTAAAATAAAATTTAAAAACATTTACAAGGTATTTTCAAGCCTGAGTGGATTAGGCAGATACTGCTCTATGCCAGCAGGTGTTTTCTCTAGCCTTTTTAGGTAATTTCTTGCGTGTAATGTATCAGTTGTCAGTGGCACAGCTGTCACAAGCACTGCCAATTGAAGGTATTGTAGAATTCTGTTCTCTGCAGAATTAGACTGAATTTGCTGAAGTTGATTCTTCTGTGAGTGATTTTACATTCGTATCTGTCTGTTGCAACTGCACTGGGGTAGTTTCTCTGATTAAATAAGCAAGCAATGTTCCTAGAGGAACTCCACAACTCATGAAAACGTGACTATCCACAGTATCAGTTTAAAAATTGCAGCAATAATGCTACAGTCCCAGTTGCTGCCTCGGATATAAAAGTGACAGACATGGGCATTCAACAGGCACATTCCTAGCTTGTCCTGTTCTTACTACAGCCCACAGAGCTCCACCTTCAACTGCAAAACTCTATTACATTGTCCAGAGAGGACTTCTAGGAGAGTCAGACTTGCTCTTCCAGGAATGCTTAGACAGGATAAATAAATCCCATGAGTTTCACTAAAAAAAACACCAAGCACAAAACAAACCCCAAACACAAAACCCCCCTGTCAAGGAGAGTAGCAGAAGCCCTTAGCAGGCCTCCCTGTCGTGAAAGTTACAGTGTCTCACATTAATGCCAGGAGCATCGCAAACCCAAAACAGTCCTTCAGTCCCATGAGAAAGTCTCTCCCTAGTCGAGATAAGAGGAAAACATTGGCCACTGTTTTCCTAACTGTCAGCCTTGCTTCTCATGCCCACTGCACACCTGGTGCGGGCCTAACTTGGGGTGGCCTTAGGAATTGTTTTGGTAAAAATTCTCCAATGGTATGGATTGATTATAACTTTGTGCCAATCTGTAAGAATAACGTAAAATAGCCTGGACTGGTGGGTTACACCTCTTTTGAACATTATAAAATGGGGTGCCGGCCTGGATCGGGGTACCTGCTCGCTTGCTCGCTCGCTGCCCTCTGCTCTGTGCCTGCTCCGTTCCTGATCGGCCCTGCCCAACGAAGGGGCCTGCAGAGGCCTAAAGCCGCTTGGGCCCGACCCTGACCAACAAAGGGACACTGCCCAAAACTTTGAACTTTGCTGAACTGAGCTACGGAACAGTGAGCAAATCAAAGAAAAGACTCTTCTACCTAAAGACTGAGTAACTTTAAAGACTCAAAAGAACTCTAAGGAAATCACAGACTCTCCTTTCATTTGCTATTTTCTGAAACGTTATTCTACAACCTCAGATCAGAAGAACTCACGTGGGGAATTCAGTTCGGGAGGGGGATCTCCGTGTTTGAGCAATAAATCACTTGGACTATACAAGTGAGCCTTCGCGTATTTCCCCCACGACCTCCCAAAGTACCTTCCGTGACAACCCCCCAAAAAATCCAACCAACCAAAACAGCCACCACCCAAGAACAGAAGGCATATTGGAGTTGAAAGTATAGAAAATACAAAATGCTAACTATATCTTTCAAGCTTTCCTTTGTCACCAATATCCTATTTAGTAATTAGAACAGAGTTTCTTACATGATCCTGTGTCTTCAGGAATTGAAATGTTAAGAACTGCTGGTCCTGTAAACATTATCTGTTTTTTTCCCCTCTGCATGTGCTCCCATCTGCTGATATGTGCAATGTATAGAAGTTCTACAGCACGCCCCTGCCTTGCCCTGAGCAAACCTGATGCAGCGAGTACAGCATTATCCATGGCCTCTGTTGCTCTTGTTTTACAGAGGAAAAACAAGCAGCTATTTCTAGTACCTCAATGCAGAAATCAGCACAAAACTGGAAATACCACAGAAACAAGAAGCTGGTCTCAAAGAAATTTTGTATCATGTTCTCCAAAAACAAAAGCCCACTACTGGCAACACAAAGAAACAAGTGGGGGGAAAAAAAACTCTTTTCTTGTTCTCAGTGTTTTTTTCAGACCTACTAATTACAAATGACATCTGAATAGCCCACTGCAACCTTTTGCTTCTATCATGGCCTCCAAGCTTAGGTGGAAATACTCATTGGCTTTTTCTAGTCTCATTTTCCATTCCTTGTTCCTTTTGCAAAACAAAAATTGCTAAACTTCTGGCTTGCTTTCTTTTTTCCCCCCAACAACAACGTTAAATTTTTGTGATTGTACAGGGAAAAACAAAAAAACAAAAAAAAAAACCCACAGAACAAAACAGACAAATACAAAAACCCAAAAGGTAAAACCAAAAAAACACCATAACAAAGAACCCAAACACCTAATAGATGTGAATAGGTTCATCTGGGAAAAGTGTTCCTAAAAGCAACACTGGGAGGATATATTCAGGCAAATGACTGTATAGCTTCCTCAAAAAAATGTACATATTTACTTTTCTCCAGTTGAGGTGCCCAAGGAGGAAAACTCTGCATTTGCTACTAAATAAGTAGAACAAGCAGTGTTTTCACCAGTTACTCTATACACATGTCTGACAGAAGTATTCCACTACAGCCATTACTTGACAGTTCAGTCAATGACACATAGTCATCTGAGCAAACTATCTCCTGTCTGCTGAGCTCTTCAAGCTTCCATCTTGTGCACCCTAGATAGGAACGTGTCCTTTGAATGCTTTTCTAATGCACTTGCACAATTAAGTTACTTTGGTTGCTCTCCTTGGCTGGATGCAGAAACAAAGAAAGAAACAATCCTTGCACTGCACATTTCAAACTGTTCAGAGTGTAGAGGCAGTTTGAGACTGATGTAGCAAGTAAAAAGGCAGCAGTGGGGCAGAGGGGGAACCACAAATCTCAAAAGGATCCTCATTTAGAAATTAAATTATCATGCCAGCTAAGTATTGCTTCCCACTCAGCCCAAATGTTAGGTTCAGAAAGGACTCTGAACATGATTGTGTCTTGTGATACGAATTAACTTTTCATTTCAGGCCCTATAGTGGAAATGACCCTAATTTAGATTCTCTGGTCAAGTTGTTTGCCCCTTCTTATCAGAGAACATTTAAAAGAATTAAAAGGTATAAATCACATCGTTGTGTCTACTATACACACATGAGGTATGAGAGAGAATGCTGGAGAAATAAATGTTTTGACTGCAAAAGCTTACAAAATTAGTTTCTTCTTGCTAAAATGTCAGTAATAGACAGCTTTCCTAAAAATGAGACTTGAGGGTGTAGTGGACAGCACAGAAAGGAATAGAGTAGTGGGATCCTTGCATCTTAGTGGGCAAGGCCTCCAAAGTTTGATTGCCCACTTAGCAGAAAACAAAAACAAACTTAGCAGATAACAGTAGTCCTTCGGGTTTGTTTTTTTCCCTCCTAAGAAATAAATACTAAAACCATCTCAAGAAAATACTAGCAAAAGTCAGGTGACTTACTGAAGTGGAGAACAACCTGCAGTAGTTCCGTGCTTCATAAGTGCCCTCTTCTATTTTCTTCCCTTCTACTCCTCAGAGCCCCAGCGGTACTCTCCTTCCTCTAGGCCAGGACACAGCTCACCAGGTGCTGCAAAAATTTTACACAAGTAGCAATTTTACTAGCAGAGTGGTGACACTTGGTGCCAGGCTAATGAAGTGCAAGCAACTCAGTAATGCTAATAAACTGACCTTGAAGCTTGAAGGGCTACTTAACCTATTTCAGTTACTCAGCATGTGGAATTCTGAGGGACATTGCTGCGTGGTTATGAATTGCAAAGCTTGTGAAATTCTTCTTGTGCTCTCTCATACATGTGGCTGAGAGACCACATACGTGTACAAGGGCATATCAATCACATTAAATAATTCAGTTACTCAGGGTCTACTCCCTCCTTTGAAGTTACTTTTTGGCAACTAAAATGACATTAGGTGACCAACAGCTCTATTAGTCATTAAGGATGCAAAATATGACTAAATTTCTTCAAATGCCTCCAATGTAGTGCCTCCGTGTCCAGGAGCATGTACCTGCATAAGCTGTAAGAACAACCTGTTTAGTGAGCACAAACACCAGGAGGGCAGTTTTAGTAGGAATGAGTTCCACAAACGGCAGAAGAAATGTTGTATTTGCACTGCAAATTGTCAACAGCTCCTGTATTGTGTCTTAAATTGTGACATTATCAAAACCAGGATGACATTCTTAAAATCTGCATTCAGATGAATAAACACAGGTTGAGTGGTTGCACTTGAGGCAATCATTTTGGGAGAACTCTGTCACGTTTTCCTTTTCTTTTTTTCACTAAGAAGTTCCAGTTCACACTCCCAAGTTCAACAAAAGTGCACTGAAAGGATGCCAACAACCACACAATTAGAGATGATCAGAGTAATCAAGGAAGAAAAGTTTCAGTTCCTTATTTTGCTACCTTCAAGTAATACAAATGAATAATTGTTCTAATATCCCACTTCCAAAATACATTAAAGAGAATAAAACCTCCTTCCACAAGCTTCCTGTCAGTAATGAGTATTCTGCACCCAGATGTACAGCACAGTAACATGATTGATTCTGTTTAGATGTGGAAACTATGTACAGAAATCAGCTATGCACAGAAATCAACTATTCCCTAGTTGCTGAAAAGTATTTTCTCCCCAATTCAAAAACTCTTAAAGACGTTTTTGGGCAATTAGTTAATGAGCAAGCTCTGATTTTCAGCTTTCAACAGCTGCAGGCAGCATTTTAGAGGAAAAATGGGAACACTGAGGCCTGTCAGCATAGGTATGATTTCTGAAAAGGTAGATAACATTTCTCTTCCATGTTCCTGATCTTTCACCAAAAGGGGAGGGTAGGAAGCACCAGAATACAGCAGTTTCTTTCCCCAGCAGCACGGGATCTGCTCATACTGCTTAAACCTTCTCTTCCTGATGAACTTAACATCTGCACTTGAAGGCTCAAGACATATTTGAGAGTTCCTGTCAGTCAGCTGTGTTCCCATTATGTCAGGCAGTAGCCAAATCTCCAGGGCAGCTTTGCCATGGCTCTACAAGCCTGCCTTTTCATGGCATACTAGCAGCTATTTATTTCTAAAAGGTAGTCCCTCCTGGAACACAGTCCTTATTGATGGGAAAATAAACTTGACTGGCCAATATTGCAGTATTTGACTGCATTCAATACACAAGGGACAGAATGCACACTTCCATGATAGATTGTGATTAGTTTCCTATCCTGCTAAATGACATTATATTTAACTCTGGTGAGATAGAGATGGGGTGGAGTGACAGGGTGTTTGCAAGTGCTTGAAGTGAGTATCTCACTTTGAAGAACCGGAGTTATTTTAACCTTTCATTTCCCACTACCACTCCTTTTGGTTTGAGTCAGCCCTTGAGCCTTTCTGGTGGGTGACAAAAGTACAGACAGCTTCTGCTCTAAATACAAGTAACATCAGTTCTGTTCAGCATGATCTGTACAGACATCATTTACTAGGAAAGTTGATAAAACACTTATGAATTTGAGTCTCAGCTATAAATTGAGATTGAAGTCATACAACACATGCTCAAAATTTTGGCTACTGATACTTTCAACTTAAAAAGAAAAAAAAAAGGCAGGAGAAAGGCAGGTGAGCAAAGAAGGAAAAAAAAGAGAGAAAGGGAGAAAAAAAGAGGAAAAACAATAAGAGAAAAAAAAAGTCACCGTTCAAAGGCTGCTGTTCCACTGCAGAAAGAAAACCAAACAAATGAAAAAAAAATATTTGTATCTGAATGAAATAATAAGTAGCATCAGACAGTGTACAAGTCACTGTCCCTTTCCATTAGAGGTAGGTGTAGGCAGACCAAATGTTACAGGATGCTTCATTCTTCTGTTTTCCTTTAGGTGTCACATAAATTAGCCAGAAACACATTTAACTTTCCTCAGGAACAAGCTGTCTTTGTCACTTTGTCTTGACTTTATCTGTGTACATTAGACTGTGCCCGAAGAATTCATGAAGGAGCCTCAAAATCAGAAACAGAAGCTTCTCACTTAAAACCATACTAAACAGCAGTGTCCATCTTAGCTGGCAAAACAGAATTGTCTCAGTTGCAACACACCTGAGATCTACACTATGACATCCTGGACACATGAAAAATAGGAGCATTTTTCCAGTCTCCCATCCTATTTGAAGGGCAGTGAAAAGCGACAAAAGGACAAAATTTTCAGTGTGGGCTTTTTAAAACAAAATTTCATGAAGGTTAAAAGTATTTACAGAGATACAATGACAACTATGAATTGTTTGGGGGATATCATTTGTAACAACTTCAGAAACTTTTACTGATGCACCAACTTCTTAGCTATCTTTTTAAATATTGCAAATAGAATAAAAATACTGAGCAAGGCCTCTGTTATATCAAGTGAACATAGTATCAATTCAATGGTTTTTAGCTTACTGGACTAGAATTGAGATGATTCAAGTCATTGAAAATTCCATCACAGGAGTGAATGATAAAAAGGATCGAGATCTGATGGAAGGCATTTCTCACAGAAACAAATATGCATGTTATGTACATTTTAAGTAAGTCCTTAGAAAGTACTCAGCAAAACATCTTCAATTACATCGGCTTAGCAAGACTAACCATCCACCAAAAATTGAGAGCTTTTGATTTGCAGAACAGGGAATGTAGGTGGGTAGAGGAATGCTCACACTGATGTTGCACCATCACAATGTGTTATTTATCATGTGATGTGTTACCATCACAGTGTGCTATTTTTGTTCTGGAATAGTGCTTCCTCTAATAAAAATGTCAAATAGAAGATTTTTCTTGCAATTATAGTCTGTTTTGAAAGATAAAATAGATTTGTCTCAAGAAAGGAGTTTACAAAAGGAATAATAGTCTAATGATTACATATATACTTCCATATGTGTGCATAGGAACGTAGGTCGGGTTTTTTCCCTACGTGAACATTGTCTCCTTAAAATAAACATATTGACAAAAAACAAGTCAAACCTCTGAGCCAGATGATTAAATGCATTATTTACATAAGTATGATTCAAAAAGGACTTTGAGGAAAAATATATAAAACAAATGCAGCTTCTTCACTCTGCTTCCTTCAGCACTGAGTCAGAACCTGAAAGCCTATTTACTGTCAAAGATGTCTTTCAGACTTAGAAGACCCAAGTTAAAACCTCTGCTATGTGTTTGATGGAAAAGCTTTGGCAGCAGCTGGCCCCACCCATGCTCACTGCTCCACACACTAAGGCTTTTCTTTGCTTTCTCTCCCTCCCTCTCATCCTCCCCACCCAGAAGCAGAACAAAGGATTCCAACTCAGTACAAAAGCTTAGGTTTCTCTGCAAAAACACTTATGTCATTCCATCTGCTGTGACAGATGCACCATCATCCTGACTGTTAGTGAGGCATGGCAGCCACAAACAAGGCCAGGAAGACACCAACATGAACTATGTAACGTTCAACCAGTCTGTGTGCCAAAACACAGCAGCGTATCCTTCAAGTCCCAACAAATTACAATACATTCAACTCTTACAGCCTCTCAGGTGACACAGTGTCAAAACAGGATATCTTTAAGAAACCTACTGAAGATTATGTGATAGCAGCTTCCCATACAAAGACAGGCACCAAATTTTACACTGTTACCCACACTGATTTAATGACAGCAGGTAGCATGTCACGATTTTACTGTATGCTGAGCTAGGATAAGCAAGAGTGACCAAAATGTAGCACTGAGGGGGGATATATTGCATCAAGACTTTTCATTTCCATTCATCTGGATTGCATTACATGTCTAAAAGGTAACAAATGTTTTAAGTGAACTATCCTTGCATACAAACAACAAGCTTGGAAGAACACTCCCAGAATCTCACCTCACGGCCACTGGGAGTAATTTGCTCAGCCCTATTCTGTTTGGAAGCATTAAGAGACAAAAAAACCTCTGCCCTTTCCACTTATTTGCTCACAAGACCATTGTTAGCTCCTATTGTGGCTGGATTTTAGACATACAGAAACTTGTTTTTAAATACAGAGGCTCTGCCTTGCTTGAATGAAGGACCTGTTCTGTGTGGAACTATAGGCATTGGATGTACCGCTGAAACACAGCACATAAATCGGGTCTACAGGAGGCTTTTTTCAACTGAAGCTCTTTTAAAAAAGGCATTTTTTGTGACTCCGCTCCATTTTGACAGTCCATACATAATTTAAACTAAATATATTTTCAATTATTTTGAACTCTCTAAACAAAAGAACTCTTATGGTTGTTAAATATAACCAGGTAATCATTAAAATGTTGCTTGTGTTGCAATTTTTTTGCGGTTCAAAAGCAATGCTAAATTTTTTTAGTAGTAAATGAGACCTCTAGGGAGGACTGGTTAGAAAGTAGTTTAATCAGGTTTTCTACAAGCAAGAGGAAGAAAAATTCCACACAAATAACCTTCCATTTTCCTACTCTTTTGGAATTGAAGTCAAGCCCAATAACCCATCCATACTGAAGTTACTCCAAGAGCAGTATGATCCTAAACTCATGATAGAGCACTGTCTTGGTGAAGTTAACTGCATGACCAGAAGTGATTTGGCCTCATTGTCTTAAACATTCACGTTTGTAGTCCCACATGAACCTCCTTATTATTAAATTAAATCAGAGCATTGTAGGATGTTTTGAAATGACTGCCAGAAGTTACAGAACTGACAGCCTAATAAATCACATCTCAGTGACATGTTACGAAGAAGTCAAAAGAAGTAAGTTTTATCTTCCTCAACTGATAGTTGAGTGTTAAATGACCAGTGGGCTACAAATGTGCGTGCAAAAATGTATCAACTATCAAAGATAGACAGACATTTTGAGTCCCACAGTTGTATTGTGGGAATGACTGATATCTCATTTAAATCCCACATTCACATTTCCTGAAAGATGATTTTTTTTTTACTACAGGGGAAGAAATTGTGCATCACGAATTCAGGTCACCTGCTGCTCCAACTCTGAACCACTAAGTTTTCTATTTGCAGTTCCTTTTTATATTTCTTGGGGTAGTAGTTTCAAAAGCACTGAAATAGTGAAAATTCCTTGGTTAAGTGCTTCTGAAAATACTTCTTTTTTACTTCCAATGGCATTGATGCACTAAGAAAAGCTTGAGATAAGCTCTCAGCTTTCATATAACACTTTGACACCAGTAGATCTCCAGCTTCTGAAAGAGTCTTATTTGCTCATAGGAGCCCCCTGGGACTATAGAGCATTATTTAAATAGAGAAACATGGCCAAGAATTTTTCTAGTTTTGGAGCCTATGCAAGTGTTCTTATCTCTGCTTTATACAGGGGTCTATCAAAAGCCAGATAGGATGTCTTCAAAGAGGTAATGCAGCTATATTCTTATCTATGGTATGAATAGTGAACTCCAGTCCTTTGTTGTCCAGCAACTTGATATAGTCAACCAATATTTGAAAGCAAAACACATTTAAAAGAAATTAAAGAAGGAAAAGAAATTATATTAATACATGCCAAAGTCACCTCTTTGCTGTCTCAGCATATTTAATATGCCAGCTTTTACCTGCTTGCTTCAGAAATCCTTAGAGAAGAATTAGGAATATATATCTCAAGGCACATAGTTACATGGTGCATAAATTACAGTAAGTTAAACATAGGGAGAACAGGAAGTGGCTCTACACTTTCAGAGTACCAAACTACACCCAACTTTGGAAGAAAACAACCTAACAGAACCTTAATTTTAAGAAGTTATTCAAGCTAGCCAACACTGTCACACAGCTATGAGGGTTTGTGTCCATCCTGTTGTCATGGTTTAACCCAATTGCCAACTAAACAGCGCAGAACTGCTCACTCCTTCCTACCCTAGTGAGATAGAGGACAAGGAGGGAAAACAGTAAAACTCATGGGCTGAGAGAAGAATAGTTTAGTAACTGAAATTGTAGCTGTCATGAAAAGACTGGCAACAAAAAAGAGAAACAAAACCCAAGAAAAGACAAGTGATGTACCAAACAATTGCTTTACCACCCACAGACTGAGCCAGCCTCCAAGCAAAATTTGAATCCTCCCTCCCCATCTTATATACTGAGCATGATATTTTATGGGATGTAATATTCCTTTGAGTGGTTGAGGTCAGCTGTTCTAGCTGTGTCTTCCAGATTCTTGCACACCTTCACAGTAGCAGAGCAACGAAAACCACAAGTCCTTGACTTTGGGTAAGTATTACTTGGCAACAACTTAGACTTATCAGCATTAAAGATTATTCTCATACTAACCAAATCCAAACCACAGCACTGCATTGGCCACTAGGATGAATTTAATTCTACTCCAGTCACAACTAGGGCATCTGTGCTTTGATATTTAAAAACAATTCTATAAGAATATAGGGCCAAATTTTTCAGATTTTTATGAAAATCAACCATTGAAGACAAGACCAGCAAGGCTAAGTGAATTCAGATACATCAGAAGTGCCCTTTTAGCATGTCACTCTCCATTTCTTATGCCAGAAAGAGAAAGAAAATGTGATCTCCATGAGACAACATGACTGTCAAGCTGCTCAGAAAGTAAGAGATCACAGGATATCGGGAGCTGGAAGGGACTCAAAGAGATAATCGAGTCCAGTCTCCCGGCCAGAGCAGGACCATACAATCTAGTTCAGGTCACGGAGGAATGCATCCAGACAAGCCTTGAAAGTCACCACAGAAGGAGACTCCACAACCCCTCTGGAGAGCCTGTTCCAGTGCTCTGTGATTCTTACAGTAAATAAGTTCCCCCTTGTGTTAACGTGGAACCTCCTGTGCTGCAGCTTACACCCACTGCTCCTTGTCCTGCAACAAGGAGCAAGTAAGCAGAGGCTGTACCCACACCCTCCTGACATGCAGCCCACAGATTATTAGATCCCCTCTCAGCCTTCTCCAGACTAAATAGTCCCAGGTCCCTCAGCCTCTCCTCATACAGCAGTGTTGCTGTTGCAGTGCTCTAATCATCCTTGTAGCTCTCCACTGGACCTTTCACAGCAGATCCCTGTCCCTCATAAACTGGGGGGCCCAAAACTGAACACAGTGCTCAAGATAGGTGTTTACTGTCAAAATAAGTTGTCTAGAGAGCCTATTGCTTCTTTTACACTGAAGAAATTAGATCTGAGAGGCATTCCAAAGAAGAAACCTAAGCAACAATATTAATTTTGGTGTGTAAATAACCTGAGGGTGTAATAGTCTCCAGAGTCAACAGGACAGTTTATTTACTGAAGAAAACAATATACAGTTGTATAAACCCTGTTCATTGTAAGTTAATTTCTTTTTGATGAGGTGCATATGGACTTGACTTATTGTCAAGCTCATCACTACTGAGTTACTTCCTTTTTAATTGCACCCTACCCTCTATCTTTTAGGGCAACAAACCAAAAATAACAGAATATAAGCTACCACTGAAACTCAGATCCTTCTTGTAGTGTTTGCCATTTTGCAGCTGTAATTCCATGTAAGTTGTTTAAGAGCATTCAGGGTGCCATCTTTGAAGAAATTATTTCCATAGCAAAAGGCCTGCCCGATTCAAAAGCTGACAGCCAGATTCTCTGCTGCCATAAACACAACTACTACATCACTTCCACTGCTATACAAGTAGGATGGTAAAACACAGAACCAAAAACCAGAACAAAAAAAAATATCCAAAGCCTGAGTTTTTTAACAGTTTGGTTGTTACTTAACTTTGGTGGTCCTATCTATGAAAGATAGTGATTATCAATTTACAGTCAAGAAATAGTTTCCTTCTCCAATTATTTCCAGACACAAAGTTTTCCACATAAAGCAATCCATGTAAGCATGCTTTTCTATATCTGTGTACTGTTTCAAACACTAAGAACTCTCTCTCCTGTGAAAAACTGATGCCATTATTTGACTGAAGATGTTCATCTATTAGGATGGTCAAATATCTCTAAGTATGTTATATACATCAGAATAAAACTGGGAGTTAAAATTCTTCTGTGCTTTCCCCTTTGAAACAGAGGGATCACAGAAGACATTTAATTGATTTTGTTATCTGTTGTCTTCCTCTCTTGGTATTGCATTGGTAAATTTAACAAGAAAGAAATATTTCACTAAACCTTCCCAGTACTGACACTTGGCATAGGAATTTGCTGATGTGAAGCCAGCATACTTAGTTTTAAGATGGGATCTTAAGAAATTCACTAGAGACATGCTCTACAGTTTCATGCTGGTTGATTTATTTATTCTTTTCAAAGCTTAATATACCTTTCTAAAAAATAATAGTCGGCATGGCAACTTCTTACTCAACAGATTTCTTCTCTGTGTGCTTTCAATCAGTTCTGCTAACTTGCCAAAACCAAGTTCTGATGGTCTAGCATTTCAAGTCCCAAGAGCACGTCTCCAACAAATCAGGCTAAGGTTAGACCCATTTTGCACTGCAGAAAATGGAAATCTCCAGTCAGTGAGAGGATGAAATATTAAGAGGCCAGGAGGGAAACCAGGACCTGGTTGCAACCCAGAGTGAAGACATTAGAAAGATAATAACAACTCTAGGTGGAGGTATAATAAAAATTAATATAGAAACAAAAGAATGCTTCATTACTCTCTTCAAATGAATTAGATAGAGAAATAGATTTCACTTCAGTCTATCTAGCAGAGAAAAACAGGGAGAATTGGAAAGAGAAAACACATGCAGAACCCATAAATTATTTTGAAAAGTGTTGCATAATTTTGATAGGAAATCTAGTGCTAGGATGCTACAATAAGTAGTCCAGTAGATATTAACACTACTAAATTCCACAATCTGGGATTGGGACGTATACTGAAGTTCATGGAGTGTACCATTGTGGGAAGAGATGGAGTGAGACAGAATATTGTTACCAGTATTGTAAGCAAGTTGAGTTTCTAAAATATGCATCAAATGAAATACTGGAGAGCTGAAAAAGGCTCCTCTTCAGCAGTAAACTCTAACCTTACTGCTGAGAGCAGAGTGTCAGGGAAACAGCTATCTATGGGCAGCTGACAGCACAGCTGGCTACTCTCTCTTGCCTTGAGGGATGCTTCCCTACCTACAAGCACCATTTATTTTTGCAGAAAGCAATATCCTCCACAGGCAGTATAATTTGTTCCACTAAGACACAGAAGATTTGTTCCATGAGTACTAAGGATTATACTCCTAAATTACTTGATTAAATTTTTATTTTACAAAAAAATCTGTCACCTCAGTAGAAATAAAGCAGTGAATGTAAGTCTCCTGAATGTCTTGGGAAACATTTTTTTCAGGCTGAGAATATAACCTGAAAAGACCAGTTATGCTGATGAAACACAAAAGTATGTACTTCTGTCATTATGGAGCTCCTATGTTTGATTTAGTACCACATAGGACCTTGTTTAATCCTTATTTCTGAATATTAGGACAACTATTACATATCTGTCCTGAACAGAAAATAAATGCTTCCTATACTTGCACAAAATGATAACCTAGATAAAGATTTTTCTAGGAGTCCTTAGAATACATTGTGTTATGGTGCCATTAAAGTTTAAAACCACAGGAAAAAAAGGCAACAAAACAAAACCACAGAGCAAGAAAGAGCCATAACTTGTCTTCAAAGTTCATATTCCAAAAGCAAGCTGGCCAATAGAAGATTTAGAAAAAACATCTATTAGCCACATCATAATCCTGATGTACTTGGCAAAAGCTTAATTGCAGAGTACCTTAAAAATCTCAGTTGCTAGGTGTATGTATGGATACATATGGACTGCACCCCAGAACAATTGTGTTATCACTGAGCACCAATTAAAGCATCAAGGAATTCTGTATTACTTTAAATCAAACATTAATAAGTCATAGAATCAACCAGGTCAGAAGAGACCTCCAAGATCATCCAGTCCAACCCATCCCCCAGCCCCATCCAGTCAACTATACCATGGCACTAGGTGCCTCATTCAGACTTCTCTTGAACACCTCCAGGGACGGTGATTCCACCATCTCTCTGGGCAGCCCATTCCAATGGAAAACATTGTCCCAAAGGAATGGCTGATGTTGTCATGACTGGATCAAAACTGAGGATGCAAATCATTTCTCTTCTCCAAAATTTCTAATTAGTTTTGCAGTTTTTTTAATCTGCTTTCTCAGAATTGTAAGTGGAGAAAAAAGTAGATATAGATAAAAAAGTGATTTTAAAATAGTACCTATCGAGTCTCTACTTCAAGAAAACAATTCAAAATTCATTTTGAGAAACACAGAGTTGTTGCCCAACTTTTAAGTCATATGCCAAGCTGATTTGATATTTAACATTCAAAGAAAACTAAATAGTGCAAACAAACTTCCTTTGGAACTGAAGATAAAAAGCAGAGAGAAGCTTATTGATTCAGTGAGACTACCATTTTAGTACAAAGTTCAGCTTTAAACTTCAGCCCTGAATGACTGCCATGGGGAAAAGGTTATTTATTTAAAACACATGAGTTTATTTCTTTGGGGATGATGACAAATTGCAGGGGCACACAAGTGGTGAATTTGGGTTCTATCAAAAGGAAGATAAGTAAGGGGGAAATTCCAAAATTCAAGAAAATATCTTTTTCTATAGGAGTCTTTCCTTCCTTTTACTTGGCATATCTAGACCAAATTTATTTGGGTGAGTTCTGTGTAACAAGCAAGTACTCAAATGCTTAGTAGCTGACTTTGAACTACCTCCTCCAACCTTCTCAAAACAACTTTGCTTCTTGACTGCAAAGAAACAAATGCTATGAGTTTGCTAAAACTCTACATTTGCAAGGAGCAAATGTTGGTGCTAGAGCAAGTTGTCAGCCTGGGGCACTCCAATTCTAGCAAGGCTGGATTCCACTGCTACCAGTTTTACAACCAGTAGCCAGAAAACAAACCAACAAGATGACAAACCTAAAGGCCTAACAAAGAGAGCAGTCCCCAAAGTTAACAGCAATGAAAAAAGTATGACTCAAACCGCTCTGCTGAATATGAGAGTGACAAGTCATTGAGTGTTATGAATCTGTAAGTGCTTCCTACAAAGGAATTGGTCTTTTTCTTGAAACTTCCTAAGCTGTTTCTACAGATATCAAGTTCCAAGACTACTTGAAAGGGGAGATACATAGCAGACAATTTGGTCATCGTTGCAACAGTTCCAGAGCCTTGCCTGGGCCCAGACTAGAGACACACAGAAGTGTTTCCTCTCTCAAAATCTATTCCAAATGGAAACACTGCAAAATGCATGCTGGAAACAAAGTCACTCAGAGTACTTCAGATTCATGTTATGTGTTCCAAGGCTTACTTTTTTGTTTGTCTTTTCTACATAAAAGTGACATATGTGAGGGTCACTGGATACATGTGCACTTCAGTTACTTGGCAGATCCTCCTTCTAAGGCTTAGTGTCTGACAAATTCTCACAGCCCTCCCTCTCGGATGTGCAAGCTGAAACAGATGTCCATGATAGCAGAGTACATCAAAACTCAGATAACAAGGACTGGAATAGTCCATTGTTTCACAGTGCACAGCCCACACTTTCCAGCACTTCAAGAGTTTGTTTCACTTCAGACCAAGGTGGCAAGTTTTTCCCAATTCATGCTGTCTTTTTTATGGGGCAGTGGGAGGTGGAACACAGCAGAAAACAGCAGCTTTCAATCCCCAAATGCCTATCAAAAATTACAGATAAATAAAAATATACATTGAAGCTCACATCTTTTTGTTCCCCCTCCTTAGTTTTGTTTTAAACAGTAAATTATGCTGATTCCAACAGCTTTCAGCTTACTCTTAAAGCTAATCTGAGCCTCCTGATCTACACATGCTTGACTTTACCAGGCTTGTGCCACACTCCTTCCTTTCCTGGAGATGATCTGTTTATTCACAACCTAATGAGAAACTCATTCTTCACCACTGGATACAAAGGACTGAAATAGCATCTTGCACCTTTGCTTGTTCTGTTTCTGTTTTTCTTTTTATGGTTTGCTGCTCCAATTTAGAAAGTAAAGTGCTGAAATAAAGTATACAGAAAAAATTTCACTCTACAGGGTTTACCCAAAAACTCTGTCAAGACTAATTATAGCAACATTGCAGACTAATTTTAGCTATATTGTGGAAAGTTTTCCTTTTTCCATGGATTGTCTACTCTGGCAAAGAAGGCTGCTAACCAAGGGCAGCCAGAGAAGAAGGATACCATAGTAAAGTATTACAATGACAGATAGCTAAAATACATGGAAATAGTTCCTAACTATGAAAATCTTAAACCACATCTCATTAGGTCTTTTTGCTTATGAAGTGAAGGCAATAAAAGTCCCTTTGCTAAGTAATAACCTATTGTTCATGAAATACATGCATATTTTGTCTGATTAAAGCAGACTCATTTTTTGAGATAAAAAGACAGAAAATTTTCAATGAGCCACAGAAGACATTCCCAACCAGAAAAAATAAAACAGATGTAGCCAGTAATGAGATTGAGCTGTAACCAGCTCTGTAACATTATTGCTGAACTTCCCTAAGAGACTACAGTGCTTACCCTGCTTACCATTAATAACACCAGATAAAAATCTTGTGTTAAAAATCAGGCAATTAAAAAGGGATGCTGCATGCAAGGAATGAATGTAATCCTTTTCATCTTAGAGGCTCACTCACCAATCAAGAGTTTCCTAACACCTGAATAACACCTGCAAAGTTTCTGCATAGTTAGAACATATATCCAACCACAATCAGTCTTGTGCTACTCAGAGCATGCCAGAGGGTTAGTGATCCCTGAGGACACAGACAAGTTCTCATATTATGTTCACATTTAGAGCATGCAGCTCTGTGCCCTGGTAGAGACAGAACTTTTTGCAGATTCCTTCATATCCTTGTAGCCCTTTTGAGATTTCTGGAAAATTGTATATTCTAATTTGTGGAGGGCAATAGAATAAGGTCTTGCATGTTTGGAATTTAACATTACTGTTATTCAGAATTTTCTTTCATTTGTTATTTTTTTTTCACTTGATAAAGCTCTCCTCCACTAGAAAAAGCAGGTTCACTCAAGTCAATGGGCCACATCTCCTTATTGTGGTTTTACACTTTGCTTCTTTTGTGTTCAGGCATCTAACTTCAGTTATTAGATGTAAATGAGCAGTCCCATTCAATGAGGAATTTGCAACTGAAAACTACTGCATTTGAATGAACAATTTGACCACTTTCAGAACTCAGCCCATGTCTAGACGTAAAATCCAAGACCAACCCATGGTGTGCTACAGTTTTTTCTCTCCACCTTGATGACAGCTTCATCTAGAAAGCTTAGCACTCTCATGTGTAGGCCAGTAGATATTATCTTTTCTTAGCATAACACCTGTACAGAAGGCCAAAGAGCTCAGAACCTTCTATTGCCCCAAACACTGTGTGAATCTTACAGTGTTACAAACCCCTCTACCCATTCCAAACCAATCGAGATTGTATTGCAGTTTGGATGACTCACATACAGGATGCTAACCACTCCTAACTTGACAACGACTTTTGGCAAGTCAGTTAGCATCTTCCCTCAGTTCTCCCTTCACTGAAAGCTGGTAAATACTGTTGTGGCTTGCAAACAAAGATGTTTAAAATTATAAATGCATTTATAAATGTGAAGTGCTTATGGACTGTTCCTGGGAAAACATAAAAATCCCTCAGCTAAATCACACTTTAAGTACTCCAGTTGGTTCTGTTTGGGACATATAAAGCCCATACACAGAATAAAAGAGAGAGGGAAAAGAAATCTTAACCTTTACAGCCAGGCAAGCAAAGAAGCAAGTCACTGTTCACCAGAAAGCAGTGCTGCCATGTCATGCACTCTCAACAACAACCACTAGGCAGTTATTGTTCCTATTGCCTAAATGCCAGTAGAAACATTGCCACACTTTTGTTTGATCTGCCTATGCATCACCTGCAGGCATAGTCATCTCTCTCAAAACGAATCTCGAAGACAAGTTCAGGGTTGTGAATCATCCTTATAACTAGATAAATGCTGCCCTGAATATATCTAACAGATACAATCCACTATATTAAAACATATGCGGTTTGAAGAACTAGCTGGCTTCAAAATAAGATGAGTATTCAATGTGAAAAATATTCTAATTGTTAAGAATTGTGCTGCTTTAAGATATCACCATTTTCAATTATTTAAAAACGTTTACTTGAATGGGAAAGGAAGTTTCTAAAACAATCCATTAATCTTTCTTCTAGATCATAATATTCAAACGTGTTTAAAACACATTGTAATCAAAATGCAAGCCTCTTGCTAGCTGGGTCATGACAGTCAGCTCATCAAGATGTTCCATGTAATTCAAGTTCATATACAGGAAGAAAAATTATTGATTAGATGTGGGCAATTTATTTATACTATTGTTGTTCAAGAGCATCTCCTAAATGTAGATTGTCATCCATTACACCACATACTTGCACTGTTGTACTCTGTAAATACTGGCAAAGAGACTGCAGTACATACAGGAGAGCATAAGACAGTGGCCTCAGTTTGTAAAAACACAAGCAATAATGTGGTCTTGGAAATTAATAAATTCAGTCTACCAATCCTGGATATCACATAATCCCAGTCTATTTTTAACCAGACAGCCAATATTAGAGTGAGAGAGGAAACTGATGTTTGTCAAGAAAGGATCAACAAAGATCAAAGTGTTCCATTTATTGATGATTAGATGTTCCTTGGAATTAAAGCATCACTAGATAATGTCTCAATGTTTTAAAAAGTAATGGTTTGCCATTTTTTCCCTTTATTGCAAGACAGTTGGTGTATGAAATTTTCCTTTAGCCAAAGTTTATTTTGATAATTCATTTTTTTAAAGCAGTGTTCCAAGACACTGCTGTCAAAACGGTAGTTTTTTACTATGTAAACATTGGAATTGGGAATTTGTGTCTGGCCCAAAACTACTTCAAAAGATTTGCTCAAAGTTCTTCAAAACTTGAAATATACAAAGAGCATTTGGGTTCTAGTACCATCATTTGAATATTTAGAAGACAGTAGCACTTTGAATTCTTCTTGTAGCCTTATTGTGGAGACAAATGTAATTCAAGTGATATAGATAGTCTTCAAATCCATCTCTCAGAGTCCTGTATTTGGTCTTTTGACATGAAAATGCATTTCTGTTTAGGTGCTCAGCTTATTCCCAGGTCTGAGTCTGAAGAAATATTTTGTATGAGCAGATCTGAGAGTTTGTGATCTCACTATACCTCCTATCAGGTTCCATTTGCTGCAGAACAACAGAAGGGTGTTCTTTGTGCCCATATCAAAAATATTAAGCTGAAAAGATTAACAGAACATTGTGGCAAAGCTGTCACAGGATACATGTGACAGAGACACATTAATGATCAGTGGGGCCATTTTCAGTTTGTAGCAAAGCAAGATGAAAAAAAGAAGAGATCATTGTGGCTTAGTTATTCAAGTCTTGCAGTTGTGCTGCCACAATTCATTTCCTTAATTACACTGAAAATCATTTGCCCTGAGTGTTAACGGGTTTTTGGGGGTATTTTTTACTTTTTCAAATGGTAATATATGTAAAAAGCCTTTGGGGCTTAATGAATTATGTAACATATGTTTTCTTTCACTGGGACTGGAAATAACTTGTGGAAACTCCATAAATATAGGAAATTATTACAAGAACCAGAGAAGACAGGTTAAGTGCCTGCTCTGCTGCCTTTTTTCAATTCTTCATCCCTGTAAAACAAACCTATTAAATAGATCTTGTTAACTAAAACCCACGTCATGAGATTCACATTGTCACTTCACTTTCCTAATACTCTTAGTCTTTCATTTGTTCATTCTACTGTTCTAATTATATCAACAATACTGAAAAATAGCAGCGCAGATGAAGCTGCCTCTGAGAGCAAAGGACAACTGGCAGGCTATCAGCAAAAACATCCAAAATAAATAATGCAGTGAATTCTTGCGGTGTCTCACATGTAACTGGACACCACTACTTAAATTTCTTTTCACAAAATCTCCACAGTGTCATTTTACAGGTAAAATCATTCCCATTTCCAGAAATCCTTCCTTGTCCCCACTCCCTCAGAAGAGAGATGGCCAATGAGCTGGATTATCATAAATTCAGCAATCAAATTTACACAGTTCTGGAGATGCAAGTAAAATGAGTATTCATTTCCTTTGTGGCACTTTATCAAGCTCTTCCTCTGCTGACGGTAGAAGTCAATAAAATCCTATTAACACTAAGATCTTGTATTAAGTTTGACAGTTTACAAATTGCAGGGGTTTTCATTTCAAATATGAGCAGCTTGAGATACTCTGGAGCTTCACTGTATAAAATTGTTGAAGTTTGAATAAAGTTGATGAAATAATTTGATTTTTTTTCCTCTGCTTCTAAAGAAGGCACCACAAACAAAAACAACATAAGAAGCTCTATAATCCTTCCTGAGAGATTCACATTAGTCTAACCAGGAAGATCAGAAGAATCGTAACAGATCAATATTTAGAGCAAAACATTCACCTGATCTCTCTGTGGGCCTGATCCATCTGCTATTTGAAAATAACACAATCCCTCTTATGGCCTCCACGAGCTTTCTATCAAGCTCTGTGGCTCTCTATAATCATAAAGTATCCACTCTTGCAAAATGAGTAATGCATCCTAAGAGAAAAAGGTTTAAAGCAACTGAACCTTTAAATAGGTAAACAAATAGAGATACCAGCAGCAGGGCTGGAGTTGGCACCTGCAGAAGCAGCAATCAAGGGTATGGCTGACCAGCTGGTAAATGAATTAGGAACTATGCCAGAACAAACTTGGGGACAACTCTAAAGCTATTCCTGCAATTGGGCAAATAGCCATAATTCCCACACTTATCCACCTGGTGATCTAAACTCCTGTTAAATATTATTTGATGAACACAAACACCAGTCCCAGCTGGTGCTATTCTTCCAGTACTGACTTTCTTCATCAGTGTTCTCCAAGAGAAACATGGCAACAGAAGGCACTTAGGCAACATCTAAAAGCTCTCCTGAACAAGAAATCTATGTGCAGAGCAGATGACTGGAAACATAGAATGGGGAATGATAAAGCAACCAAATATGGTCCAGTTTTAGGAAGGCATGCAAGAACATGCAATATGCAAATTTCAGCAATTTCCTGAACAGCCTGTGTGGGTTAAAAGGCTAAGACAAAACAAATCAACCAAAAAACAACCAACCAAACCATGCACAAAACACAGAGGGAGAATGTGAACAGAAGTAGGAGAATATGTAGAAAAAAAGTGGAAGTGGGGAGAAATACTAATAAAAACCAGGGTGAAGGACAATGATAAGATGCAGAAAACAAGGCCAAGCACAGAAGAAATGAGTGATGATGCAACTAAGAAGGCAACATCCCTTTACACTCTGTCTTTAGCCTCTTCATTTAAAATGCCTAACATCATTTAACATGGACTGTAGAAAAGCTGCTTCTAGAACCAATGGCAAGCAGGGTTTAACACAGCTTTAGGTTAGACTTTTATAGTCTTAAAACCTTCCCCAAACCTGTGGCACCATTCATGAAATTTCCTTCATTATTCTTAGTAAGGAATAGTGCAGAATAAGGCATTCCATACATTCATTCTCCCACTTTAATATCTTCATTGTTTTAATTAGATTATGAGACTCAAGAATTCTCATTCTTAAATTCTTTCCTTTTTTTCCCTTTGCTCTTCCTCTTGTACTTCAATAATTGTTAAGAGTGCTTCCCCCCACACCCCTTTATTCATCCCCCCCTTTAAGTGTACAATCTCAAAGCCTGTCAAAGTTTTAGTACTTACTGGACACCTGGAGGAAATTAATTATTTTGATTTTTAATTTACTGAATCAGACCAGCACCACTCAATCACAAAATAATTGTGGAGTTTGTATCATTACCCTTTTAAATACCAATAATTCAACATCTCATAGTGTTTGTGCCCATACATAGATTCATCAGATCACCACTCTTACTGCCTAAGACAGTCTTGGACTGCTCACAAGACAGAGTGGGAGGCTTTATTTTCAAGCAAACATTGCCTCTAGTAAGAATGTTTGCACACAGCAATAACTTGCCAGTGTTTAAGGCCAGAAACATTTCTAACACCCACTTACTCTGTTTTTTTTCTCCTAGGAACTGTACTTTGACAGAAAACTTTTCCTGCCTAAAATGATTATGTCCAGATATGATACCAGGCAGATCATTTTCAGCCATCTACCTATCACAATGTCTATATACATAATCACATGTGTTAGTAATGCATCATGTATCCACAGACACTCTAATGTTTCTGCCCTGACATCTGACACTGTCTACTCTTCTTTTACTGTCCTTAAGCTCAAGGTACAAGGACAGAGTGGCAGAATTCTGTGAATTCAGCACCATGGCTAAATTTATTGGCACTGTGACTTCACTGTTAGAAGTACAGTTTTCCAGGCTTGAATTTCCCCCTGAACAGCAAAAGAAGAGGTCTTCATCTTAAACCAAATTATCTGCTTGTGCAGGTAGAATTGCAGGTGAAGACTGAAAAGTATGTGCGCTTTATTTATTTGTAATGGACCATATACCTAAAGTGCCATTTAAACCTTAGAGTAAGTACATGAAACCTTTATATGGCCAATTTACATCCAGTAAAGGTCAGAATCATGGTTGGGGATATAAAAGCATCTGAAAACCCTTTTTTCATGACCCATTGCCTGAAATTTCTATTATGCCACATGATCAAACCTTTACATTCAGAGCTACTCATTCAACATAAGATGTGAGCCACGTTACTTTAGATACAGTGTAGTTTAAGCAACTAATGTCCTACTAAGAATAGACTGTGCTAAGCGCCTAAATATCTGAAGAAAAAGATCTTCATATTATTTCTCAACCAAGACTCCAATAATCATATGCTGTCAGGTCAGGAGTGAAATATAAATAGAGTGCATAGACCTAGCCTTCTCTTTGCTGTCTTGTGATAGGATTATGAGCGATGCATTTTTAGCATTTATCAGGAGATAACATCTCAACATCCTTTGGTATTTTACTGCTGTGCTGACTAACAAAACACAGTGTGTGACCCCTTTTGTTTTCTGGTTCATCAGTTTTATGTGCTCATTTACTTGCTATACATTTTAAATCCGATGGTACCCAGCACAGGCAGCTGAGAGTATGCGGTATTTAAAAGATATCATCCAACAGTGTCTTTGATTTCATAAAAACCTCCTTTTCAACAATTAGCTGGGTAATTGTGCATTCTTTTAAAGCCCAGCAGTCAGCCAAAGGAGAGACAAAGAAAACAGAATTGCAGATTCTCCTGCATTTTCCAGCCTGGGGAAACACCCCATTGTGCCCTTGTAAACATTTATTTGTATGCTCTGCTGGAACAGGCAGGAACTTTGTTTCCTTGCTGCAAAACTTGACAATGCAGTGGCCTCACATAGAGGACCAGATGCTCAGCCAGCACAAAATGACAGAAGCCCACTGATCACAGCTGACTCTGTGTGTGCATTTAGTTGCACTCTTAAATTCTACCAAGGAGAGACAGTCTCCAGCATGTTGCACTGTTTCACTAAGCTCTGCTTTTGCTTATCCTGTGATTACAGATGATGCCAGGAAGCCCTGATGCACTGTTGCTTTGCAGTAAATAAATAAGAACCTTTTCACGGTTTGCCACTATTATAACTTGAATGATTTTGCTTCACCTAACACAGTAATTGATTTTGTATGATTATCAACAACTGCCATATCAACTGCTATTCACTGTTTAGCAGTGTCCTTCTGAGGAGCTGACAACTCAGTAAGTTACTAAAGAGATAAAAGCACTGTGTTTCCAAACAGGGAAGAACAGAATTCTGTTCTCACTGAGGTAGTCTGCATGCTGCAGATACCCCAAAATAATGAATTTGAGCCCAAGTCTCCATTTCCTGATGCAACTTATTCAGACTTCAGAATAAGCAGCCCTCACAGATGGAAAGAAGCTCCACACCAAGCAGAAAAATACGCTACCTGTAAGTGGCAACGTCTAACTTCAAAAGTATTATTTTTAGAAATTAAAACATTAAATTAGAAAAGGCAACAACAACGTTGAAGTGTAGTTATGATGTTAAAGATTTCATTCTTTCTTCACTGTTAGATTTTTGTCTATACAACATATATGTCACTGGAATTCAAGAGAAAAATGTGTATTCTACCTCAATAATGTTCCACATGATCTAGTATGTTGGAATCCTTGACTTTATTTCCTATATATTAATAAAGAAGAGAATGCTTTACAAATACAGGCCTTCAAAAGAGAGGTATCCTGCAAAGTAACAAGAAAAAGTATCTATGTGTGCATCAGCCTGCCTTTACTTCTTAGTGTTTGGGGGTTTTGCCTCCACCAACACATCTCCCTCCTAAACTGACAGAACTAATTTGTGAACTCTTTCTTTGGCTTCCTTAGCCCCTTATGCTTTCTTATTATTCAGCAGGAGCTGTTAAACACCTGGTGCTTCGCTGTTCCTGAGTAGTCCAATTATCCCTCAGATTGCATCAAAATTAGGGTTCTTTTATAAATGGCTCAGCTGCCCTCACTTGAGATTTTTATACTTAGTGCCTCTCAAACAAGGGGAGGGGTGAAGCAAATTTCACCTGACCTTCTTTCTCTTTTCATCTTCCCTAGGCTTACAGCTATGCAGAGTAAGCGAAGCTGGGGAACAGAGCAAAGGAATGAAGATGAGAAAAAACAAACCACAGAGACAAAAAGCCACCATTACAAAAAAAACCACAACAGGGCCACTCTAACATCCTTAGGAACATTGCCATAGACCTGCAGTACAGGTCAATCTTCTATAGATTAACTGCTAGAGGCACTCAGGTTCAATATACTTGCTATATCCTTCCCTCCATACACTACTGTCAGTGCAGGCAGCACTCACTAGTAGAGACCTCCACTGCAGATGTTTTCCAACAGTAATGCTAAAAGCCTTAGAGAAGGACTTTATCCTTTTTCTAGTCATACTGTCCCATGTAACACCTTAAGGCAAATGTAGAATTCTGTCATATAAAAATCATACTACTCAACATAGTATGATCAGACTACAGTAAACTTCTAAACAAGGGATTGTGATCAAATATGTTTTCTCCACTTGAAAACACAAAACACACAAGTATTTTGTTCAGGATCACTTTTAAGAGACTGAACAGCATTCTTCAAGGGCACACTAAGTGTAATTCAAACCACATTTGTGAACAAAACAAAATGTGAAGAGAAAAACTTACATAACTCAGCAGTCTTAGGATACCTGTAGCAATTCTTTTAAGCAAGTCCTATCAGATAAGCAAGAACAGTTTACTGCTGGAATTGGATAAAATGGCAAGACATCCTCTTTAATGAAGTGTTTATGTTCTTGATCAAAACATTTGATTAAAGCTGTGGTCAGGTTAAACTGAATTTTTTTCAAGAGTGATAAACAAGATTTGGCCACAGTAGTAAGAAAAAATATTTCACAGTAATCCAAGAGACAGATAAAATATTTGAGGTAATTATAGGAATCGGTAGATTCATGTATTTCTTAAAAAGAGAGGTATAATTTGCTCTTAACTAAAAGCATGAAATTGGTGTTTATAAGTTAAGTTGTCTCATCTTCAGAATCTCAAGTTTATTAAATATTCCTTTAAACACTAAGATGCCATAACATTTCCTCATAAAAACATTTTTTTCCAAATTGGAGAGATTTCAGCCCAATTTGAGTAATACACAAAGTGAGATAGGTACAAGGATATTTGCCTTAATTTTCTCCAAAAACATTCAAGATAACCAAGCATGACAGCTATGAGGTTTCTGAAGTTACAAAATCTGCTGATTTGAGTATTGAGACAAAAAAAAACCCAAACAAACATGGAAAACCAAAACAAACCCAGCCTATAAAAAGTTTACTTTTAGATATTTGCTATATTTGTTTCCAGATACTGTGTTTAGTCAGGATAGTTAAATGCTGTCTGTGAGTTCAGTCAAATTCTCCATCTTCACTATAAAAATCTACCTTATGCTATGTTTTGTTTTGGTTTTGTTCAATTTTTTTAATCCCAAAATATTATAGTAGAATTTGAGGCTGATTATTACAGAACATTAAAATTGCATGATTAAGGACAAAGCCCCAAGTAAATTGTGTGAATAACTTAATGTAGAGCTTATTTAGTAGTCACTTCTTTCCATTTTACTCTCCCATCCAGTCATTTTGCATATCTTCCTCAAATGATTGACTACTTTTGAGACAGAGTGACGTGTATAAAAATCATGTCCAATAAACACATTTCAAAGTACAGTGGGCATAAGGAGTCCAGGTAACTGTTTGCACGTACCTAGAAGTTAATAAATTTAATTTGGTTTTCACAAGTTACAAATCATATTTGTCATAGAGAAATAACTTCCCCTTTGTCACAGTAGCCAAAAGGACCTAGTCTAAATAACTAAAAAATGAAGCCTCATAGGAAAGTAAATATTTAGGTACAATAATTTTATGTTCATCTACAATGTTGTGAACTCCTCTACTCAGATCAATGAAAATTTTGCTGCTTCATTCCCACCAACTGGAAGCAGGAAGAGAACAATTGAAAAGAATAAATCAAACACTGTACACAGGAACTCTTACATAGCCACTTTGGGCTAATAGAGAAACAAAGTTTAAAGAAATCCAAAGAGAAACAAAACAACTGAAGAACTGGGCTTTTACTATGGTCACGTGTACTTCAGTTTACTTCAAGAGAAATTAACAATAATAACATGTAAAAACATGTAAATATGTTGTTTCAAGTCACCAGCTACAAGAAGATTGTGCTTATCAACAGCTATTTTACAGCTCTGACCATGAATTAAAAGGCAGCTCTTGTTATAAAAGAACATCTCTGCTTTCAACCTCTATTCCCATAAGTTTACACTATCTGTTCAAAGACCTATTAGATCTAAACTCTTTGATATATGACCAGCTACTTCTGCATGGCTTTTTGTTAACTAAAATCTAAACCCAGCAGGGAAAAGGACAAATCAGTTCTTTCATCAACTGTTTTCAGTATCAATTTACTATCAACAGGAATGTTCTTTGCTTTATTTTCCAGAGCTGCAGTACATCATGAGTTTAGAGGAAGGACAAGTGAAGAACAACAGAATTCAGCTCCGCATCAACACATTTTATAATCTATTATTTCTAAATAACATAAGCCTGAAGAGCTGTTTTTCAACAAAGGTTCCAATGAAAACCTCTGGACATACATATTTGGTACAAGTATCTATTTCTCCTGACCAGCAAAACTCCTGAAGTGAAACCTAGTCTGTTGGGACCTGTTTGTATAGAGGTAACTTCTGGAATCAAAATCCAGTGCCAAATGTTTAAACACTGAAAAACAAGTTTCAGATATAGTTCAGGTATTGACCATTGATACAAGGAGCGAGAGGTGCCTTAAATCTGGAGTCTATAAGTAAAAAACAGTCAGCAGACATATATTCATTCCTCGAATGTAAATGGATACTTTCTTTCAGAACCTAAGAACTTGTCAATTTTAGCATGACTATGCTTTGTTGCACCTAAAATATCCTGGAGACAGCCCAGAAGACAATGCACTGCATTTAAAAATAAATACAAATCAAAACCAAACCACCACCAAATCAAACAGAAAACGCAAACCACACAGACATCAAACTGATTCTAAAGCTGTAATGAAAAATGGGGAACTTCTTAATCTTCTAATTCAAAGATAAAAATAGACTCAGGAACAATGCTGATCTGAGACATGCATCTTAGCTATGCATACATACATAATATTAACTATCAATCACTGACTGTTAAAAACAAAGCCAAAAGCTGACAAAAATAATTCTTCAATGTATTGACATTGAATAATTTTTTCATGCTAAATTTGATGATTGTTGGTAATTAGGCTCGGGTGGTTGTTTGTTGTAGGTTTTATTTGTTTTAAATAAGATGCTTTTCTGAAGGCGAACAAAGTGCTTTATATAAAAGGCTTCTCTTGTGAATAGTCCTAAACCATACCCACAAGCAGGCATTTAAATCCTATACTACTACTTCAGGGAAGAAGTCCTCACTCAGATCTCTCTACTTCTACAGCTCTGAATTTTAATTGAGCAGAGTTCTGCAAACTAACTAAATGATGCATGAACGTGTATAGATTCAAAGTTCAATTTCTTCAATCAAAACTCCAGAAGGCACTGCCAAAGTAGGCCTAGAGAAAGAAAAAAAAAAATTAAAAAGAAAACCAGCATCTGCTAATATTAAACTCAGACTTTGCCACTCCAAACAGAATCACAAAACTCCATCTAATGACAGAATAATTAGGCATACAGAAAGCAATCATTGGCACATTGTCAAAAGTGGAGTCTTCACAAGAAATAAAAGAGATACAAATATCAGCACTTTCAATGGCATTCACTGTCTCTAGCTTTTGCTTCCCCTGACTAACTCAAATCAATGAGTCAACTGCAGTAGGTCGAAAGCAACTGTGATAAAATGCCACCCTAAGAAGTAACTGCCTTCATAGATCTTACCAAATGAGTCATAAAACTATTCATCAATATCATACCTTGTGCAGTATGCAGTTATGAGGTAAGCTCAGGGAGTTCTCTGATCAGAAAAACTTGTTCTGTTATTCCTTTTACAGGCTATAAATCATGATTTCTTACATTCAGTACCACTATTAAATAAGGAATGAGAACCTCCACTATCATTAATCAACAGCTAACAAGGCATTAACATCTTCATTAACAGTGCTGACAAATTCAAATCGATTTTAAGAGCTTATTTGCATCATAATCTAAAAACGTAAAGTAGAAGAAAACAGCCTGGCAACTTGCTTATGTTATAGCTCAGATTTGGGGTTTTCTACTTGGGCATGCAAAGTATACATCACACTAAAAATCTGAGGCCACTAGAACGTTGTGTGCAATTATTGCATTAATCTTACAAACTTAAGGCCAGCAGCTATGTGATGTTGCAATCTCCACTTGCTGTAAGTACTTACTACCAGTGATAAAAGATAGAGACATGAAATGCCCAGAATTTTGGCATTTTTCAACTGAGGTACAGCAAGTGTGCGTGTGTGGGAAATGGAAAAAAGATGATCATCGGTTGTTCAGATAGTATCAAGCCTCCAACATTCAGAAATGTAAAGCTACAACTGTTTCAAAACATAGAAGTAATCCCTTTTCATTCCAATATGGAGGAACCCTTACAGAATCATTAAATTTCCTCTGACAACAACGACAGTTTTCTTTTACTGCTATCAAACTTGAGGTCATGTGGAATTATACATCAAAAGGCGATAATGAGGAGCACACTTGAAATACGCCAAGGTGTCAGCTTTCAAATATATTTAGTTTGTGAAAGCTCCTATTGCACATATACAGAACCAGAGATAGGAATTAGTTCACTTAACACTTTCTATGCATTCAAAAAAACTAACTTGGAGAGGAATTTTTCCATAGAACCAGGAAGCTACCATCCAGGCTCAGTCAAAAAGCAAACTCAACAGCCATCCAAAATGAAAGCCTACAATGTACACCAGACACTGGGAAAATCCTTTGTGAATGTCAATAAGATATCTGATATTGCTTTTGAATTTCATTCAAAACCATTCACCCAAATTAAGCATTGCTACAGAAAAAAAAAAAAAAAACCCAAACACAAAACCATAACATCATAATTAAAGAACAGCCTCCAAAATGGAGTAATTAATGTTTCAGTACTCAAATTGGCACATGAATACAGTTACTCTTGCTTCCCTTCTGCAAAACCACTTTTGATACAATAGAGAGCAAGTTCTGAGAAACCTATTCACACAAGTGTGTATCCAGGAAGAGCATTATGCACTTTGAGATTTATAGATACCTTAGCAGCAAAAACATATAGCACTTACTGTGGTCATCAGGGAAAATTTGTTTTTCAATTACAGGGTGTTTGTCTTTAGTGAAAGCTACCTGCATTTGGCAACACAATCTTTTAATTCCGAGTAACAAGAACCTATTACACTCGTGAAGGAAATTACAAAATAAAAAACATTGAGCAATTGACCCCTAGGAGACTGGTGAGGCAGCTTACTGTAAGTCATGCTGCTGCAGAGACCATCCTGAGAAACCTGCTTTGCTACTGACTCGAAATCAAGGCTGTCCTTGTTTGACATAAACCCACGTTGTCCAAATTGGCTGTGCTGTGCACAGTCTCCATCAGTTGCCCTCATTCGTCTCTCTAGAGGAACACACAAGCAGGGATTAGCAGTGCATTTAGCTTCTCCCATTTTCATCTGTGCTCATCAGGTTCAAAGATGAAAGAAAAACTGCTACTAATTAAGTGGGCTTTGAATTAGACACTGCTTGCCCAGTACAAGTGCTTCATAATTAATTTCCTAAAAATTAATCTTTACAGTCAAAGCTAACATGAAGCTGAAGAGCATCCAGAGCACAATGTGGAAGTTGGTATCTCCCTGTCACTTGTTGACAACAAAACGAAACCCAAACAAACCACTTCCAAACCAATTTGTCTTTCTGCTTTTACTGACAGTAACAAGCAAGGGCTTCACTGTGCTGTTTTACAAAGCACACACAATACTTTAAGACTGAAACCAAAATACCAATTTCCTTTAAGACAGACACTTTCTTACAAGGGGTGCAAGGCAGCAGGAAACAACCCACCCAACCAAGCAGAAATATCTATTTTCAAATAGCAGCAGCACAACAGGTATTAGATTTATGCCAAAAGTTATGTTGTTGCTAAATGGCCAGTATTCATTTGAAGCTTCTGATACTTTAACATTAAAAGACACACTGGGAAAGCTCTTTCAAAATCCAGACAGTCCTACCTAAACAAGGCAGGTCTGTGGCATTAGCTGATGTTAGTTTCCTATTTGTTTTGCTTTACAAGCTTGGTGGGTTTATGTAATTTTTTTACTTACTTTTTACAAGAATATATCCAAAATTTTCCTTTTCTATCTGCCCATGCTTCTGAACCATACTGTATTGTGTGTGCCAATCTCCTAATAACTTATCTAAACAGTCTTTATCTTTCTAGATTTTAAGTATAATAGGATCCTTGATAAAAGTAGTTTTTCTGAGAGTGAAATAAATCATTTTGGAAGTTAAACAGTTCAAGTTAGCTGTTCCTGTAACTAGACACCAATGTCAAAAACTACCCCTTCCCTTTTCTTTACATATCCTTAGGCAATCCCACGCTTTCTTCCCATCCACCCTAAAACTCCTGCAGCTTCAACAGAGTATATAAAGCAATAACAATAATCCAAGTTCTTTTTAACTTCTTGCTTGAAGGTTTAATACAGAGTGGGAACACACTAAACCCCATACTAGGTAAGTTTCTTAAATGAATACAGAGAATTAGTCAATAAAATTCAGATTAAGATATCTGAGACTGTGGAGATACTGCCAATGTGTCTGTGTTTAGGCTTCCGGTTGTCTTGCAAAAAACTGGCCCACAGCACTGAGTAAATTGTGTTTGAGCTGTCATGTTCTTGAGGACTTTGAAAGAATTTGAGGTCTACGTGACAGTGTTTTTCCAACTACAGTGAAAATTTTAAAGGAAAATATGTGCAGAATGAAGACAAAACTTCCCCACAAGAATCAAGTAGGTTTTTTTCAAGTAGCCCTAACACTGATTTTGTTGTTGTTAACTACCAGTCCTGCACCTGGTTTGCAATGGAATTTGACACAGGTGAATTGTGTTAATGCCAGAGGAAAAACTATGTCTAAATAGTCAGTTATTTCACACATATGTACATGCACACACATGTTATTTCTCAATAAAAGGAAACAGTGCCTTAAGCCTCAAAAAGTAAAAGATCAGTTTTACTAAGAGAAATTATTGAAAGGAACAATTAGAGATTTTCCAGAGAAGCTAACTTGGGCTACCAAACTCATTTAGTTTAAAATCAACTGCTTTCTCTAAAAGGGCTTGTGTTGATTAAGTGATAATGTAAAAGTGTGAGGCACTTCAGTCAGAATCTCTGAGGTCTTGACCAGTTTAATGCTAGCTGCCCCAAAACGTTTTCTTTAACTTGCATGCATCACTTCTCCCCATGACTCAGGTAAAGCCCAAGTACAGACACAAAACAAATTACATACTGAATACAAACTTTGCATGCAAAAAAGAACATTTATTAATTGCTTTCTCTGCAGGAAATCCAAGATCTACTTCAATTCACATCGTTTAGCATTCAAGAGAATGAACCTTTTTCCTTACCTAACCTGCTGTAAAATGGAAGTATCTAATAAAAATGCAAGCATTACACGTTCAACTAATTAGGGAAATACAGATCATCTACAGTGGCAGATTTGCAGCAATCTGAGACAAATATCATTATTCGTTAAATAAAACAAATTCCAGTTGCAGAGTCTTTATACCTGAACATTGTAAGAAAGCTGCTGCTAATACTTGTTCCACAGGCATTTAATTGCCTGAGGTAGAGTCAGCCTCTGCACATACTCCACAGTCAGATTTACTTAGGCTCTAATCAATATGTTCCATGCATCTTGTCTGTATTGGAGCTCTTCTTATTACATGCTCAATTGATTCACTGAACAACAGCAAGCTGCAAAAGGCTGTACTCCCATGAATAAAGCAGATGTTGCTCTGACCTCCACCTACTGGCTCAGATACCTGGTTTTCTGTCTGCCTTCAATAAGGAAAAATATCCCAGCTACAAATCTTGCCCTTGAACAACACACAGCATTCATTATAGAAGACTTCTTGCACATTTCCCCTGTATTTTATTTAAAATACTAAACACCTCCATAAGCATCCACCATGAAAATCTGAGTAAGCTGTTCACACCTCAGAGTTTTTAAGAGAAACATTCTAGGAAACAACTGAAGATTTTGAAAGCATGCACAACAAACTAGAAGGCAACACTAAAGAGCAACAGAGTCAGTTTTTGGAAATAAAAGTAAGCTTCAGATTAACACAGAAACCACACTCTGAACACCATGAAATTATAATGACCTCAACATATTTCTGTTACCTAAGTTAATTGCTGTTACAATGAAGACATCATAGAAAGTAGAAACCAAATCCATCAAATGATGAATGAAAATTGAAAAACTAAAGATATGTTCTTCTTAGGAGAACAAGGAAAACTGATAGGAAGGAGAAGAAACAGAAAAATCAAGCAGGAGGTACAAAAATCTTAAAGATAAGAGTGGCAAGCGAAAAAGCATAAAGGAAGAATTGTGATCTGAAAGGATGGGATAATGCTTTCAAGAATACCCAATATAAGACCAAGATGAGATACTGATACCTCAGGTATTCATTGTGTTTAAAAGAATATAACACAAATGCTGGGAAAGCTGAAGGACAAACATAAACCACTAAGAAACCCCAACATGCACAAATAAAGTAAAAGAACTTTTATGCTCACCACTGTGAAACAATGCCTGTTTCTAGGGTATGATGGTTCCTACTTGTATCTTGGAGCAACAGGAAAATCAGATTTGTCAAACAAACAAACAAAAAGTTTATGAAACAACAACACAAGAGAGACCAAAATACATGTGATTACTTAGTGCTGGTATTACCATATGATTTACAGAAAAAAAAGGATAAAATTTCACTACCTTCAAAAACTTGCAGTCCATTTGCACTAACACACATACACTTCCTAAGAAGATACTGCCAACTGAATGCTTTGTACCCAGAGAAACCTCATCAGTCCACCTGCTGCTTCCACCCACACAAATAATCCTCCACACTAAGAGTTCTCACCCTTAACCTTAAAAAGACACCTGTGAATTTAAGGACTTTCCTAATTATAATAGCTGAACTTCTTGTAAAGTACTTAACACAATTCTTCACCAGATCAGGGGTTAATTCCTAGCAGGTTTCTTTTACCATGTTTGAGGAATTTAGAGTATCACTGAAGCCTTTGATTAGTGGAATTCTAAGCTGATTAAGATCACCCAAGTACTTTAATTCCGTTTATTCAAAATTAAGGTTTAAGATTGTTTCTACTGAAGTCAGTGGACCTGCATCTGTAAATATGCATTTCAGACACTCACTTCTCATGAAAAATCATTTGATAGAGATAAAACTAGGAAAAAATGAAATCATCTGGTTTCTTCACCCCTAGTACATATTGAGAGCGTATTCCTTTCTCATGTGTTTTGATCTCTCTTCTGACAGATTCCACTGTCTCACCCTTCCAGCATCTGGAGTACAGAGTGTCTAATGCAAAGAATCAGAGCACTTTCTCTGGGTAACTCAGCAAGTGACAAGTGCACCTGTGAAGGCTCTGACCTTTGTTACTCTCACACAGAGGGACAGTAGAAGAGTAGCAGCTACAAAATTCAAATCTGAGTTCTTGGATAATTTACAACAGACTGACCCAGATGACTTCTCAAATAATTCTGATAGTAAATTGTGTGGCTTGATCCCAGCCAGCACCACATAGCCACTCAGTTACCCTGCAGCAGGATGGGGTGGCATAGAGTTGAAAGGAGAAAACTCATGGGTGGGTTGAGATAAGTATATTTGTATCTTCTCCCAGCTTCTTGTGCACATCCAGCTTGCTTGCTGGTGGGGTGGTGCCAGAAGCAGAAAAGGTCTTGACTCTGTATAAGCAATAAAGAAAGCACTTCTGGACTGTCAAAACAAATCCAAGACAGAGCCCCTTACTAGCTGCTACAAAGAAAATTAACTCTACCCCAGCCAAAACTAGAACACAAATAAACCAAGGAAAATCTCCTAGCAGAAAATCTAAATGGCAGAAAGAAAATGCTGGGCTTAAAACTGTCAATTCCCTGAGTTACCATCCACATACATAACTGCATATCTTATAAAGAGGCTAGAGAGGGCAAGAAGATATTTCTTCTCTCCATTCTCTGTGTGTTTTGAACCAGAGCATCAATTTCTTAATCTTTTGTGCAAATCTTGTTAGCTCTTAAGTCTACATGCAGCTAGAGGTTAGTGAAGATCCACTGAATCAATTTGGAACTAATATCCTGTCGTAATTGTAGCACATAGTCTGCCTTTCAAATGTTACTTTAAAGTAAATTTTAAAGTGAAGTTTTAAACTTTCTTGTGACTAAAGACAGTTCTAGATTTAAATTAATGCATTTTACAAAAGCTATGGAGAATCAGTTCCATTTGTAATCCTGCCAGGTCAAGTATTACAATTGTATGGTTATTAGATTATTCTCCTGTGTTTGGTAGCCTGAATTTCATCTTCCCCCCTCCCATTTGTACAACAATCTAACACTACAAAACCACAGGAACAGCAAACATTATTTTAGGATCAAGGGGTATCATGAGAAATTTCAAGTAAATGGTAAATAGAGATTTTTTTTTTTCTTTTACCTAGACAGCTACAGAACCTTCATCTAGTCCTTCACTACCACATTAACCAGCAAAAGAAAATGGAACAAACTGCTGCAATTACTTGTCACCCCTGTAATTTCTCAATGCTACTAAGTAGTTCTGTGAGTAATTGAAGTGGGCTGTAGCTTAACTCGGGATGTGAAAAATAGTCTCATTTTAAGCTTAAGAAAATTCTTGTGTTTATAAGTAACAACATCCCAGTTCCATCTCTGGAACACATATGTTGCTCTTTATTAAATTTGAAAGAAAATGTCTATAATTTCATTATGCTCCCTCTGAGAGTGTAGGTGTAGATGATCTTAATCACTCCAGTGAAGGGCTGGAGAAAGAAGTACAGAAGAAAAACATACAGCTGAGAATACTGAGAAGTGATAGGTATTAATTATACTGCCTTATGGGATGCTTGTCACTTTCCTTGCCTTGTTTAATGTTGCTAGAAAGATATATGTGCATTTCCCCCTCCACAAAACATTTGGAGCATAGATGTTTGCTAAAGACAAATAAATCCAGAAGACTAGAAAAATAAGTGAAAAAGCTTCATTCTTTAGATGTGTTTAATCTCTTCTATTAAGCTGGGGTGTTGGAATAGAAAGTGAAAAGAATAATAACAAATGAGTGGTGGTCTTGGTTCCCAGCAGCTGCTGGCTACCATATCTGAGAAAGGATAGACAATGGACATTTCGTTAATGAGGAAAACAAGGTGGGGTTTATGCAGAAGGACTGGGTTGTTCTTCCCCATTATGCTAGGGTGTGAGAGTGTGCTCTAATGCCCAAGACTATATAATGAGAGCCAAAACGATCAATAAAGAGTCTTTGGCATAATTCACATTGAATTGGTCTGGAGTCCATGTGGCATTGCTTATGATCACATTGTTCTGTGAGGGCCTTGGCCACTTCTCCTGTGGCACCAGCAGCTAACAGATAGCTGCAACACTGGGGGAAACAAAAAAAAAAACAATAAGCACTAAAAAAAAACCCACACCAAAACTCCTAAAAGACAGGAAATAACCAAAAAAACAACCAAACAAACAAAAAACCTCACACAAAAAAATTTCCAAAAAACAAACAACAGAGAAAACTGGGTTGAAGGAGGTGGTAAAACATCTCTATCCTGTGAGTGTACAAAATAATAGAAGTCATGCTTGGTGCTACTGTCAAACCACATTTCTTAAGCATTGCCAGAGTGTGCTCCAGAAACAGCATGAGGTTTGTTAGAAGCTTGAAAGTATGGCAGATGAAGCAGAAAACCCAAGGAAGCAGCCAGGGCCAGGATTAAAAGGAGGGTCTGATGAGAGGGTAAAATTCCTTAGTATACCAATCTTGGATTTTGCTTTCATAGAATATAGGATCATAGAATCAACCAAGTTGGAAAAGACCTCCAAGATCCTCCAGTCCAACCTATCACCCAGCCCTGTCCAATCAACCAGACCATGGCACTAAGTGCCTCATCCAGTCTCTAATTTTTTTTTTTTTTGCATTTCAACACTTTGTGTGGTCTAGTTTAAGAGGTTATGATTTACACTTAAGCCATGATAATAAAGATTTCTCCTTTATAAAATATTACAAATATGGATATTGTGGTTAAGTTGTCATCAAGTTACTCTAATTATCTTGATCTCTTGATCTGTGCTTTCTTGAGTCTTTATGCCCATTACTCCTCTCACATAGTTCATTATGTGCTAATCACTTTGTGGCAAACTCTGTTCCTTAAAAGCCAAGAGAGTTCAGTGAAAAGAAGGCCTGACATCTCACAGAAGCCAAGTTGTGCTACCCTTTTTAAACAACTATGATAAGAAGCAAGATGAGCTATGTCTGATAGAAACTTTGTAACATTATAATAATGTATAAATTCTCTTCTGACTCACCTACGATTTTAAATTCGATGCTTTGTATTTAGTGCATTTGATCTATTCTTGTGCTGGTTTTGGCTGGGACAGAGTAGCTGGTACAGGACAGTGTTTGGGATGAGTGCTGAAAACAATGCTGGTGACACAGGGGTCTTCTCGTTATTGCTGAGCAAAGCTTACACAGAATAAAGGCCCTTCCTGCACCTTACCCCACCAAGGAGTAGACTGGGAGTGCACAAGAAGTAGGGATGGGACACAGCTGGGATAGCCAACCCCAAATGACCAGAGGTATATTCCAGACCTTGTGGCATCATGCTCAGCATGTAAAGCTGGGAGAAGGAGGAAAAGGGGGACACAAAGGAGTGACAGTGTTTGTCATCCCAAGTCACTGTTACGTATGATGGAGCCCTGTTTTTCCAGAGATGACTGAACACCTGCCTGCCCATGGCACATGGTGAATGAATTCTTTGTTTTGCTTTGCTTGTGTGCACAGCTTTTGCTTTATTTATTAAACTGTCCGTAGCTCAACCCAGCAGTTTCCTCCCTTTCACTCTTCTAATTCTCTTCCCCATTTCACCAGGGCAGGGACTCTGTGTGTGTGAGTGAGTGGCTGCATGGGGCTTAGTTGCCAGCTGAGGTTAAATCAAGACAATCCTCTGTATTTTAACTGGCATTAAGTGATGATTCTCACTTGATTTTTTTCTATTTTTTATTCAAAGGATAAATAGCTTTCTCCAGCTGAGGGTCGAGAAGGGGAAATGTTCCTTTATAGAGCAAAGAGAGAGGGAACTCTCAGATAATTACTTATTATTCTCTTGTCAAGAGCTATCTTTGTCCTGTCTACAAAGTGAGAAGAGAAGCAGCACTGAACTGACATTATGATAAAATAATAGTAACTAAAATAATAACTGATACAGGGTGGGGTGTGTTCTTGATCCTCATTACAAGACCTGGGGATCCAGGGACTCTACTTCAAACTTTTAATCATTTTTTAAAAGAAATCAGTTTGTGCTTAATTGTCAGGAGATTAGTAATGGAAAACAGTTCTTTTCTATATAAACTTTCTAATTTAAGGGATGCACTAAGCAAAGGAGAGATCATACATAATTTAATGTAATTGAGGGAGGGAATTAAAATACAATTTTCACTTTTCCATCTAATAACACTGCTCTCTCAAGCTCTGGGGATGTTGTTTAAGCCAAAGGTGGTGGTTTCCTTGACAATTCTAGGTAAGAATAGATACCCTTAGAAGAAATGAATAGAATAATTGGGTATGAATAAGTAGAATTTACTAAATTGAGGATTAAGAAAGTTAGAAGAGATCCCTGAAGAAGAGTTAGCATTGAAGATATAATATTAGAATGAAGAATTAAATGGAGGTTAATCTTGGTAATGAAGAAGTTGGACCAGAGAAAATGTCATTATCAACATGTTAACATGTGCAGAGTTGGGGTGAGAATTGGATGGCTTGAGATAGCCAATGGTACATGTAGCTTTTCATCTGCTGCTCATTAGGAGTAGTGTGAAACTGCTAGTAGAGCGGCTGCTCAAGGGAGAGCACCTCTGTGAAGGTGGAAGTCTATTCCAAGCAAAATGGGGATAAGAGAGTTTAATAGACTAACTGATGGCTCCCAGGGGCTGGAGGGATAGGTCTACTTTTGGGTGAAAGCTGCTATTTACTTTCCAGTTATTAAAATCCCTGACCACAACTCTGATCTAATCTAAACATAAGCCCATTACCAAGCAATGTAGAGCGAGCATGGGAAGACAAATACTGACAACATTAGACCAGGAAAACACCCCAGACCCTAACAGATACCTGACTAAAAAGCCTTAGATAACAAAGTTTCACAAACAGCTCATTACACACACTGTATGTACTCACAAGGCAGTATGGAACACCGCTTAATTCTAATAAACAGCACCACTGGTCTTAACTGTTATCAACGGTTACCTTCGAGTTGGTGTTCAAGGATTTATTGAAACAACAGTTGCTATTTGTTGAAAGTCGTTATTGTTGTTCCTCTGCAAATGCCCAAAGAAATCATCATTTTGTGTCCAGTGACTTGCATCCAATTTCTTATTACTCTGTATTTTATTCTCTATTTACTGCTGAATTCACAGCTCGGAGAAGCAACTGATGGGCTTATATGAAAGAAAGGCAAGGAAAATTACTCTTGCCTTCAGTAGTTTAGGCTTTATAGTTTGGACAGTTGAATATTTATGAGTAAAAGATGCAGTTTTCTTTAAAAAAAAAAAAAGGCTGATAACTTTAAGGTTCGTTTTGTGCAGGAAGACACAGAACAACCTCACCACTGTCATGACTGTGGAGAGCTCTGGTAGCAGGTCAAAGACTCACAGTATAAGAATAAAGCAAATGAGAAGGCTTCATTTGAAAACAATTTTTTTAAAAGAGTAATACTGTCATTAGAATAAAAAGACACTAGAATTCTGTATGAAATTAGACTTAGAATTTAATAAATGCCTGATCAAATGAAAGTTAGACCTGAATGATTGAGATTCAACAAGAGAGCAAGACAACAAATGTACTAGATTGTCAAGACTGGCAAAATAAAATAGGTGTATACAGTAAGACCTTGGATAACATCAAATAAGCAGCTACTGGGGGAAATTGCCTATTGATTGCTTGTTTGATGTTCTGTGAAGTAGAATTATAAATAATTGGTCTTTTAAATTCAGTTTTATTTTTTACCTTGCCTTTTTTCCCCCTAAGGTTTGTATTTCATTTTAAAGGAGATTTGTGGTACTTCAAAATGGTTCCAGTAATCTGAAGCCATCCAGGAAGATAGTCAAATAATTTTCTGAAGTTTTAAGAGATTGTTCTTTCTGGCCTTCCTCAGTACAATCCAGGGTATAATTTTCCCCAGACTTAAGAATAATTAAATTAAATATTGAAGCATCATCACTTATGTCTAAGTTTGTCAAAACTCTTTTAAAAAAAAAAGTTCCATTGCTCTGATTTTTTGATGCAACATCAAAACTTACTAAGCATGGTAGTCATTCTGGGTGGAGTCTTAAATGATACAATCTGAAATGCAGCTTGGCTTAGGGATTTTAATGATGTGGCAGCTTAGGTAACCTAAGCAACTCAGAAACAGTTGAGAACAAGATTTAAAAACCAAACTTTTAACATATAACTGCCTCGTGATGATCAAAAGTGTTTCTATGGATCGCACTGTGCCTTCACTTTCTAGGCTGAACTCTCTATTGATCTCACCAGAGAGCTCTGCTCACAAGTTTGTGAAATATCCTGGCCAACAGCAAATAAAGATGTTTTACCAATTAATTCTATTACCAGCATCTTACTATAAGTCTCATCACCCTTCTTAAAAACTGTTGTGCAGCAGTAAAATTCTGCCTTTATTTGTGTTTGCTCTTGGCTTTTTATTTGCAAATTGTATTTTACTTATCTGAGGGCAATAAAGCTTCATTGTGACCCTCAGCTAATTCAGCAACAAAAAAGACAGGCAAAAGCAGACTTCTATTTGAAACCTGTCCTTCATCAGGGACATGAGGAACAGCAATTAATGTGACACAATTACGAGATGTAGATGATCAAAACAGTAGCATCCTGACATTAAAATCTTCATAAATTGCAGTGTCATGTTTCTGACAATTAACTGTGTGGATGTGATCATATATGTAGAACCTGAAGAATGTGCAAATCTCACTGTCCCTGCAGGTTCTTGAATTGTGTGTTTCTTTCTGTAAAACTAAAATTTCATAAACCAGACACTTTTCAAACTATATTCTTTTATCCCACAGCCAAAACATCTCCCTCATGTTGAAGGACACTCTTGTTTAACGTGTCTCCCCCAACAGTTCCCTCTTTCTTATTTATAAATCTGCCTATAACTTGTGAAATAATGCTACAATTTATCTTTTAGTCCTGCTCTGGTTTGTAAAGCCCTTTGTTTTCTTCTCTTAATTACTTTCTGTCAAAAAATGTAGCTCCTTTTTCTTCTGTTCTTCCAAATCTCTGTCTAGATAGCAGAGTCAATGGTAGGTCATGTAGGACCACTTTCCACCTCATACTCATTCAGATGTAATCAGCTCATACTAACTTACATTTTTTCTTTAGCACTGATAGCCACACACACAGTATTTCAGAATGGGGAAAGATGTCTTGCTTCTGCTGCCTCATCTCTTTAAAATCCTTTATTTCTGCTTTTCTGGTCATTTATTTACTTTGACTTGAAACCTGTTTTTCCATGCAATAAGCAAATACCATGTTTGAACATTCTGAAAAAGGTGCTTCATTTTTAACTCATGCAATTGCATGAGCAAAATCTTCATGGAGCTGCTCATTCTGTTGTTTGCAGATAGCACAATGACTTATGCACACAAATTGGGTAACTGATTAAATTCAATGTCTTAAATGTATTAGTACCATAATATTATTTTGTCTTCTACAGCACATACTGCAAAATTTCCTGGTATTGATGAGCTTTGAAGTGTAAAATGTGCAAAAAAGTGCATCTCGAAGCTCATAACTCTGCATACCTATTCCTGCCAGCATTTTTAATTTGCCTTTTTCCTCCCCACAAATCAAGGTATTTGTTATCCTTCCTAAAGGAACAGATGAAGAAATTCAGCAACTATGTTCTAACTGTAATTGATGTGCTCCTAGTTTATAAGAAAGTCTTGGCAGTATTTAGTGATATATCTAAAGTTTCAGAAACCAGAAAGAATGAGTGGGGTTTCAGTGCAGAATGTTGCTTGCAGCCATTATATGGGAAAAGCTTAAGGATCTCTTTAAAACTGGGTGTTTTGAGTGCCCCTCCTGGAAGCATAGGAAGAGGCAATCCCTCAAGCAGCACTAGTTGGTGGATTATGGTGCTTGTTTTGCTTGTTTGCTTTTTAATTTAAAAGATTCTTTCAATCCATCCAAAGTCCAAATGACAACCATTGAGGCTGAACCATCAATTTATTGATTTTCCCTCACCCTCCCTCCCCAGTCTGGCATTTTGCCTATCTCATGACTATTTTAGAATCATACCCTTTGGTATTTGAGATATCCAGTTAGAGCAGGGAAGGTTTAGTATTTTTCTGCACTGTACTGTTTTCCTTTCAGAAATACGCAAAGCAACAGCTAACAATTGTATTTTGTCAGCAATGTTCATAACTTATGATAGACAACATTTGGGCTCAGGGAAGGGGAAGAAAGATGGAGCACTGCAAAGCATTCCTGATGTTGAGGAAGTCTGTAGAGATGAGCAAGGATAAAGAAATATTCCTCAAATTGTAAGTGAAAAGAATTTGTTAGCTTAAGTGTGTGACAAAAGAGCAGGTCATTTGGAGTTACTCTCAATTAGACTAATCAAAAGAGACAGCTTTTTACACTGGCCTGTCAGCTGTCAATAACTACTATATTAGCTGTAATCCAGAAAAGTAATTTCGTGCTCTGAGCAATGTCTCCACTAATGCAACAATGATTACCCAGTTCTTCAACAAATATCCAAAGTTTTTAGCAGCTAACAATTATTGATTTATCTCTATTTCATATATATATATATATAAAAACAAAAAAAAAAAGTAAACGCGCAGTTAAGACTCTCAGTGCACTGGAAATAGTAAGCAAGTGTAATAATTTCACTTTATCACCCATTACACTAGGGAAAGTTTCACAAGTATTGGAAGAAAAGTACAGGTATGCTACATAATCCCTGTTTACAGCAGTGCTCAATACACAGGGAATCCACATTATATAGTATAACTAACAATACTTCTGTGTTTCATTTAGAAAGAAAGCTAGGATCTCCTGTTGGGCTGAAGTTCATATCAAGTTGTATTCATCACCATGAATGGTTTTAAGTTGATGATGCTTAATGAGATCTACATCATTCAGATAGCTTTCAAGCTGTGACTCAGCAAGACCTCACCAATTCAGCCTTCCTAAACATGTCTTTACCTTCCCTTCTGCGACTACTTCATGACACAAATTAATGTTTCATTCAGCTAATTGGATCCTTGCAGCTCTTAATTTTTTGCAGATATACTATTTTGGAAATAAATCATGCAGCTTCATCTTGGAATATGAAAGCAAATGTTCATTCATGTTCATTTTCTATATCTTCTCAAGGTAATGTGAAACTCCATCTCTAGCACATGACGGAAGATGCCAGATCTTTACTTTATGATTTGCATATTCTTTGTTGGTTAAATCAATTTTTGTTAATCAGTATTAACAGGCAAAGCCATGGTTGGTGGGCCAAGAAAGTGAACGCAGGAAAATGTAAAAGTTTTGCTTCTGAAGGTCTCTAAATGTCTTCCCAAGAGAGCACTCAGCATGATGTGCTATAGAAGAGAACATTTATAATATCGCTGTTCTAAAACCCTTTCTATGCTGTACTGAAATATTTCAGATGATATGCACAACAGTACAGCTTAGAAGTAAAAACATTTGCTGAATAAGCAAAAGTACACTATTCAATAAGCAAGAGATCACATTGTAACCTCTTCAGATAAAACCTGGAATTCACTACAGTCACTGTGAAGTCTGAAATGCAGCACCCACTTCTGCAAGTAGAGAATCGGATTCATTTTGATACAACAATGCTTAATGGCACACTTTCCCCCCAAGTGAAAACACACCAATTTTATGAAAGCAGTAGAGTGTTTCTGTGCTAAACCTGGCTGAACTAATAGTTTTCCAGGCGAAGTGTTTTAGAATGGTGACGGAAATAGCCATTGCACTTCTGAATAAAGCAAACTCAATGCATAGAAAATGTATGACATAGAAATATAAAGCCCATAATTTGACAGAAACCATTGCATAGTATGATTCTTGGCATATTTGCAGATTTTCAGACGCCTCTTCTGTGCTCTTATCAATTCTCTAGAAGTGTTTTAGATAAGTCTTTAGCTGTCCAAGGCTTTTGTATATTGAACCTTTCTCCTACAGAGTATTAAAAAAATACAATGAAATCATCTAGTGAAAGATTTGGAGTTTCTTATCCTGTTTGTATTGGACAGCTGACTGCATCTCTCAGCTTGGATGGTATTAATCTCCAAAAGCTGTTCATATATGAAGGCAGTAAGTGGACAATAATTTTGGGGTATGTGGCTTGCAAATAAACAGGCAAAAATTAAGGTAGGTTTCTAGGTTTCTGTTTTGAAAAGCTGCACTAAGCATCTGTGCAATTCTCTATTCCTAGATCAGCTGGAGAAATGACAATATCCGAGTTCTTACCAGTCTCTTCAAAATGTGAGACATTTCAGAATAGCAAAACTTATTGACAACCTTGTCACTACATTCCTGATTATCAAGCTTTTAAGATACATATACACACATACCCAGTGATAATTGCAAACACAATTTATTGTTACTATATTTAAAATGAAGAATATGTTCTCAGCACAGGGTAAGAAATATCTGCTTTCTTTTCAGACACTATAACATTAAAGGTACTAACAAAAAGCCTGTCAAGGTTTTCCATCCATCTTCCAGCCTTCAACACTTCTGTTATGACATCATTTTTATCTATTATCTTTGATGGCAATTTAGCTTTTTTATGTTCTAAATAATGCAAATGCTAAGAGAACTCTCTATCAGCAGGGAAGCTGCTTCAGGTTTGGTGGTGTGTTTTGTTGGGTTTGTTTTTGTTTTGTTGGGTTTTTTTGCCTTTGAGCACCTCTTTACCTTAGAAGTGTCTGTCTTCATTTCAGTATTGAAAGTTGTTCAGTGAAAAATGTGCTTCATGATGCAACAATCATTTAAGGCAGCAGGGAAGAGCAGGTACATATATTTAAAGCCACTGTTGTCATCCTTAGACTGAAATGCATGACTGATACCTTTACATCAGTACTGTACTAGCTTAAACAGGTATGTCCAGAGATAGTTTTCTTATAAAATGCTCAAATTCTAGGGTCTGAAGGCATTCCAACATTTTATGAGTCACACTTCAAGCTAGTACCTTGAAATGTGTGTGGAGTATTTTCAAAGTACTCTAAACCCTATTCCCCTCACACAAAACTCTAGCAAAATTTTATGGTTTCAGTAACAGAGAGGTAGGAACAAGCAGCTGTTGGGAAGCTATTGAAAGAGAATTAACATAGAGGCAGAAAAGGCTATTCACTGGTATATTCAGCGAAACTACATATTGCAATGTGTAAGGTGGATTAAATCACAGTTTCTGGGTCCTTGGTAACAATGAGATACACAAACACAGTTAGGGAGTATTAGCAGACCTGTAGCCTTCCAAACTTGCTTTGAATTTGATTCTTAAACCCAAAGTTTTCTTGTGTGACAGAGGTGAGGTGGAATTCCTTTTTTTCATATTACTGCTCTTTCACAGAAATCACTAGAGATTTTACCTCAAATTTCAAACCCCATATAGTAGTATAGAAACATTTCTAGGAAAAAATATTTTAAACCTCAGTATTCAAACTGTTATACAGATTAAAAATGATACATATAAATCCTTTAACTCTGAAAATATACAGACATCCAAGGTCAGGCTTGATGAGCGACCTGCTCTGGTTGGGGATGTCCCTGCCCACTGGAGGGAGATTGGACTAGATGACCATTAAAGGTCCATTCCAACAGACCTAATAAAACATAGTTAACACTATAAGGCACCATTCTTTAAAGCAGCATCGCAGAATCACAGTTATCTTTTTGTTTTACTTTATAACCTGCAGAAAGCAGCTATTTTACTGAGTTGTTTTTTAAAGAGTCTTTGTTGTACGAATACTGCTGTGCTAGCTACAATCTCATCAACTTGAGAGCTGTTCTTCAGACACTTCAGATGTTCCTAGTGTAAACCATCTCTTCTCACATGTACCTGCCAGATAACTTGAAGCCTGAACATATTGCTGAAAGTCTGACTAACCTGAGTATTGCAAGCAACATTTGTATTTATGCCTGAATGCTCATATGGGGAGAATGAAGTCTTATGATTCTATGTTGACTGGATAGGGCTGGGTGATAGGTTGGACTGGATGATCTTGGAGGTCTCTTCCAACCTGGTTGATTCTATGATTCTATACACTTTGACCTTGAAGGTGTACTTCCTTGTTGACTCAGTGATGTCTATCAGAAAATATTTGGTTGCTGGAAGTTTCTGAAAGTTCTGGTTGACTCATGAGCCAGTGCATTATGGCAAATCAAATCTTCAGCTACGTACTATATACTACACTACTATATACTACTATATACTACACTACTTTGTCTACTTCAATATGGTTAGTTCCCAAAAAGATCTCACACACACTTGCTATTTAGATTGTTAGAGCAATCTGAATGTGAGTGTTCAGTTAATGTTGTTTAGTTAAACAATTAATGAATATAAATAAATTGTATACTTTGTCTACCAAATTTATTTACCTATTTAAACTACTGGTTTAAAAAATGCAAATAAACACACAAATGTGCAATTCAATTCATGTATTCCTGAAATGGCATTTATTACCTGCATTTGGGGCATTTCTTAATTGTTAAATAATTACTTCCACATTTCAAAATGCTGCCAATGTTATTGGAAACTAATGTGACTTATTATTATTTTCTCCTGTTTTACATGTACAGGTGTCCCTCCACAAATTGAAACCATTCTACCAGGAAATTCTGTGCTACCTACAATATTCATTTCTCCCCACAATCCAAGTTAATTTGCCATCCACTGAGGGGTTTGTTTGTTTTGATTTGGGTTTCTGCCTTTATTTACTTCTAGAAGAAAAGAACCTTAACTTCACCTGCATCAGCGCACACTGGTTGTATCTTATCCTCTTCACAATATAATATGCAATTCAAATTGAGCCCTCTGCAACGCAATGGTCATTCTGTCATATGAACAGCACTACTTAAATGGTTATTATTTAGGACCATGTTAGTTTCACAACTGCTCTGACATTAATCATCTTCCTTCTCTTTTACTTTATGTTTCTCCACATCTATTGCTCTGAACAGAGCTCTGAAAATAGCTGCCTTTTATGCAGTGAATCACTGTGTACCCAGCCTTCATTTCTGTGTGTATAGATATAAAGAGCAGCTGGAGTTTTTTTCCTCTGTATATAATGTACTGATCCAACTATATAGAACTCTAAAATGAGTATTAAGTTGCATGTAAAATGGCAATAAAGACTTTATTTTTACAGTAAAGTAAAAGCAATTTTGTATAAATCTTAATTAATCTTTCAGTTTAAACACAAAATAGAATACATAATGTGGGTATTTACTCAGCACATGGCACTTCCGAGACTTCTCTGCCCTGATTTTTACTTTTATTTTTTATTAGAGTCCAGCTAAGCAGCATGTTTTGCATTCTCAGCAATTACTTCAGTCATTTGATTTCTCTGGGGAGACAACCTGACTCATGAATCTGCATGTATAATCTGGCTAAAGTCCACACATGGCCAGAGCTAGCACACTCCAAACAGTCTGGTCACATCCACATTACACAGGACTCAGCCAGGTTCTCTCTCAATCCCGAATGCTGCTCCAGAGGCCCTGAGACACAATTTGTTTTGAGGGTGTTCAGTTTAGAATGTTTACAGATGCACAGTTCTTAGCAACTGTGCCATGCTTACATTCAATTGAGGGAGAATTAGTTGATCGGGAAGTCTAGAAATAAATCATCATGGAAGCAAAATGAGACAAATTTACAGCCTAAGTACATTTGCATATTGCTCTTTTTTAAAACTCAGGGAGTAGACAATCAAAGAAAACACAGGCAATTTGGAATCCTGATACTGAGAAAAAGTTTTCAAAGAGCAGTGGTGCTACATCCTTTCTGGTTCCCCCAAAATAAACACTGATCATTTAGAAAGCAGAGAAAAGAGAACTTAAAACATATAAAAAGCTTCTAAGGGGACCAGAACAAGGGTCTCTGCCTCCAAAAGTGCATCTGAGATTTCTATCTGTATCAGATGTTTCAATAAAAGATATTTCTTCTTGTCCTGTCAAAGGCCTTTAGGTCATAACATCCAAAGCAAAACACCACTGGAATGCTTCAGTTCATCACAGTACCAGTGCTCGATGGCAAATCCTTCTGTTAAGGAGAGAAGAGGGGGGCTGAGGGTACTGTTCATTTTTGCCTTCACTTTAACCTTTATTCTCTGTTAGGTGGTATGTGAAAATAGTGCTCTTTCAATGTTTATCGTGCTGATGTCTGTTGTAGTAGCCCCAGAAAACCATTTCTATACAACATACTCTCAAGGGTTATGTGTGGTCCAAGATTATACATTTAACCACAGCAAGCACTTCAGGGGAGTGATGATGAGAAAGTGAAGAAAATGAGGAAGATCTGAAGGTATAAAAACAACATAGTCCTTGAGGAACAGGGAAGGCACAAGCTGAGCTTCGCAAGAATATTAAACACAATAAGGCAAAAAATACAGAATGAAAAGGATGGAGTTGTAATGACATTTTTCAAGTACATAAAGAATAAGATGCTGACAAAGGAGACAATAATGCCTCTGAAGGACAGCTGCTGAAAGAAATATGGGGTTTAATTAATTTTAATAAAGGAAGATGTGCAAGAAAAGCAGAGCAACTGCATTTAGTCAAGATTATACAGGCATCAAGAGTTCCAGATCCTTTAATCCTTTTCAGTGTCCAGTTTATAATACCTCCAACACAAGACACCTTGCTAGGAGTGGGATCCAGCAGCATCCCATAGGTGGCCATATGACTCATTTTCAAAGAGTTAAAAACTGCTATCGTGCTTGGCATAGAAATACAAGCAGCATTAATAAACTCCATGATCAGAAAACATATGCAACCTGAAAGCCATGATCTGCTTTTAAAACTGTGGAAATGAAATTATTATTTATTCTTTTATCTTTCTTCTTCACCTGTTTTTCAGAGTTTGTTTGTTTGGGTTTTTAACTTCAGGGTACGCTTGGGTTCATGCTTCATGCTTTTCTCTGCAGCTCTAACAGCCAGATATTTACCTGGAAAGGAAGCTATGATTCATAGCCATTTAATGACTCCTGAAGGTAAACCTTTAGGAATATTAGCAATTATTGCAAGACAAGAGCTAGGAGCCTATAATAGTAAACTTGCATTTCTACACTTACTAGCTCAGACAAGAATTCTTCAGTTTTCTTTTCCTCTGTTCAAAAAGTGCTGTTTGCTTCATGATACAGGAGTTGCTACACAGCACAGAGAACAGAGAATGTAAAATACTTGTAAAATTTTAAGCATTCACTTCATTTTTGTTCCTGACTCCAGTATTCACTTCCAGAAAAACTCTTGTGGACAGATATGGAAGGAATATATGCAGAAGAAAACATTGAAACTGTAAATATAGAGTTGTTTCTCTGTGAAAATTCCACACTGTTATTCTAGCCCTAACATGTGACATTAACAACCAATCTAATCAAATATTCCCTACTCATTTTCAAAAACACATTATAAATCTGCATATACTGAAATGTATGAAAAATACTGCAATGGAAATGGAATACACAAACCCAGTTACTTCTCAGGAATTATTTTTTATTTAGAAGTCATTTCCCTGCTGTGCAGCAGCTAGAGAGTGAAAAGAGGAAGAGGTTAAAGATGGCCTTGGAGCATCTTCTGTAAAAGACCTACAATTGATGACTAAAAGGCCTAAAGCAAAATACAGAGATATTTTCCTCTGGGTGTAAGAATTCAGCTGAAAAGGGTTTTCTGAGATTGGAACTGGGCCTTTTTTAATCTTCAACAGAAGCTCAAGGTAAATTTGAAGTGAATTGTGGTAGAAGAGTAAAATATTGTTATACAACCAAGCTAGGGGAAAAAGAGATTTCAGATAGAGGCAAATTGCATCAGCATAAGACAACAGACATAAGACAAAGCATAGGAAATGGTTGTCATCTTGTGTTTGTTGGTGTATTGCTTGAGTTTGCATCTCCTATTTGAAAACTTGGAAGAAAGGAAATTAACAGGAGACTTAACACTCTCCCTTTTATTGACTGATTTATTTGTTTTCCTGCAGCCCTTTAAAAGCAATAAAATGTTTACAAGCAAATCAGAGAGACCATATATTTCTGAGACCTTCATATTGCTATATTGGAATTTCACAGAGACAGTTTTGGACTCTTGAACTTTTGTGTCTGTTCAAAGCAGCCATTGCTGACTACAAAAGTTGAAGTGAGCTGAGCAATCTGTTCCATTTATTTGCAGGACGCTGTGCAGCTCCAGCAAATCTCTTGCAGCAGTTAGTACCAGTGCCCCTAACCATACTTCCAAAGAAAGCACTTGCTAATTCAATCCTGCAGTATTATTCCAGTTCCTGTTGTAAGAAACGTGCATTACCTTGTGTTTTTCCACTTGCAAAACACAGAAATAGCTCTTTACGGCAACATTTTAAAAGCAGAATAAAATCAAAGTTTCCCCCAAATTGCACAGCAGAGCTATATTTGATCATCTTGCAGCAGCACATTTTCAGAACAAAATAGTAAGATATGCATTGGGAAAAAAGCATGTAACATCAATAAGGAAAAATTGTTCCAAGTACTAATCAGGGGAAGGAAAGAGATAGTCTGTTAGCATGAACTGGGTAAACCTATCTTTCAATGCTTTCTGTTGTTTTACTTCAGAGTGAGATAGAGAAAAGGCATTAAAGATTACTGACAATCTGTTTATTTGTCCTCCTTTTTTCTACTTCAAACAGACTGATTCCTGTATTCATGTTTTCCTCAGACAAACTACAGATCTAATGAACTGTTCTATTTTTATTTCCTTTTGTGAGAATGTTCTTTGACATGAACAGTTATTTTAAAAGAGAGAAGGGTTTTTTTAAGTTTCCGTTGTTGGGAGATGTGACAATTACACTAGACAACTATGGCTGAATTCAGAGCAAAGTTACTTTGAATATTCTTTACACCTTGAATTTCTTACTTCATTATGTACTAAAAATGCTGTGGGAAGGCAGCTATAATTGGATCCAAATTCCAATTTGAGACTCAACATAAAGCATCTTTCCAATAATGCATAATTAAGCAACATTTGTTAGAGTCAATTTGAGTGCATAAATTATTGAACATAGTTAATTTTGGTTGGATTAAAAGCACCGCCTGTTCATTCCTATAAGAAAAATACCATGGGTTTACTGAAACAGAAGTATTTCATTCTTATGTTCACCCTTTCACTGTGCAGTTACTTTATGAATAGCTTCCAGTGCTGAGGGAGTCAACATGTGTCCCCTTAACTTGCTCTTCAGATGCCTGCTAGTGAAGCACTACACTTCTGAATGTGTTTTCCAGGTGGGGAAAACAATAGAGATCAGAGTAGCTTGGACACATGTACCAGTGTGCATAAAGACGTAAATGGCTGCAAAGCAAACTGCTGTTCATCCAAGAAGTTCAGAACAGTAGTGGCAGTTACTACTTTATATGGCAGCTCTTGATATGTAAGACTTAATGACTACTAGAAAACAGCTGCTAACCAAAGCCTTCCATAGCAGTTGTAGCATTCTGCTCCTCTCAACAGCTGTTTTACACCAGACTGCTGTGGAAAATGCTCCTTTAGCCTTTTGTTTCCGAACTGCAGCTTAAGACTGGTTTTAGAACTTTAAAAAGTGGCTGACCAGACTGGAATGAGTCACAAACAATCACTACACAAGTTTCACTGAAAATCTTTTTCCACTCTACCTTCCACATCTGATGGTAGGACAAACTCTTGACATGCTTAGCATCTGATAAGAAGACCTGAAAATTCACAACTTTAGAGATGAAATGTAAGCTTGCAAGTCATCCAAAAATCTGTGTTGATCTGCAGGCCGTGCATCCTCTTGTACTTTAGCCCTCCTGATTTAATCAGAGATGCACATCCACACATGACATAAAGAGCTGTCATGCTCTATCCTAACATTTTAATCTTTAGCTAGTGCAAAGTGTCATCCTATACAGGCCTGTTCACCTGGAAGAGGTTATTTTATCAAGGTACTATTCACAAGATGCAGTTAGGAGGAAAAAACAAACGTCAAAAAAGCAGTGGAAGGATTTATCCAAGAAGTTCTCCTTTAAAAAGTATTCTAGGGACACTGTCAGTTCCTAGAACAAGATAAAGTGATTTGTAGATACTACAAAAGCATTACTGTCAGCAGCGTGAGATGTTCCAAGGAGAGATACATTTAAAGCTTTTCAATGTAGGGGGCACTGTGGGAATTCTGTGGAGGCTGGGATCAGAGGCACCCTTTCCTTTTCTAGCTGTTGAATTTAAACCCCCAAATGTTCAGTTTCATCAGTAGAGTTGTTGAAAAATTAATCCATGAAAACAAGCACAGCACAATAAAAGTGAGGCTGCAACACATGAAGAGCGGGAAAGGTAGCACCAAGATTAAAATGTTGCTCTGAAAAGGAAAACGGTAACTAAGTCTGCAGTAGAACAGAGTGAAAGCACAAGGGAGCATGCAAGCATAGGAACCCTCAGAGTAGCTGACAAGGCACCCCACCTTTTCCTCTTGTTTATTCCTTCATCTTTATATCAAAGTTTAATTCTACATCTTGAGTGTTTAACTAGCAGTGAAGTGGAGAGAAAGTAAAAGCCTTATGGAGCATGTGTATGGCAGGCGAAGTAGCAGGGACACAAATGCAGTGAGAGTTAAATTTTGAACAAATGTGAGTCACTCAGTTTTTCTTTGCAGGAATTTGGGCCCTGGAGCTTAAATGTATTACTGGAGGAAGCTTTATTGCTATAAGCTTAAGCTTATTATTATAGTTCTGGGACTTCAGTCTGAATTCAATAAACTAATATGTAAAGTATTGGTCCCTCAAATCCCAGAAGTCTTACCAGAATGACATATCCTTATTCATTAAAACTGTTATCCCATGGAATTCACTTCAAGTCATGAACTTCTAGAAACTCACTCAGCTGAACAAAGACTATAGGCTTTTCTTACAGTATGCGGTAGAGACTGGCACTAAGCACTAAAGATTCGTGACTCTTGGTGATCACATCCTGTAGTTGTTCATGCAAAAAATTGTTTTTCTCTTTCACTTCCCTCAGATCCAAACCTTTTGATTTTGGTTTGATGTGCAGATTTGAAAACATAACTGTGAAATCAACTTTGTTTCACCTGGCTTGAAGTCAAAACCAGTCAGTTTTATTCTCTTCCCATAACACTTAGAAGCCTGTTCAGGCCAGACAATCTATATATACTTTGTGACCCTCAAGTAAATTTCCAACTGGCTATTGAGTGGAAAACAAACATCACAGATGCAGGAGGCCTATAGAGCCTCCATTTACTCCAAGTCTGATTTACCTAATCAACACTACAGCTTACAAATCCAGCAGTTGTAAATCATTTACCATCTAGTTTTAAAAAGTATATTATGTTTTTTTAAGAATATTTTTTATTTCTATAAGGCATCAGGAGAATATTTTAGCATTTTTCTTTTGATGTCAAGTACTATCTAATGAAACAAATCCACACTGTTTTTTTAAACTTTTTTTTTCTTTTTTTACATCAAGGTAATGCAAAGGTGGAAAGACAACATTTGTAGGTTTATGATTCTTATTTAAGTAGCTGCTTACATAAATCCTCTGGTATGTATGATTAATTATTTGCTTTCCAATCCCTGTTCAAAAGAATGAATCTGCTTTTATGTTTAAATCAGGTTTTAGTATCCTTTTTTAAGCATTTGACAAATTAAAAATGCAGATACCTGCACATTCAAAAGAATTCTTGTAAAGCTATTGATAATCATCTGCTACTTAGCACTCCTTTGCAAAAGCTGTGATGAGCTGCCACACGTTATCTGTTTCCTGCAATATTTATCTCGGTGTTAAGTATATTTTCTGCTGATGTTTGCAGTCATATATTTCACAGGAGAGAGGCTGGAATTCCAAGTACTAACATACATCTTGGATATTGGGATAAAAATGTGAATATTAGGGGGAAACTAAATCTATGTGGTCATGCTACAAGTTATATTTATGGAGTCAGCCTCTGAAAGTTGAATTTCTCATAAAACAAAAATCTTGACAAGGCAAATCTACTTATATGGGCGAGTCTACTTAGATGAACATTCAAAACATTGCTAAGATCACCTATGTCCACTGTTCTCTCAATCTAGTGGAAAAGGAAAAAGCCGTGTGCTTAATAACACACATTCATCCAGATTTTTAACTCAGGCAAACTATTCTGCTGATTCCTCTTAGCCATCACCTTCCTGAGTTTGTTCAAGCTCACAAGATTTGTGATCACTATAAGCCAAAGCCAATGGCTTCTCCAACCCTAGAACTGCTTCTGCAAATGCCAGTGTGCTACCTTCTGAACTAGGCTGCCCCAAGCAGGCAGCTGTTGTGCAGCAAAAGCCCTACTTAGGATTTAGCACCTGATCATGAAGAGACACAGATGCAAAAGGCTCTTGCAGTCAGAAGGCCTCCAGACCACCAGAGCCTCAGAGACCACCTATGTTCTATTTTTAAATAGATTCTAGATAAAGTTATAATAAGGAATTCAAATATTCATTTATATAATTTATTTTACAGGAGCTATCTGTGGCTCAAATTTAAAAAAAAAAATCAGATCTAGAACAAAATTCTCCTCAGAAGTCTTCATATTTAAGCTTTGAGACTGACTACAGAACCATATTTATTCATTCAGTGCCCCACAAGCTTGTGTATTGTACTTGGATGAGACAAAGCTGAATCTCACCTATTTCTCTGCAGAATGCTAGAACCAAAACCAAACTGACTATTAAAAAGTGTTGCAGTTGTATCACACAGGAGGTAACTTCTGCTTTTTGCAGTCAAACTTGCAAGGTAAGACAAGGTGCTGTGATGCAGCCTCTAAAACAAAGTACATGCACTAGTCTTTTTATCAGGTGAGTTTTCTTTCAGAGAGCATTCATCACTCTGCTTCTTCCACTCAAATTCATACCGGATTTTGACATATGACTGTTGTAATCTAACAGCCACAGAAGAGTAAAAGAGAAATTGATAAGGACCTAGAAACATTGTCTAACAATCTCAAGGCAGAATCAACTGCATCTAAAGTGAAACTCCGTATCCAACATGTTTGTATCAATACTTTCTAGCTTCTGCCTAAACTAGGCCCTTTCATGTCACATTTGGATCATGAAGTTTTCTTTAGTACTTAATCACTCCACATTTCACTGTGGTCTATTATCTGAAATAAATGTAATACTTGTTGAGCTGTTGTCTCTTCATGGCACATGTCATACAGGGGCTTGTTACATCAAGCTCACTGCCAGCAATAACTCAACTATTTTTCATTCAATTACAGAACGCACTGATTTTCCTGCTGAGTCACCTCAAATTCAATTTTTCATTGAGAATTAAACTAAATTACTTGCCCATGAATTAACAATGCTAAATGCTAACACAGACATTGAATTATATTGCATTTCAGTGACTAGAAGATGTAATTGAAGCTGACAAGGTTTGCTTCACTTCTTTCCTCTTTTTCCAATTTTGGCATAGTGATCTTGCCTTCTAAATACACCAATTGTTTTGTGGGGTTTAGGATGGATCCCTGTATCGCACACATCTCCTTTCATCCACTGAGTATGGTTCATCCAGAGTGGTGATGTCTTCTTTAGGAAGATTTGATAGATTGTAGACAAAGCAGTGTAACCTGTTCCTGGTTTTACTCACTAATAAGGCATTTTATCCTCAAACTACATTTCATTGCATTAAACATCCTTTAGTTAGCACAGTCACCTGCTGGCAAGTAAACAACAGATGATATCCATGTAAGAGCAGGCAGATTATCTTGCTGCTTTCTAGAAGAATAAACATGTAATCTGCTGTATCTTTTTCCTTTAATCTTGGGTGCTTTGGCTCATGTAATAAAACCAAAATCTTAATAAAATTAAAGATTCAATTATAGTGTAACTTCCAAATGCCATCTAGTTAAACTGAGATAATTACCCATGATCCTAGATATGCACAGTATCTAACCAGACCTGATGAGCTATAAAAAATTAAGCTGTAATTCATTAGAACAGCATTTCTGGTGAACTGGAAATAATACAAGATTGTTATCTACTGCAGTACTCTGAATATATTCAATAACTCGAATAATAGTGCACACTACTGAATAAAGTTATTACCTAGAAACTCCAAAACAGCAAGATATCTAGTTTGGCAGTTTGATTTTATTTCTAAAAGAAAATTTTCTGCTTAAAACAAATTCTGCCTTGAGCTCATACTGGAAGAGGAACCAAAGACTTCATAGCTGCAAGTCTGTTTGGGAACAGTTGAACCTATGATGACCTATCTTGCCTGATATTTTCTCCCCAATAAAGTAAGAGGATAGATATGCAGAGCACTGCTGTGTGTATGAAAAAGCATCCAATGAGATTGATGAAGAGTTAGAATGATGGAGTATAGCTGATTTGGCCTTGTAGGCATTTTTCAGTTGCTGTCTCATATACACTGCAGTCATTAGTGTATAGTGCCGCTGATTAACTAAACAGCATCAGAATAATACCCAGGTGTCAAGAATGTAAATAACAAAATAAAATAATATTCTGGTATTGAGAGCTTAAAACATGCTTGTCCATAAATATCAGAAGCTTTCTTTGATAATGATGTCCAATCCAAGTGCAAGCCCATTAATACATGGACTTTGCATTTAGCTGACAATCCCAACAAAACACTTTGCAAGAGCATTTGCTGTGTCATCGAAATTCAAACCTTTCTGCAGAGTAGCTCAGTTTCAAGCAGAACCGAACTCACCTAGCTTTCTGGCATTTAGCCCAGTTCCAGTACAGTTGCCTGGAACTCTGAAGCAATTGCCAGTGGACTCTAGAGTATTTGCAAAGAATTTCATGTTTTAGTTGTCCAAAGAATCAAAAGAAATTTCAAAATACTGAGATCTGAGATAGGGATATATATTTTACCCAAGGTTAGCCAAAGAGAATGATTCAAACAGGAATTTTCTGGCACAATTATCACACAGGTACATTTACATGTGCAGTTCTTCAATTTGTAATTACATTTCCCTAAGCTATGTGAAAAGTGCACCTTTAAAGAGCCAATGAAACTTGCTCACAGTGTACTGAGGAAGTTTTTCTTCCATGAAGATTACAGGCAGATAATTTCTTAAGAAAAAACAGAATCATTTTTAAAAATTAATATTGTTCTGGATTTTAGCATATTCTGCCTCTGAAGTCAGTTCATGAAATGTTTTCTTCTGCCACATTCTTAAAGTAGCATGTTACTATAAATGGCTAAACTACTGTTTTTAACAGCATTTAGCGGTAGATGTCAACAAGTTACTGCTGGATATGACACTTCCTTTTGTACATTTTCTGGCTTTGTTTTTCTCATGGCAAAAAGTTACTTCCCCTGGTTTTACTCCTCACTATCAGTGGATGACTTAGCAATAAGAGCAGAAATACCTGTCTATTTTTATTGTTTTTTTAACGAGAGGATCTAATAGATTCTAGTAGCTCAAATACATTCTTACATTCCTAGATTTGGAAGTGCTTCTAAATGATACCTTCCAAAGCAGATAACTCACTGATACAATTCTGCAAATGAAGTTAAACTAAGGTTAAAAGCTCAGTTATAGCAAGAGACCTGAGCACACACCCAAAATACATTGTATAATGAATCCTTAAGGGATTGCTGTTGATTCCACAAACCAACTTAAACACTGCCTGAGTAGCTACTACTAACAGGCTGAACTGGCAACCATTCTGCTTCTACCCTGCTGCAATAGTGTTGGCAGAGGTTTCCAGAACAACTGATCTCCAGAAAACTGCTAAATACACCCAAATATACATAAAAAACGCTGCTAATGCTACTGCCCAAACATGGATTTGTACCTATCAAAATATCAGATAAAAAAAAGTCTTAAGCCACAGGGCAGAAAGGTAACTTTCCATCAAGATACATCTCCTTGTGGTCTTTCTATGTTCAAGCATTACAGGCTTGTGAATTATTACAAATGCTGGCACTTGAGGACTAACTAAGCTTGTGGGAACAATGTACTTCTCTAGATGATTACCAACCATTCATCTGGCTAATGTGAGGCCAAATTTGGCCTGACTGCCTGGCTCAAGGGAATATAATTAACTCTGCAGTCAGGTTGCATTCGCAGAGCAGGATGAGCTCCAGGAGGTGCACTCGTGAGTGAGAGCTTATGCTGCCACCGAGTGTGCAAAAACGGACTTGTCATGAAAATCATGCCTTCTAATGAAACACGTGTGTGCGCTGAACACCGCTTTATAGCAATCAATATAACATACATGCATGCATTTTTATTATTTCCCTGCATCTTTGACCAGCTGGAAAGCAATTCTTTACATTCTTCCTCCGAAACATCCTTACCAGTAAGGGGTGACCTTAGGAAACCATGTTTGAAAACAGTTAACTAGATTGAAATACTATCGATTGGAGAAGTAATAGCGCTAAAAGTGATTACACAGTGTGGTACCTGCAAAAATAATTACACTTCAGAAAATCAAAATTAATTTGTACACTTGTGCTACACTTTTAAAGTTGTTGACATTTCATTGTAGTGCTCCTAACGAAATGAAAATTGTTAATAATTGTTTCTACTTCAGTGTGACAAATGTCATTCAGATTAGGATGTGAATTTGTCAGTAATTCATCAGATCACTAAGTTGACTTTTGGCTCACGTTAGTATCTGATAGGGGAGGTTAGTAATGTTCATCAGATGCAAGCTTACATAGGCCAACCATATGATCAGTATATGTCCTGCTTCTTAATAGTGAAGAATAGTGTGTGGTGTAGTCACCTTTTCTTTCAAATCATTCTGAAAAGTTGTAAAGATAATGGAAAATGAAGTTGCTTGGATGAAAGATCTTTTTTTTTCTTCTTCAAACCACTCTAACAGTTAAACACTATAAAATAAACTAGTGCAAATTGCATAGCACCAGGGCTGCTACCTGAAGTGTAATTTCCTTTTTATTCTCCTACCAAGCAAATTCAGTCTAATTTTAGCATATAGTGAATCGCATTGTTGAAATATGGAAAACCATCACATGAATAGCAAAATCACTGAGTATGAAAAGAGATTTATTGTGTAAAATAAGAATTGTTTCATGCCTCAGTGTATCATATGAGCCATCAGTGTGGTTGTGCAGCCCAGAAAGTCAATCAGATCCTGGGCTGCAGCAAGGGAAGTGTGGCCAGCAGGGCAAGAGAAGTGATCCTCCCCCTCTACCCCACGCAGGTGAGACCCCACCTGGAGTGCTGTGTTCATTTCTGGAGCCCCTGTTACAAGAAGGATATGGATGTGCTGGAACATGTCCAGAGAAGGGCCACAAGGATGATCAGAGGCCTGGAGTTGCTCTGCTATTAGGAGAGACTGAGGGAGTTGGGGCTGTGCTGCTGGAGAGGAGAAGGCTCCTAGGTGACCTTATTGTGGTCTTTCAGTATCTGAAGGGGGCTGCAAGAAAGCTGGGTAGGGTTTTTTTTAGGATGTCAGATAATGATATGACTGGGGGAAATGGAACAAAGATAGAAATGGGTAAATTCAGACTGGATATTAGGAAGTTCTTCACCATGAGGGTGGTGAGATCCTGAAATGAGTTGCCCAGGGATGTGGTCAAAGCCCCATCCCTAGAGGCGTTTAATGCCAAGGTGGATGAGGCTCTAGACAGCCCGATCTAGTGTGAGATGTCACTGCCCACGGCAGAGGAATTGGAACAAGATGACTCTTGAGGTCCCTTCCAACCTTTATTGATTCTATGATTCTCTAGCTCTTACTTAAGCCAGCTGAACAGAGAGTCTTGACAATTACTGCAAACCAATCAGAAAATTGCAGTGAGTTTAAGAAGGCCTGTTTGCAGGCTGCTCACACTCTTCTCATCTACTGCCCTTAAGTTTGGCAAGAGTCTGCCTCAGGACACCATCCAGATTCAAGCTACTTTCCAATAGTTCTTCTAAAAGTGCATGGAGTTAAGTATTAAGGGGTTGGCAATTTAAAATAATCTGTGAAAAGAATGTAGAACCTTCATTGTTTGGAAAATCCATTATATTGTGTACTATTAATTTATAGATGGACAAAAGTGGACAATTTCTATCCAAAGGTGAGTGCAATTGCTTTGTTTAAACATTGTCTGAGCAGTACTTTCAATTATGTAAAAAAATGACTTTGTTGGTCTAAGATAACCAGCCTGGATATGTGGTGGTTTCCTCAGAAAGAATTATCAAGAGCCAGTTTTGTAAAATCAAAGCCTCGTGAAATGATGGCTGTATTAATATTTCAGAAGTTTCCTCATTTATCTGGAATGTACTTTACTAGCTCTGATTGATGATAAAATCTTGGTTGTAGGTGCCACACAGAATATAGGAGCCTGCTAGAGATCTGCTTTGCCTGTGCTTGGGGAATAACTACTCCTGCTTTTCCAGTTGCTACCATAAATCCAAATGGCATATTGGCAGGTTTGAAAGACGGGTTTGCATAAAGCCACTCATCTAGTAAACCTATCTTTGTTTATAAAGGAACCCAAACCAAAACTGAAAAATAGCAGCACAAACGTTTTTAACAACTTTCTCCTAGATATGTGTAGATTTTTTTATTCCCTATTTAACATCACAGACACATTATCAACATGATGTGCTTTGATCTGATTTCTATCACACTTTGTTTGCAATTAGCAACAGCAAAAAAAGGGCTAGTTAAGGAACTCAGTTTCTTTGAGATACCAGTAGATATCCAACGTGGTGGCAAACCAATTTAAATAGTCAAACTACAGTGGCAAGTAAGCAGTCAGATGATCTGGCACAGTACAATATAGCATGACCCACTTCTTTGGCACTCTGATAATAAGCTGTTTAATTTTCAGTAGATAAACAGAAGCCTCTCCCAATAAAATTGCCTTGGTTCTACCTTCACAGTCCCATCAGTAGCTGTGCACTTTCAAAGTAAAAAGAAAATTAAATATACCAGAAAGTTAGAATTTTCTTTTCATCTTATGCTTTCTTCTTTTATCCCATTCACTTAAAAACCTCTGATTTATCCTTGTTCAGTGTTATCATACTCATGATATTTAGATTTGCGATATTTATTTCTCCTACTCTTCCAGTATTTAGACTCTTAAGAATATTTGAGAATCCCAACTTCAATTTAAAAAAATCCTTCTATTGCTAGCTCTCAGGTTCTGGAGAACAGTATGAAAGTATGACTCAAGTGTACTCTAAAACCTCTATGTGAAAGGCAAAAAAAAAGACTCTTTTTTGCAGAAGGTTTGCTTCTGAAGGAGCAGCGGTGTGAGGGAAGTTGCATTTGTCTGTAGCTGTGTTCTAAAGGGATGTGTATCAGGTTTATTCTGCTGAGTGTGGAACAAGAAATTAAAAGAAACATGAGAATTGTGCCATATGAGGAATTTGGAAGGTAAAAGGGCCTGTTTTTTATCTACTTAAAAGCTGTGACATAATAAGCAAGAGGGAGGGGGGAAAATCCCAACTCAATTAGCACAATGAGGAGACAGGTGCTAAGTGTTGTATTGCTGTTTCTCTGGTTCAAAATTGCTCTGCTTTCTTGGGGTTGTTGTTGTCTAGAGTTTGCAAAGAAACTTTAAGCTCTACACAAATGTCTGTGTCTGGAGAACTTATGGGCTGGTTCACTAATTACAGAACAGGGTGGAAAGGTTACAGTTAGAAAGCTTCAATACAGGCAGACCTACACACCTTAATTATCCTTTAGTTTTATTCCTGTTCAGGCTACATTTGGAATATCATTTACAGGTTAGTGTATTGCTTGGAGGTATGAGTAAAAATTCCTAATTAATACAATAGCAGAGATCTTTGGTTTCTTCTTTGGTCTGGAAAAAAAAATGGTTAGCTGAGTAATGATATACTCCCCTGAAGTGAAAAATTAGCACCTTACTAATATTTCTTTCAGAACCTCTTGATTTTAAATTAAGAATAGTAGTTTTATGATTAAATCCCTGGGTAGAAATTCAGTACATTTGAGTTCCATTCTCAGATCTGAGGCAGACTTATTATGTGACCCTGGGTTATGTGTTAGTTACCAGGGCTAGCTTTTCAGCACCCATCTGCTTTTAATTATGAGTACAGTGCAGCTGAGAAATCGCCAATGGGACTAGTAAGTCTTTTTACATTAGCTGCAGTTGACTTTGGATCAGACCCTTTTATCTGTCTGTTTCCTAAATGTGTGTGTATGTAGAACCAGGCTCCCTGCTTAACTGGGCTATTGCTCAGTGAACAAAAGTGAAAATATTTCATGGAATCTTAATTATCTTGAATATTTACTCCCTTAATCTGTTGTTGCTTCTTGCTGTTTACTATGTGTTGTTTTATGACATGTCTAGTATTTCAAAGTAGTCCTCATATCCATGCTAGAAAAAGCAAGCATGAGTGTTGTTGTGTGAAGTGGTGTCTTATAAGGCACATTTCAGTTCCTCCAATGTATGAAGTCCCTTGAGTCTGATGGACTGGATGAAGAAAGAAATATAGTACATTAGGAAGTAATGACTAGAGGAAAATAAATGTTTTAAGATCTTTTCACTCTTAGATCAGGATCATTACAACCAGAATTTCAGAAGCCATTATTTTAGGCATTAGTGTATAATGCAGTACACTACATCAAGTTTTATGTACAGCAGTTGGAACCTTGGGATGACTACTGTAAACTTTCCACCACTTCTAGTTTTCACAATGACCTTTTATCTTCATTAGGCAATACTCTGAAATTGTACTAAGAATACTAGTATGGATTATTTGGTAGCATAAACTAGAATATATATTGATGTTAATGGACCCACTTGCAGCTATTAGTACAAGTTAGTTTTAGTAGCGTCTTGCATCGTAAATCATAATGGACAACACGAAAGTCACTTGGCAGCATTGATGTAAGAACAGTGGAAACAAGAAAACAATTGGCTCTATTATTCAATGTTTAATAGCAGAAATACGTGAAGCATGCATTTGCATATGTACTTCTCAAGTGTCACCTTACAGGGTATGAAGGAATGAAGGGCCAGAGAAAGAGTGATTTTTCATCACAAGAGGACAGCGTTCACCGCTTTTTGACCCTTCAGTCTAAAGTCTTTGTAATGTTTCTATTCTAATTAGAGCCTAAAAAACTGGAAGTTGTTGGACAAGAAAGCATATCCCAAGTCTTAATCTAGAGCCTCTATTATTACTGACAACCATATGAAATAATTTGAATTTTTGAGGTGTTACTGTCGAGCAAATAAATAATACAAATAATAATTCCTAGGTAAATGACAGCTAGTCAGGCAAGCCTAAACATCTGTTCCACAGTGAATGAACATTGAACACTTCTGGCATCTAGTGCTCTATTTTTACCCAGAAAATCCATACAATATTTAAACTCTTTTCATGCTGCATTTTGACTCATTATTCCATATTGATATCACACAAAGCTGTGATTTCCTTAGTTATAAAAAACACTTGCTGAGTTTATTTGTCAAGGGAATTTGTAAGGAGAACTTCTATAGAATATAGAAATTGTGAGATAGCAGAAAGTACTTAATCATGGCAACAGCTTTTTCAAGTGATTTTTCTTTGTGACAAACCAAATATGTATTGTATTATTTGTGGATCAGTATATCTAACGTCAGCACACATTTCTGTTTATTGGCTCATTTTATCATGCTGAACTGTCACAAGATTCTTATTAATCTGTCTCTGAAGGATCAAAATGCTTTAATAAATATGTTAGTTCCTTTAGATCTTAGACTGAAATGAAACTGTTAGTTAAATGTACAATCACTTTGAGTGAAGATACCTTTAGAGAGATTTAAAATGGGAACATGCTATATAAAGCCAAGACCAACAAAGGAGAATGCATCTTTCTTTTAATGGTGAATTAGAGCTCAAATAAAAATAAAGTGAAGAGCTCTCTTCTATGTAAAATGTGAGATTTCTGTGATGCAGTGCAAATATATTATGAAAGGGAAAATTAATTTTGCATTTTCATAGTGAAAACTCATTCCTTGTGTGACTGTATGAACAGATAGATATGCTCTAAAGTCAGTGTTTGTAATGTATGCATGTATGGCACAAGGGCTTAGAAAGGTCTTCACCTTTCATTGCAATAGAGACACACATCGTTAAATTGAGTTGTTACTTCATTCAAGGATATGAAAAAGTATACTAATTTTTATTTCAGCAGGCAGGGTCAAATGGGGTGGGGCTTGAAGGAAATACAAACACTGAAAGCACTGTAAGAACTACAGAGGGAAATGAGTGTACTTGACTAATGAAAGAAAGCTGATATTTTCCACAGTCACAATATGTATGCCCTTCTAAGCAAAAAGATTGGCTTCTGTCTGGGGATAGATGTCTACAAGATGCAGAAGTGGTTGATAAAGGTCATTTCACAGAGGAAACGCTTCAAGAGGAGCATCAGAATAAAACAAAATTAGTTAACATCATCCATGTGATATTGTCATTGATGACTGCAGCAGAACTCCAAATTCCCTGTTAATTCTCACTATATGAACCCACAGACCTTTGAGTATGATGGCACTGCAGTGTGAGTGAAGTCTTTTCTACATATCTGTGATACTTGGTATTCCTGAGTAGACATTGCACCACTTAAAAGAGCTATATTTTTGGTCTCTCCTTCTGGTCAAGTATTTTAGCTTGTTCTTAGCCTTAGGAGTTTGGCTTCTGAATTTTTTACATAGGGTTTGGAAAGTGAACACCCCTCTTTATTTGGGAGTGCCTTAATCTTTCTGTATATTTCTCTTATTTCTGTATATTTCTCTTATTTGAGGAGTGTAGATGTCTACAGTTCAACAGAAATAATTCTATTGTACATAATATTGTTTAATTGGGCTTTCTGGAAATGCCCAAGGCATAGAAGTTTGTATTTTTGTAATAAAACAGGGGGTTTTATATTATACTCACATTGAAATGTGTGTAGCAATTTGCAAGTCAGATAATCTTAGATGACAATCTAAATGTGGAAACAATTTTATTGCTGGGTACTGTTGTGAACACATTGCAGATGATCATGCGTGAATAGCCATGCCTGTAAAACTCCTCAGTATGGCTTTTGAAAAGCAAGCCCCTGGTGGCTGAAATTAATTACTTTTCTAGTGCGAGTGTATGTGTTTGTGCAGCTGCAACCCATGCACGTTGTATCCAGTAGTGTTAGTTTGCATACACCACTCATCCAACAGTTTGCTTCCTTAGAGCTGTTAACAGTTTGGCACTACTTCCTTTCCCTTAAATCTTAGCATCAATCCATGATGTTGTTACAGTACATTACATGGCTTTTCCTCTGTATTATCATATAGTGCCATTGGGAAATGAAGCATAAACAGGCTACCATTAGAGCACATCATTAAATAAGACTGTGTGAATTCCAATTGTTGAACAATTGATCAGTTCCATTTTGAGCCAAAGATGGGTTTTATCCCTATTCCAGTTCTTTTAGTACCAAACACCTCCCCTGTACCTCCCATATTTTAGTGATGCCTTAAATTTCCTTTAATTTTTCTTTTAGAAATTGTGCAGTGTAGTATCAGCCCCTATCTTGTAAAGATCAAAGCATACCAGAATCTGTGTGCATGTGCTAAATGTGAGAAAGTTAGAAATTAACTCCCAAGTGCTGTAAGTTTTCTCAACTCTCTGAAAGTAATTTGTGCTGAGGCGTTGTTTTAAGATGTCCTCTCTTAGCTGGATGCAGAGAACAGTCACAAATGTTCAATTAACTGCAGCAAAAAAGGCTGGATTTATTTTCCATAAATTAAGATAGACAGATTGGATTTTCAGATTTTCAAGTACTTTAAATTAGATACTAATAGTAAGGGCAACAAATGAGTCAGATTTCAAACCAGTAATGATCATTATTAGGTGACTGAGTAGTGTCAGTTATTTTGTTGTGTAATGTACAGTGATATTTTCAAATATAAAGTCTGAATCAGGATTCTTGCCAAAATTACTGTATTTTGGAATCCATCTGCATCCATTTGGAACCTTTGGAATCCTTTTTTTTTTTTTTTTTTTTTTTTGTGCTACATTGCAACTGTCTCATTGCATTTTTGATGAAGCTGAGTGACTCAAGAGTAGGGAGCTATTGGAATATTCTCACTATTCTCCAAAATTCCAGCAGGTGCTTAATGCCATCTACCCATCTCCTGGTGCTCAGAATTAGCTTATCACAGTAATGGGTCAGAAAATACACCCCAATTCATTTACTGAAGTGAATAAGGCAACACAGCTGCTGCTACTCTGATATCACTGTATATTTAAGATACCTGTATGTTCTCTTTCTTATTGGTATCAGCAAAGAGAAAAGCAGTTGACAAGGGTAAAATCAATATTGAAGTGCATTCTAATGAAAATCTGATTAAGGAGTTAAACTGGTTGTGTTGGTTGTTTGGGTTTTTGGAAGTAAATAGTTAACAGAGGTCTGATCCAAGCTTTATTACCCCTTTCTTCCTAAGTGATCACCAAACAGTAAAAACTGCCATAGAATTCTGAGTCTCTCACTTTGTCTCTTATGGCTGGGAGATGAAAGCTTCTAGTCATATTAGTGTGCATTTTCAAGGGATTTAGGAATAGAAATATGAGCACTTTCCCATAGTGAGAGAATGTAAAAGCTGAATATATGTGAAGTAGCTTCATAATAATTGTCTTGAAGCCAGATGGTTGAGTTCAGGTAAAAACACTCTGCTTTTTTGCTTTGTAAACTGGTCACTGTTCAGTTAGTCAAATTTGAACAGACAGTTTTCTTTTGAAAGCTGCAATATCTGTCTCTACTTGAATTGCTTTCACAGAAAAAAACCTAAAGCTCTTGGAAAATTTAACTGTTCTTGTCAAAGCAAGATTTGCAGTTCTTAGAATTAGCATTCACCTAGCTTGAAGGACAGTCTGCATCACAGTATTCCTCCATAGTTTTTTGTGAGGTATTTTTGCATATTTTCTCAAATGTGTCATGACATTTCATATCAGTCAGAATCTTTCATAGTTTCTTACTAAGCAGCAATTGTTCTGCAGCCTCCTGTTGGATTGTTTTCCAATCCAGTCTCACAAAACCAATTCTACTTAAGCTCTCCTAAAGCAGGCTGCTGTCTCCTTGGAGGAAAGCAAATAGGCCTTTTTCATTAAAGACAGTCTCTCCATTTCCTTACTAAGTCAATTCCTTCATAAATCACTATATCCTCTGCTTAATTTTGATTTTAAGCCATTAAGAAGCATACCCTTGCTTTGGACAGTTGGAAATCAAATACTGACATTTTAGATCTGTTTGAAGGTTTAATTTCTTTGGGATACTGTATTAATTTGGGTTGAGTTGCTAAAACCTTCTTCAAAAACCTGTTCCCTATCTACCCATCATGATGTGCTCATTTTCTGAATTTTGTTTCCTAGCTGTCCCACTGTGTGATACTTTTATTTTGGAATTACTGTTTCCTCTTCAGCTTCTAATGTTCACAAAATTGAAGAGAGAGAACGCATAGGATAGTCTAATAGCAGGCTAAGTATATCATTAAGCTTCATTTGGAAGCAATTGGTCTCTTAAAGGCACAGCAAAGTTCCTGTGAAACAGGTTTTTTTTGGTAGCACCGAAGAACTTCAAAGCTTGAGCATCAAAAAGATTTGAAAACTAGTTGAAGTTAAATACCAGGAATACTTGAAATCTTGAAAAGCAGGTAATAGTATTGCACTACTTGACATAATACCAGACCTGGAGAATTGAGCTGGCTTGTGCAATAAGTCTGAGCAAACCAAGTCTTTCAGGCAAAGGGAAGGCTACTTAAGGAGTTCTCAAGGTTGTCACCGTGGAGATCACAACACTGTAAGATGTGTTTTGTGATGGAAGATGAAATATTGTTTGAAGTGGAAGTTGTATCTGACCTAATCAGAAAAAGCAACTACCTAATCTATTGAAGATGTTTCCTTTAATGAAAACTCCAAAGATTCTAGAAAACAGTTAATTGAGATCTTTTATTAGTTTGGGTTAAAGTAAATTTATGTCAGACTATATCTAACTGAAACTCTTTCAAAAACATTTGGAGGATGTGGGTCAGTGTACGAATGTACAAAATGCAGGAAATATTAAGGCCCAAATCTTGCCAGTTAGGTACGTGGATGTTAAATTTAAAGGTGTGCATCTGTCTAAACAGTCAGATACAGGAAGCTTCTTGATAGTCCAAGCCTGTCCATGCAGAAGTTGCACCTCAAATATCAGTGCAATTGATGTGATGTATGCAGATTTGATTCTGAGTACTTATCAAAAGCTACAGCTGAAAGAAGATTTTTATTAGAAATTAAACCGAAACCAAATAGCATAATTGACCAACACCCTCTGACATCAATGTTCTAGTAATTCTCAATCAAGAAAAAAGGCCTCTTCTGCATTTGCCTTCTTTTATTTGTTGCTTACAATCTCTTCCATGCTCTGTATTCCTGCCTGTTATAAAGAATCCATCCATTTGCCTTCCAATCTGGAAAACCTCTAATAATTCTTTCTAAAAGCAATGTTATCATGATGTAAAGTATTTAAATGTCTGCTTCTCCTTCATGAAGATATTGTGCCATGTGAATACACCTGAAATGATGCTTTGTTTTCCCAATAATGACTTGGGAAACAATGGTCTCAAATCAGTGAAAAGACACTGGAACCAGCTGTTCTAAAGTCTTTGATCTGCTTGGTAGCATTACATTACTTCTGCCTATAGATGTCAAGAGGCCCATTTTGTCAGACTGTAGCAGAGCTTTTTTCTAATGTATTACTTTTGTGAAATTTTTTAGTTTACCTTCATTTTGACAAGAAGCATTGTGAACACTCTGAAGCTGGAGTGCTATGCTATCTAAAGAGTATTTTTCTTTCTGTGGAATGTTGAATTTGTTAATGTTTGTCCCATAAATAATAAAACTTAGTGAGGCACAAATGATGTTTTGAAAGAGAGTGCTCTTTACAATACTGAGGCTAAAGGAATATATTGTAGATTCACAGTGATATAACACTCTTATGATTATTGCCTTTGGTAGAAGAACAAATATTATCAAAGGTTAAAGGGGAAAGAGTGTAATTCATCCACATCTACAATTTAAATCAAGTCTTTATTTTCTCAGAACACTTTGATCTTTTGGCCTGCAAAAAGTAACTACCATATTTTTGACTCTATGGAAAGTTCCTCTTTAAGGTCTAGAAGGAAGCTGCAGGAGGAAAAAAAAATGTACAGTCCATTGTTAAATCTTCAAAGAAAAAGACTTAGGGATGAAAGCAAAATGGAGATACAAAAGGTGATTTAAGATATTTAATGTTTCAAAATGTGAATCTGGCCCCTGCCTACTGACCAGTTTCAAATTTACTTTCTAAGAACTGAAATTCAAAGGTGATTTGGAAATGCCTTTTTTTACTGTATTAACTAATGTGAGGCCATATGGCCCTTTAGTCTGAACGTATGGCACTAAAAATGTGTGGACTGCTTTGTTTCAGAGTCACATTTTTCCTTTCATTTGTTTCTGAAATCAAAGTTTTTGTGTTCTTGAAAAGATCAAGCCTGTGTAATGTTATGCTTTGAAATAATGTTCTCTTGACATTATAAGACCATGAAAGGTAGAACTTTGACTAACTGAATTATTCCTTCAACTTAAAGAGATACTGTCAGGTTTTCTAGGTTCTAAGTATGACCCACCTAATTTTGTTTCCTTTATGTCTTAGTCTATTACAAAACTTATTTGATTGTTTTCTACATGCTGTGCTTCAAAGCTTGTTTTTCCTCATCAAATAAAACAAATAAAAGTCTGGAAACTTGTGTTTCAAGTGACTTCTGCATAATTCAAATCGGTGTAGGCATGTGATTGCAGATTTCAAACTTCATTTCAACTGACTAGTGCTTATCAAACAATCAGAGAAAGTAATTTAGACTGAGTTATGTCTTTTGATGTACGGATGTAGTAGTGATCAAAGTCGATGATAGCTGTTCATGTGAATCCCAGGACAGGCCTTGTCCCCATTAAAAATATATTCCACTACAATAATTGTTAGACAACCCCTTTCCTTAATTTTAAAGAGAGAATTTTAATTTGACCCCTTTGAATCACAAATGCAAATAAAGAAAAAAAATGGAATGTATATTTTTGTTTCAAAACTGATTGGTTCCATCTAACAAAACTAAATCCCTAATGTTTTAATTACCTATAATGACCTCCTTCACAAATACTCTGTTTATTGAGGCTCAGAAATTTGCCTTATTGAAGATCATGCACCACCTTTTGTATAACACAGTCAGGGTGATATATCCAAGCTCTCTTGCTCAACAGGCTCTGCAACCATGAAAGGTACTACTTTTTAACCAATCCCATTGTCACATCGAACATCTAACTGAAAGCAGTTCTTGGTACTTATATGAGTTCACTTATGTATATAGCTGTATACAGCTGACAAATTAGGTTTTACTGATCAGAAAGTTATAAAAGCTCATTTTCATTTGTACTTGCTATATGTTGAAAGGAAAATTTGGAAACTTAATGTGATAAGAAAACTCCTGACCTCAGTAAAATCCATTTTCTGTCTAAGAGAAACAGGAAACACCCAAGGCTTTGCTTTGAAGTCCCTGAAACCCCAAGATCTGAATGAGCCTAAAATATCCAGTGTCCTATATAATTACATTTATATACTTCAATGTCTGTTGCAGGCTTCATCTCTTGGCTGAATATGTATTAGATCAATGGTTAGAGAGCACTATGCATTTTAAAAGATGTGCAAATGTGCCAGTTCATGGAATATTCCTTTCTCATTGCACTCCTGGACAGATAAGTAAGAGAAAACTTGAGTGCTGTTTGCTTCAATATTTGTGAGTGCACGAATGTTGTGTTTGGGAGACCTCCATGACTTGCCAGTTCTTTAAAAAAAAGAACATTCCAGAGGAATGTAGACTGGGGAGTTGTAATATATAGGCATGCAACTGAGAAATTAATCTCATTTCATAAATTGAAGATTTACTCCCTGGTTGGAGTGAATCTTACCATGAAGTTTGGTGATGAATGAGAATAAAATGGAAACAATCTTCTTTGGTTCTACTATCTAAAATAAAATTGAAGTGACATTTTTCAAATGAGAATACACTGTCTGCTGCTTTGTCTGGTTCTTTCATTTCAGCTTTGTTAGATCTTTTGTTTCTTTGATGCTCAGAATATTGCACCATTTGGCTCTAAAACCTACATTAGAAGAGCATTAATTAAAGGCAGACACAGTGCAATGGAGACACTGTTAAAATTATGCTTGAAGGTACAATGTAATTAATTTCGTACAAGTGAAACATAAAAGAGAGAATTAAACCAGAGGAAATAGCCGCATATCCTCACAAAATGATAATGAGAAATACAATTGCAAATCAGACAAAATATGAAAAGACATATGGAATAATTAGTCTTTAAGAAAGGCATCAAAATAAAGGGTAACCTGCTAAGTGCTCGTAAAAGTTAAGTGAAGAATGTATAACTAATGCTCAGGGTTCTTGGATTTTGTTTTGGGGTGTCTTTCTGTGGAATGTAAGGTCTACATTAAGTACTTGCCACTAGCATGAGGATCCTGATTTCCTGACAGATATGAAAAGCACTGAGTATATTGCTTCACTTATCTGATGCAAGCTCTTGAAGATAATAGGTTGGGATCTGGGATATGGTTCCCAGGTTGAAAATAAAGGCACACGACAGTATTACAGTTAATTATGTTCATATAGTAGAAGAAAAAGGCTTTAGGAAAATACTTAATTTTAATTGGTCATTTCAAGTGGCAATTAATTTTTTTCAATTCTTTTTAGAACCCCTGTGGTTCACCTTTGATTGTGAGTATTCTTCAGTAAAACAGTTTAAAAGGTATGAAAATGTGGCTTGACCATCCATGCTGTACTACAGATTTTAACTGAAACCAGAAGTTTCCAAAGGTCTGTGACAGCAGTCTTTTAAGTTTAACATAATGTAACATAAAAGAAATTAAAAGCTATAATATGTTTGAAGATATCCCTTGCATTTTACATCTTTTGGTAGTTGTAGACTGCATAATTGAACATTTTTCTGCAGAGCCTTTATTCTAGGTATATGGAAACTATTTATGTTCTGATATTCAGATCCAGCTATGAATTGGTGATATCACTTGTTTATTAGCAGGAGTGGATTATAGATGATTACCAACCCCTTTGCTTCCTTCTCATTTAAGTTTAAGCAAAAAAATGCAAGCATCTGCACAATGATTCACACCTACACGCATTCATGTGGTGGCACAGCTTATCTCCATTAAATGTTAGGCAACATACAGATTCCTGCCATCTGGGAGAAAGCAGTGTTACTAGAAATTCACCTGGAAAGTTCTTAAGTGCTTCCCTTACTGAAGAACAAACACAGTAGATATTTATAAGGATTGAGGGAGAACCCCTGAAGCTACTTTTTAAACATTGTATAGAATGATAACACATAATCTTCCTGGACTCTAGAGATTCCAACTCTTTGTTAATTTCAAAACTTCCCAAAATTGCTACCTGCCTAAGTAGACTCTAATAGTTGAAGGCTGGGTTTAAGTTTTCTGTTTTTCATTTTAAGTTGGAGTTCCTTTCTTTCACTGTTTGGATAAGTCAGTTTATTATTGTCCTCCAATTCATCAGAAATAAACTGAGAAATGGCCACTAGGAGCTAGTGGGAAGGATTTCTAGGTGCATTCCTCCAGCAGTAGGTTAGAAAGGTGCCCAGTTTTCTTCAAGGTAGCAGCTAAATAACACAATTCCTGGGTGATCTAGAAGGCTTTTTGGAAGAGCGAGATCATTAACTGCCCACAGCTAGAAACTGTGCACAGGAGAGCAAAATTGATCCCTTCACATCCTGTACAATGCCATTGCCCTTTTAACAATTTTAAAGCTTTCTTAATTAGTCACAAACTCCTGAGCTTGAAATCAATGTAACCTATAGCTTCATAATGTCTTCTCTGTCATCTGCACTTTGACATTTATTTGGATATTAGAGTTTTGAATAAATCCAAGTTCATTATGGTCTGGTTTTGGTATTATATAGCACAGAAAGATATACTAATTTAAAATATGTTACTTGCAAAGTGGTCTGGGTTTTGGGTTTTGTTTTTTTTTTTGCAGCAATGCAAAGGGCAATGTAGTTTTCAAAACAGAGTATATTTTAAAGTAAAAACACATCAAAGTGCTCCCAGTATATTAACCAGTATATAGTTTTTCATCTGAAATGTCTAGTCACACAATTTCAAAATCAAACTAAAGGGAAAATATATAGGGGTTTTTTTTGTCTCCATGGTAAAACTCTTAACTGCTACGATGCTAAAATGTCTGATTAAGAGATCTTTATGAAGCATAGTATATTGTAAAAATCAGAAGATCTGTGGTCTTTCAAGCCATCTTTTTTATCACAATTTGCACAAAATCATAAAAAATCAGAACTACAGAGGGGCAAAGAGTGTTCTCCCATTAGTTATAACAACTTTGGAGACAACTCCTTTAACTGAAGTTTAATCTTTATTTCAGTGGCAAGACTTTCAAAGCTGCCTGCCATAGTAATTATCCATGTGTTGCTGGGCAGTTATTTTACTGTAAAAAAGATCTACCGAAGATGATGATTATACCCATAAAAATTGTCCAGTTAAGTAGCTTAACCCTACAATATAATGTTGTTTTCACATCTTATTTTTACAAATATGCTCCCGTTTGGATAGAACATATGTAAGAATTTGATTCTCTGATTAACTCTAGTTTACAGGATTTTTAGTAAGAGCAAGTTTTGTCTCTACCAATTAATCATTGCAATGTTTTTCCTGTTACATGAACACTTGCAGAATTTTGATAGTGAGAAGCTCTAATTCATTGCTTCATGAAAGGGCCTTTGAATCCATTACATTCTTTCCCTGAAGAAACCTAGTGAATTTCAAAACAGTTGTTTTAATGCCACACAGATATTTTGAAGGGTATCTCTTGCTACTATTAGTGATGGAAGAATTTCTCTTCCTAATAATTCTTCTCTTAATGTTGCACTAAGGTTTTGCAGACAGGCTGTGGATATTTACATGACATCCTGGTCATGTGCAAGTGTAATACAAAGGGCTGGCTTGCAGGGGAATGTACTTTCACCCATCTTTCCATTCCAGCCACATTCTAGAGAGAGATTTTTTGCAGAGCCTGTTGGACTACATAGTAAAGATGGTTAGCTAAAACAACTCTGTAAAATGACACATTTCTTCATTGTTTCTAAACATCTGAATGTGCTGCTGCTTCTGTTCCTACTGCAGTTGTGAAATCTGAAGTGCAGAGGAAGACTGTCTCCATGCTAAAAGGGCTGAGACAGAGAAACATTGAAAGACCTCTCGTGACTTCGGAGTCTTTTGCATAGCAGAGTGTTAAATTTTGGCCCTCTGAACATCTTTAGTTTTTGTCTCCATCATGATTAAGCTTAGAAACAATGTATAACTGCATGCACATAGATCCAGGTATTTCCTTACTTGACAAATTCGTAACAGTTTGAAAGCCTCATCTACTATGCTGAGCACTTTTTGTTGTATCTTGTAGTGCTAGCCCCCAGCTCACGTAACCGATCTTTTCCTGGTTTGGCAATTTCACAGTTATGGTAACAGACTTTGATAAAGAAGAGTTTCTAAAGCAAACTACTTACATGAAATAACTGCAGGGAAAAAATATATTATTTCTCAGTAAAGTGGTTGCTTTCTATTTTTCCTATCCAGTGTATGTCCAGGGATGAAGACATGACAATGAAAGCCATACCAGTGCAGATGGTGGTATTGTGCTTTTCTTAATTCAGTTTCTCAAGAGCCCATGTCCAGTTGCTAATGCAATTGTGTGATGTCTTGTAGAATTCTTACAGTGACAGTTTTCATTTAGCCTCCTGAATTAACACAGAAAGAGTGCTTAGCAAGCAGCAATACTGTTGCTGCTGTTGAATAATATACTCACTGAAGCAGCTGCTAAAGGCAGTGTCAATGGGGAAGGTATATCAAGCATAGCACTCAAAATTTACTGTAGTGATCTCAACTGGATTTCTCACTTCATTCAAAGAGAGATACTTCACAGGATTCAGCATTGTGCGTCTTCAACCAACGTTGCAGCTTGCTCTAAATTAGGTTGTGGTTGTGGCCACCTGTCATTACACTGCCAGCTACTATTAAACCATCAAAGCAGTATTTTAGGTGCTTTGATGTAGACTGGAATTGTATCTACTGCTGAATGCTGATTAGATTAAATATTACAAATGTATCCAAAGGGAATAGACGCACTAGTCTACCCTTTATCCACTACAGTTTCATTTTAAGTGTTTCATTGTGTTTCTGTTATTGCTGATGCTTTTCTTTGCATTTATACATGCTAGTACAGCAGTAACAGCCTCTTAAAGTGTCATTAAAAAGCTGCCATTAACAAAGTCTATTCTATTAATATCATGTTTCATACATCACAAGAAATCAATCAATAGATTATATTAAATGTGATTTTTGAATTTTATTTTTATTCCTGGAAAGACTACCTAAATCAGAGAGATCAGGAAAATAGATAGGAGAAATGCCATTTTCTGTGTTTTAATAGATATGGGGAAAAAAAACCACAGAAATAAAATGAAGAGTTTTGTTCAGCTTTGGCAGAGAAATCTAGCTCCTCGTTGATACTTACCGGCTACACTCATGCTGTGCCTGCTTGGACGGTTAGGATTTTGGCTTGGCCCCAGACATCCAGTTTATTTCATGACAGTATGAGTGCCCACTAGTCAGATTATAACAGACTCCTTTTGAGGATGCTAGGGCATTGGTATATTTTAGCAAAAAGCATATTTTCCTTCATGTGTTGCATCTTCCCATTTTGGAGGCAAAGAAAATAGTCTTGGAAAATGTTATGCCTACATGGAGAAAGAACTTGTATGAGATGTAGAAGAAGAATCTGCATTCAAGACATAGATTCAGATGGTGATTAGGACTTTCATCTCACATAGTGATCTGATAAGATTCTCTGTCCCAGACTAAATATTCAACTTGAAAAAGAGCAAGAAAAAAATCAGCAGGAAAGATGGAAAGAAAGACACTTCAAATTCTAGTGGTGAGTCTCATACACAAATGTAGACCAGAAAAAATTGTTGGAGAGAATTATTCCAAATCTGAACGGCTCTGACCAAACCCCCCATACCACTGCAGTAATGAAAGAAAGACATAGTTTTTACAAATCAGCTCTTATGGTAAAAGATAATTAAACTAATTCACCAAAACAGGCTTTCAGGGGCTGCAGAAATGGTTTATAACCAACACTGACACCCACCCCCACCCCCCAGTCTTATCTGAATATGTATTTGCTATTTATTTGAGCATGTTCCTAGACCCCACCCATAGTTCATGACTTACTAGACAATGTAATTCAAAACTGAATGCTAACAGCTCCTTCTTCTGGGAGTGCTACCTGTATCTGGGTTAATGGAAGGAAGACAGCCATTAATAGCTAATGCTGGACTTGATGCTTTTAGCAGAAAACCAGTCTGAGATCAGACCCTGTGAACATCTGGCTTTTTGTCTGAGGAGAAATTAATGTTGTATAATTACAGAAGGGCAAAGATCCAAAGAGAAAGAGAAGAAAAATATTACTCAAATGAAATGTCTATTGTTGCTTGGTGCGTTTCCTTTTACATAAGATCATTTTTAAGCTCACTTTTGTGCTTCAGTGTTTCTGATTTTCAACAAATGGCCATAATACAAAGAGGTTAAGTACAGAATTCAAACGAAGTCCATTTTTATGATTAGGGCTATAGAAAAGACAAATGTTATTCTCTTGCCTGTTTCTGGCTGATTGCAATAAAATGTAGACACAGAGCTGTTTCTATTTAGACACTTACATTTTGTTTTCTACAGCAAGAGCTAAGTGTACTTCAAACCATCTTTTCAAGCAGAACATCTACTTCACGTTCAGCAAGTGGCAACAATTTAATTGTGATAGGTCATGGAAATCTTTCAAAAAGATACACGAATAGGGCTCCACAGTTTGTGCTGTGATTTGTCAAAGTGAATTCTTCTCAATGGAAAATGGGTCAATTAAAATTGTGAATAATTAAATACTGTCATTGTGATCGATATGGCTTCAATGATACAGTGCAGTCTACAAGTGTGGACACTAGGGCCAGACAAACTGAGTTTCACTGAAGTCTATAGGAGTCTTGTAATTGCTTTCAAAATTATTTGGAATGGTTGTCTTATAGTGAAACATGTAATCATAGCTCAGACATGCTGAAGTAAAGATAGAATTTTACACAGATCTTTGTGCAAACAGCCTGTAATGGGCAGCATCTTTTATGAAGGTTTTCAGTGCCTAATTCACATGAGAGGAGACTCTGAGAAGTTTTATCTTTTTTTTTTTTTAGAATTACATAGAACTGAAGCTGTAAAGTTGCATTTTCTTGTGAAGAGGAAATAAAGTTGAGTCAAATACATATATTGTACAATAAGTGTGGCAAAACCTCACCACAATTACATATTTAAGTGAAAGATACAATTTTAGATAATGGAAGATTGGAAGTTTTTTAAAACATATTATCTTACATTTTCTTAAGCTGTACATAAGATTGCTGTCAAATATTTTTCTTTACAATAGGAAGAGATAAGTAATTTCCAGTTGCAAAATGTATCCTGTTTGCAATATCCTGAGGTTACAAGAAATCTCAGATGATAAAGGATAAGTTTTTCCTGCAAATATGTAGAGATAAATCTTTGCTGCTACTGCCTTCTCTACATAGCTAGTATCTTTAGTTTGTAACTTATGCAAAGGATAACAATGGTCCATCCCGTAATTCCCCAGGGCAGGTTTGCATGGTGTATTGTAAAACTGATTTTTCTGCAAGAATATCAAACTCCCATGTCTAAAAACATCAGTAACACACTAACATTGAAAGAAATGAGAAATAATCTGTCTGTTCTTGCATTACAGTGAAACATTGCCTCCCTTCATATAGAATTGATCAATAGTCCCACTTCTGGTGTGGGGTTAATGTACACCTGAAGCTAATGAGCTATACGAGGTAAATATAAAAGACCCAGTGACTAGGTCCTCACTCTACCCATAGAGACCTATGGGGGACAAGCAAGGATGTATGAAGTTTCTCATCTACTCCAATGCAGCAGCCAGGCTTCTGTTCAGGGAACACACCTCATTCAACTCCTGGTGGCAGGTGGAATACACATATATTTTATACCAACTACAGTGGGGGCAGTCGTCTCATCTGAACTTTAGGGTTAGATCAGTAAATAATAAGCACTATTCCCTGGGCTCAGCCAGGCTTTAGTATGGCTCTGATCTGACAGCTGCTACATTTTAACCACATAGACTTTTCATCTCTGTTCTCAAAATAAATAAATACATAAGAATATATAATCTAATGGGATTTTAGTACTTACATAATTGGAGGGAGGAAAAATTAAAAAAAAAAACCAAACCCAACCAGTTCATGGTTTTGATTGATGAAATTAATGTCTCCTTAATGAGAAGTTAGGTGAGAGTTCATTTCCTTCATTGCATTTATTTTCCTAAGTCTGACATCTGTGTGGTTAACCACTGCTGAAAATAAGAGTATCTGATATCTGTATTTTAAAGTAAGACAGAAATTAATTTCTTGCTGTTCCTCACTTCCACTTTACAGAAGAAAGGATTTTTTCTTTTTTTATATTCTTTTCACAGACCGCATGCCACAATAATAAGGATAGCTCCAGTCAATTATGTCCTTCACTTTAACAGACTCAGCCTTGAACAGTTTATTCCCCATCAGAAAAGCTTATACAAGTGTTGAACTGAAGTGATATTTTCCTCTCACTACTGAAATCTTCTGTTGTACTTACCACTATTTAAAAAACGTAAACATGCCTTTGTGTGCCAAGACCTTCACCTGAATGACTCTGCTGTAGTAAGCAATGAATGCATGATACTACTGAAATATTGGTGTTTAAAGGCTATAATACCTGCTGCTGTGAAGATGAACAATAGGAGAGTGACGTAAATTAATTGTTAGCATAAGAACTAACACTTGGAGCAGTGGAAACATTAGGAGAGTCACACTATTCTACTGTCTTGGTGATGTAAGGCTTCCCTCTTATGCATCAGAACTAATTCTGATTCTCAAGAAAAAAAAAATTGCTTAATATTTATGGGTTAGGGTTCATGAGTGATGCATGAGATCAGCTATTCAGCTGTCCTATCATTTTCTGGGTAATGTGGGTTTCTTAATTTGATGTGTAATCTCTGCTATAAAATATACTTTTTCTCACTTTGGATAGGAAAGACATCCGAAAAAAAACAAACCCAAACTCAACTAGCTGGACTTCAGTAGTGAGTCTGTCATGTTGAGTTCATCAAACTTTAGAAAAGCTAAAAATACTAAGAATAGTCTGCTTAAAAGCAGGGGATTTCAAGTTATGAATCCATAATAAGAGGAAACTTTTTACTATCCAAGCCCAATGGAAATGTGTGTAGGCTGGGCATAAAAAGCACTCATGATAGCAGGAGAATAAAAAACAACAACAATAGGTTGTCAGTTTTCAAGCATGATAATGAACAGAGCAGTAACTACAAAACTGACGGCTTTGTGTCTTGCGTGCATTTGCTGCCGGTGACCTCTATATCACATCTATAGCATTTAACAGTCAAGATTTCTGAGGCAGTAGTACAAAACTGAAATGTATATCTAAAATTTAAGGTGGATCTGGATTGATGGGACAAACTGAAAAGTGCCTTTTTGTTAGTTTTCCAGTTTGTTGTGGTATAAAATTCTGGGGCTCTAATTTTTTTTTAAACTTTTTTTTTTTTTTCCCTGTAACCAAGAGATGAGACTACACAACCTGGAAGGTTTTCATAATTGCTAAAATCAGAAGTCAGAATAGAGTCTAACAACCAGATGGAAAGGGCTAGAACATGTATTTTAATTGCCTTAACAGAAGCAAAGCACTAGCCAAATGTCTAGTTGATATAACATCTTATAATTACATCTGTGCCTGACTAAAGCTGTTGGGAGATCATCTACAAAATATTTTCTGTTGTTTTGGGGTTGTTCCCTGTTTGTGACCAAAAAGAAAAATAAAATTCAGAAGGTTTAAGTTTTGGTAAATTTAGAAACTCAAATCTGAAGGCATTTGATGCCTAATTCTTCAGGAAAGTCTCCAGCTATGTTGCAGTCACCTTCAAATCACTAACACTGTTCTCCCTATCTTATTCTACATTTTTACCACTGTGCCTGTGTTAAACTGTTCATTTTTGTTCACTGAAACTTTAGATTACAAATTACTATACTCAGCACTTTTACTTCAGAGTAAAATGTTGGGGGAGAAAGATCATAGTAATTTTAATTGTATTGCCAAAGCCAGTATAAGCTAATGTATCAAGTTGAGAGTTTTTCCACTTTTATGGCATAATTGCTTCTGTATTAGACCCACAACAAAAATAATAGTTCTGCACTAAAAATGTTTTTATAACTTTATTAGTACTGTTTGCCTTAAGATAAAATGAATAATTACCAGCTCATTAAAAACTGACAGGTAGCCAGTTACACAAAAGACGTTGTCAAGTTATTTCAGCTAAGTAAAAACAATCTTTCACTACTTTTTCTTAATTAAGGTAATTTCATCTCGGTTCTTATGTAAAGCTGTTTTGGAATTCAGAAAAAAAATAATCCTTGGAGAAGAAACAATCATAGAATCATAGAATCATAGAATCAACCAGGTTGGAAGAGACCTCAAAGATCATCCAGTCCAACCCATCCCCCAGCCATAGGTTACAGCACACTGCAAGGGAATCATTAATTGATTTGGGCTTTTCACAAGAAGATGCAGAACATCAAATGACAAACATCTTTGAAAATCAGCTTGGTTTATCTAAATTTTAAGAAGATTTGGCTGCATGAGTAGATGCATGACTAGGGCTGCCACATTCTGAAACCTGTAACAACCTGGTGTTTGAGTATGGTTGGGTTTCTACAGTTCTGAAAGAACTAGAGATTGGAAACAAACTAACGTGTAACACATCAGTGACTTCAGTCCAAATTTATGATAGTAATCACTTCCAGCTTCCATACTTCTGGACATTTGCTTTTGTGGTGAAAATCATGTGGCTACAGAATTCACTGTGAACGCCTGAAGTACATGCCATAGCATCTAATTTTCAGCTTCTACCACAGCCATAAACTGCTTGAAAATGGAAATAAATGAATTCATAGCTAAGCTGTTGTAAGTATGAAGATACAGTCTGTCTCTCTTCTAGTGGAAGTTTATGTCTTAATTCTTGCCCTCAGTTTATTCCATCTTTGAGATGTGTCTTATAGTGTCTAGAATAAAATGTAAAGAATCTCTCATTTCTTAAATTCTTTAACTATTATTATTATAAAATCACTTTTTAAAGCTATTCTGGTGTTTTTTAGGTAAATAAGCTGTTGTCTGCATTTGCATGGAAAGGCCAGACATTTAATTAGATGCAGGGATGAATTTTTTAATGCAGCGCTTGAGTAAATGTTTGAGCCCAAGACAGCTTGCAGAGGGCAGTTAGAAGAAGAGAGGCCTGCCAAGGAATTGTGTCACAACAGTTAAATCAAATTTGGAGCCTACTTAACATTGTCAATGAATATTGCAGTATCACGGATGTGAAAAAGCATTACCCACTCTGCTATGCAGAGATTTCACAACTTGTTGGAGTAAGTAGAAGAGCTGCATATGCAAACTCAAAGATGATGTTACTGTTTCTCATGGCTAAGAAAGCAGTTACACTGGTGGAATCTAGGCTGTCATAAGAGACTCAGTGAACAGGAAGATGTTGGTATAGCCAGAAGTACTGTTTATAGGACAATAAGCATAATGTACATGGAAAAGGCTTGTGTTGGCAGGATCAGCTTCTTTGTAATGGAAGCTCAGTGATCCTTTCACAATATTAGATGTACAGACAACAGCACCTAACTATTTTGAGATTTGGCAACCAGTCTGACTCTGCTAAGACTTTCCAGTCAGCATGCTGCTATATTAATAATTACCATAATGTGTAGCCCATGAACTTCACAGAAGCTGATTAATGACTTTGGGATTTGATTATATGGAAAAATATTAGCAACTTTGTCTTTGCTTTCCCCCACACACACACATCTTGTAACACTGATGTGTTTGCTGCTTGTCTTTATCTATGCAGCACCACCTTCAGTGAATCCACCAGTTCTCCTGTGGTGTAATATATATCACTGCCAGGCAGCTTTCTCTTCAAAATAATTATATTCATGGATAATTGTTTATTTTCAGAGACTATTCCATATTGTCTGTTCACTCCCATTCTAATTTTATTTTGATGGACTAGAATATCAGCCGTGCTGTTCTCAAGCCTGAAGTAAATGTATTCATTAGTTGTAATTGCTTCCAATGTGTCCTCACCAGTCTTAGTCTTCTGGTTACTTAATGATTCTGATTGGACGTTGAACACTTTTATCTGGGTTAATTTACTATTCATAGTACAATGATGGATTATTCATTTTGTTACCCAGATTACAACTGTAAATTGAGTTATACATCATCAATGAGAGCACCACAGAATCATTTAGCTAAAAAATGCCTTCCAGTTATCTTGAAGCAGCAAAGATAGTCACATAAAAACTTTGTGGCTGGCAGTGCTTCCTGCCCAAAGATGGCTGAATTCATTAGCCTGCTATGAATTGCCATAAAATTCTGCAAATGCTATGTTTAAACACTGTTTTATGTCCCTAAGTGCACACATGTGTTTACAAATTATGTTGAGGAAAACTTAATAAATGCAAAACTAAGTTAATGTTAGCAGCATGTTTATAAAGGCAGTAGATGGGAGCTTGGAACTCCCAAACTGTTTGGTGGATTTAAGGAGATGAAGAAGCATTATAAAATTTTTAGACCGGAGCTACAGAAGGAAAAATACCTCAAGTTGAATATTTGCTTTGTCATTAATGTAACAAACCCTCTAACTATATTAGTGCTGCTAACTAATCTATATAAAGGTATCAGACTTACTCTGGACATCTCTGTATTAGCTGTCAGTAATACATAAGCACCTTCATGAGTTATGTAACAGTATTTTACTAATATGTTTCAGCAATATTTATCTTAGAACATTGTACCTACTGTATAAGACAGTGAAGTTGTGACTTTTTTTATCTTCATGAAAGAAAATGTTTTAGGATATTTAAAAGTTTTTAGATTTTTTAGATTGAAGTAAGAAAGAAGCTTGTTGACTGCAAGATCAGGCTCAAATGTGTTCCAGACAATTTTGAATCCAACTTAGCTTCTGAGAATTGTACAGATTAGAGTCAAGTGAGGCATAGGCAGAACAAACTGATGAGAGATACCAGATAAGTGGATAAATTCTTATTGACCCTGCACCAGGAACACTCTGGAGCTTCAATCTTGGAAGGTAAAGCATAGCAATTATGATGTTAAACAAACAAACAAACAAAAACCCCAACCAAATCACAACTTCCCAAACAAAGAGACAAAGTAAAACCCCTAAACTTTCTAAAGTGAGGTGACACTAAATAAAGGACCTCATCTCATGGGCTGTGATTTATATTCCAAAGTGTTTTAAAGGCCTTCTACATCTCCAAAATTGTGGGCTTAGTAGAGGTCTTACATTTTGAAAGTAATTTCCATTTGATCTGAGTGTTTCTGTGTGTTGTCTGTAGTTACTTATATCACTACCTTTGTTTTTCTAATGTTACTGTCTGAGATGAAATTTGCAATCTTCTGTTTGTTTGTGATTTAAAAAAAACCCACACAGCAAGTCTCATTAGGATGAAAATAATCAACTTCTGCTCAAGTGTCCAGTAGACATCTCTTGTTTGAAGTGTTGTGTCAAGCAGTAGCCAAAAGCTGGGCAGTTCTGGTCACTGAAGATAATGCTGTTCTATAGAAGCAGTACCTAATAATTGATGCTGTTTATAAGTATGCAAAGAGAGAAGCTTCTTTGAGAGTTTGTGAGCAGTATGGCAGCCCTTTGTCAAAGTTAACTTGATGATGAGAGAAAATATTACTGAATTGAACTTAGGTGAAGTGGCCAAACCAGTAGAATAATTGTATATATACCCTAGAAATGAGCTACTCTCCCTTCGGGGAGTAATTAACATTGAATGAATTTCACAAAACTTTAACTGTCCTGTTCTGTATGTCTTCAGTTTTAATTGAAGAAAAGTAACTAATTGCATTCAGAAGAGAATTATTGTAAAGAATCAAAGGCATATTTTATGCCAGCTAATGACCCAAAGGAAATTCAGACCAGTCAGCATGATATCTAGGCATTATATCATGTAGTGTGAGTAAACATTTCACAGGCAACAAGTTGCTTGTCATGATCTATCAAATAGTTACCAACAAAAGTTAGAACTTCTTCTCTAGGTTGGATTCATAAAGAGATAATTTCAGTCTATTTGTAACTTCCTAGGGCTTTTTAGTGATTTTTTTTCTTTTAGTTAAAATAAAACCAGTGTTTTCTGATGGTAGGGTATTTAGTCATGTCAGAGGCATACTTGAAATGCAGAGGATACAGGAACCATCCACTGGACTTGCAGCACTAACGTGAGACGCAACTTGCATTCACTCATGGTCTCATGTCCCAAAAACATGGGAGAATGGGACCTCACATCCACACAACTTTACATTTTTTTCTATTGTGGTAACTAATGTTGCATAGTAATTGTAAACATAATCAATATTTAAGGAGAGCAACAGCTCTACTGTATATTTGTGTGGGTCTTGGCTTATTGGAATGTTGATACTTCTAATGAAACATTTATTATACTGCATATCAAATAACACTACTGGACAGCCACTGAAGTCAGTAAAATGTCAGGAATAATTAATCATTAAATATATCTTTGCCTCTTTCCTCATGAAACACATGAATTATTTTGGTTGAAGAACATAGAAACATTTAAGTAGCTAATGATGGAATTAAAAATCCAGAAAATCAGGGAACTTTTCAGAATTAGGAGGCCAGCACAAGTAAGATCTCTCACTGTAAACTCTGTGTCAGTCAATATTTCCTGGCTTCAAACTCTTGTGCAGGAAGTATTGATTATATGCATTTCCCCTGAAGACAAGGACTAGCAAATGGAAAAAATAAGCTTATATATTTCAATATCCAACCTGAAAAGCTGTGGCACAAAGAAGTTCTAAGAGAAGCAATTGTTTAATAATGCTGAATAAATATTTCTATTTTATGTCTTGGAGGTTCATTGCATCATCACCCTATTCAAAAAAACGTGTTGATTCTTCCAAATAATTTGGAAATGTTAGCAGGGAAATACTGCTCAGAAAATGAGTGTTTTCATTGAATGAATACCAAACCCTCTCTCAGCTATTGTGTACAGAGGAATCAGATGTCTTGAATTCCCTCATTCTGTGAATATCTGAGCACTTGCTCTTGCCTAGTATAACAGAATCATTTCTTGATTCAGAAGATCAAACTAGATGATGACTGTGCTTTCTTTGCTACTGAGACCAGAGACAGTATGAGCTAAGAATTGTTAAAGACATCACTGAGGAACGGAGAATTTGAAAAAGCTTTTCCAAAGATGTATAAATTTAGCATTGAACAGATGTTCTAAAATTTCAAAAATACCCTCATTAATCCCTACTTTTCAACATCCCCTTTTCTGCTTGCAAGAGTTCGTGCATTTAACTTATTCTCCAATGTCATCAATTTCCTTCAAAGATGTATTTCTTCAATTAAAATAGTTAAAATATCTGTCACTGATGCAACATCATCCTTAAGGTCCTCTTGGGTAGCATTATAACAGTGCACTTATTGGAAGTATGACTGTTGTCAGTTTGGCATTTGAAGACTTGTAGCATTCTGGGACCATTTCAGTGCCTTTGCGAGTGAGCCTAGGGGGGAATAATTGTATAATGGAAGTCTTTCATTGCTACACTTCATATTAAGTGCTGTAGTTTTACCTGACAGTTGGTGAGTGGAAACAGCAACTCAATAATTGTGTGGCGTCATGGTAGAAGGCAATGGGGAACACAGCAGCAAGAGTAAGGAAGTCCTAGCATTTACCTTCTGCTCTGATCTAGTCTGATAACAGATCCTAGCATTTTACTGAAAAAATAATTTGATTTAAACTGAGTTTCAAACTTGTGGGGTGTGATTCTTTTCTTGTGATGTAAATTAAGAATAAATCAGGAGTAACAGCATAGTAGCCACACTGGTGTGATGCTCTCTCCAAACCTAGTGGCCAGCAGTGTTGTTACTAAGAACTGGATCTGACCCTAAATGAGCCTAATTCATAAAAATGCAAAAGACACAAAAACTGAACCAGTCAGCAGGGAGAAGAAAGAGTAATGTAGAATATCTTTTTCCACCTCTGGAAATCATTTTGAAAGACAATGTGGAACATTTCTTTCAAAAACTTCTAATAAGCTGGAATTTAATCAAAATTAGTATAAAAGCGATAAAAAAATCAAATGTAAATTCAAAGAACAGTAGTAAATCCTGAAACAAATCCTGGAAAACTGAAGGGGTTTGATGCCAGCAGTCACAAATCTGGAAGGCCAAACGTGTCAAAAGAAAGTGGCACTGTGCAAGAAGAAACAGTGCAGCATGAAGGGCTTCTTGGATTTTTCAATTCTCAATGGATTTATGGTAAATGATGGACAAACACCTTTAGTTGCCTTTTTTCTTTTAATTCTCTAAATATTAGTTTATACTGTCAGGCTCTGCAATTCTGTTGAATGGCTCTCCTCTCAATTTAAAGAGATCTGGTGTTTTGTTTTGTTGTTTGTTTGTGGGTTTTGGTTTTTGGTTTGTTTTTTTTTAAGAGAGAGAAATAGAGCAGGAATTCTGATCCTATGCAGCAAGAGCAGAAGAGCTGTCTTTGTAATTATGTGTACTTCACTTTTAGTGCTCACAAGGAAAGCATTTATGTTCCTTGCAGATGCACCCTGCTTGGAAAATCACTGGCTTGAAAGAATGTAATAGACAGATAGATGAAGAAAAAGCATGTGTAGGACTTCTAACAAATACCTTCATTATCCTTTGCATCCAACCTGCTGTGAGTTTGGCAAAGCCCAGGGGATGGCCTCTGATCACTTAGAGGTTGTTCTTGGGGCATGACTGTATATAAGGACTTTTGACCTCTTTGCTGTATTGAGTGCTAGCAGCCAGCCAGGCACAAGGCTTTTGTTTAGTTGTGGTGGTTTGGGTTTGGAGTTTGTTTTAGCTTCCAACCTTAGGGTAGTGAGTTTTCAGTTCAGAAAGAAGCAGTAAGCACAGACTTAGTAGTGATTTAGAGATGTAATTTTACAGGTATGTAAAGGATATAAAGTCTAATGGTTTGGGGGATTTTGGTCTTTTGAAGCAACATGCCTGAAAAGCATTGAAGTACAAGAAGCTTCAGTTCTATCAGTTTTTCTTTCAATTCAGAGGTAGTTCCAGCTCTTGAAAGCCACAGGAGCATTTTGGAGATGCTCTGAATTGTCTGATAGGTGGCTTCCTTGCAAGTTCTTGTAGCATCTGTTTGTAAGGGTTCAAAAGTCTTGTAGCAAGCAGAATTTTACTTGACTATGTGAGTTGCATATATACTTACTAATTTTCAGGCTGAGAGCCCATATAAGCAGAGCTCTGTTAGCACAGCAGCTACTTCTACTTTTTAGTAATCTGAAAAAACTCCACCACTTTTACTACTATAATTTGGCTAATTACATTAAAAGAGAACCTGAAACTAACTTATTAGGATGTAACTAACTGATGAGGACATAAACAGTGAAATAATCTGATCTTTAAAGAGCAGCTCATGAAATACTTTTGAAACATTCCTAGTCAGAGTATACATCAAGAATATGCTTTCTGTTGTTCTCATTCTATATTACTTCTCTGACACTGAGACATCTGGGGTTTGTGCTACAAGTTCTCTGTAACTGATGTTTCACAGACTAAGTAACAAAACATGAATTGAAATTCCAGTTACAGTTTTACCAACCAATCCCCTCTCTGAGAGATTGTGGTATCCTTCTTGCTATGAATGGAATCTTTGTTGATGTGATTATTTAGCTCATGAAATATGCAATGTCCTGTTCAGTTTTTAATTTGATCCATGAAATATTTTTATAGTGAAAGTGCTCCCTTAATGGACATGTCATAAAAATGCTGGAATCAGAGCCAGAATTTCTGGTAACTTTTCATATTGCCTCTTTCCTTATCATATTAGTAACTAAAATAATAAGAAGCATCTATATTGTTCAATCACAGTTCTTGAATGCAAGCATTCAAAATAAAGCTCGAGATCACATTTTTAATGCTTCTATTCTAAAGGGCTGAAATATGGATCCATGAATGTAACCAAAGAAGGTGTATTGGAAAATATTATGGAATATTTTCTATTTCTTATGGTGTAAATTATTATATATTAAATCTGCCCTCCTTGATATAAGAAGGCACAAAGACTCGTTTTAAAATGAAAGTTCCTTTCATGTAAATAGGGTTCATCAGAATGAAATGTTACATTTCAAGAATTTTCTTTGAATCTTTTTGTTGACTTTCAGTTGTGAAGTAAAACTAAACTCTTTTTCCCATGAACAGCAAATTAATTTTCCCATTTTAATTAGATAATCAACAAGGTTTAGTCTGTACTGATTAAAAAAAAAAAAAAGAAAGGAAAATAGAAATTGCTCAGATGCTTGAACACACCATCAGAAACTTGCAATTTTTTTGCATTTTTAAACATAAAAGACTGCTAAATCCTGTAACATTGCTGTAGTTACAAACAAAAAGTAGCATTCTTTTTTTCTACATTCCTTACACTTTCATTACCTAATACTTTCACTCCATTACTACCCATCTATTATTCTGGTCCTGTTTTGTTTCTCTGAAGTGATGCTGATGTTGGCAGTATGCTGGAAGTCAATACTTTCCCATCTGACCTCAAGAAACACCAATAACTTAAGGAATAATTTAAAGGCCTCCAAAGGTGCAGCCACCTGTGCTCCTTTTCCTTCTCTTTGTTCACAGAGAAAGAGTTGACTCTCCAAAGAGTGTGACCCGGGTCCAAAATGCAGACAGAACCTTCCCATAATTTGCATCTAAGTGTAAAATAGTTGTATATGAGATTTAATTCAATGCAGAGATAAACCTGGAAAAGGTGTTTACTATCTCACAGGTGCCCTTGCTCAAATAATTTTTTTGCTTGTTTATGTTTCATGCTGGAAAGGGATCCAAGCATTGCATATCTCCCTGGATGTTGTTTATTTTTCTCTCTCATAAAACAACCCTTAAGAGGCCAGTACAAAGAGAATTGTTTATGTTTTTCTGAATGAATGCCAGGAAATAAACAGCCAGAAAACAAAGATAAAACTCTTCTTGAATTTGCTACTTTTATTTTCTGACAGTCTGTCACGCAGAAGCATGAAAATCCGAAAAATTCAGTTTATGTATTTCCTTTAAAACTGTTTGGAACAGTGAGTGTGCACTAGTCTTTGAAGAGACTATAATCTAGGTTGAAAGCATAAGAGGAAGCATATTAGAAACTTTTTTCTTCCTTTTGTTTTCTCTTAGAAATTGAATGGGACAAATCATCACAGTACTGTTCTCTCCAATGCAATTGAACATCTGCCACAGGATAAGGATCGTCAGCCTTTATGCCTACGTCCACAGAACTTTTCATACAATGGTCTCTATTTTTCTGTGACAGATTCCCTTCTTCCTCTTTTGTCCATTTATAATCCAGCCTTCCTAGTGACTTTCCTACTTCTGTCTTTTGTAGATAGTAGCTTTTTCAAGACCTTTTGTTTTCACCCTTTTGATAACAGAAGTAAGATTCCCCCAGACATACAGAATTTTTTACTTTTTTAAATTTAGTTTTAAAGTTTCTTCTAATGCTGCCTCTAGGGGTTTTAGGTTGTTTTCTTTTGCTTTCTCATTATAGTCTTAGTGGTGACTGACCAGATACCTGTCTTCTCAGCTTTTTCTGTCAAAATTGAGCAGTTTACTAGTTGCAACCAAAGGAGAGGAGCAGGTGTAAAAATAAACATAAGCTCATGCTTTCATTCTGGCCAATTAATGTGCACATATTTGGCAGTCCATGAACGTGCCTGCATCTCAGAACTGCATATTATATATAATATTATCTCTATAACTCTGCTTGGGTTTATGTAGCTTTTGTGATACAGACATACCACATAATAGTTATCATAGATCAAGTATTATAAATAGTCAAATGATGTCAGGGTCTGTAGCAAAAGTTATGCAAAGTAGATATTCTCTGTTTAGTGAGTGATATTCAGCCAAGCAGCTGTTTTTTTATCACTTTCTCAATAGACCAAGGTACAATGACAGAAAAGTTGGTGGTGTCTGTCGCAACATTTCCCAAAAGATCACTACTGGAAATACTGCTTCCTGGAATAGAATGTAATAAGGCAGATAATTCAGATATCTTGAACGAGCCTGCTGCAGACACAAGTTACAAATATTAAAGAACTCTGCTGCTGCTGTGTTTAATCAAAACATGTTAATTTAAAATATGGGTTTCAATCCCAGTCATTTCATATTGTCTATATACGTATTGGTAAAATAAATATAGGTCTAGTATTGTTTAATAAAAGAATAACAAAAAGATTCCTGACATAATCACCTCTAAGCTTACCCCTGACCTCATATATTTTAATTATGCATAAGAGCTAGCAGATCTCCTGTGCAACAAGGACTCCTTCATTACCTGTAATTCCTATTTTATAACTTTTTTGTTTGATCTGTTCCAGGATTCATTCTGAAGAAATTCAGCAGAATAAATTATCATTCTCCCCAACCATTTGACTGCAGCTTTGAATATATAATGTATCCACCCATGTATATTATTTATGAAAGATTGATTATTCTTTCATCTCAATATCCCTTTTATGCCAAGAGAATTTCAGGTTTAACACTTTCCTTTCTAGGCATAGATTAGCTGTCCAGTTGTGTCACTGCATCCCATATAGGCATATAAAAGCTAGCTGAAAGCTCATTTGGGTACATCGGTGTGAGTCACAGTTATGCTTTTGACTCATTGTAGACTAATGACTGCAACTCAAGAGATAGGAAGGTGAATAGGTGAATGGACATCTATGCCCTGATTGAAGAAACATGGGCTTTTAAAGCTGGATCAACACAGAATTTTAAACTAAACCTTTGACTCCCATTTTCTACTTTTATGTATCACTTTTAAAATGCTTTCAGTACTGAGCTGAAACTATCAAGAAAATCAAGGAAAATGGGGCTAAACATCAACTGAAGGTATATAGCTGGAAGCCATTTGGATTTCAGTGAATTTCCTACGTTTTCACAAACAGAATGCAAATAAATTACCCAGAGTGTTTGAGTTGGGAAAAATCCACATTTGCTTTTACCTCCAGCTTTTTGTAAACCTGAGAGATCTGTGTTTCTTAAGGACAGATGGCTTCATTGCCACTTAACGCTGTTCTGCTGTCACTTGACATCTCAGAACAGACAATGATGGTGTATCCTTATGAAACAATGTGAAGAACTTCTGTTTTGCAAATGTATTATTTTTCTTTAGAATCTTTGTGGGATGGGCTCATAGGAAAGAGTAAATTAAAATCACTGTTACGTTGGTACAGATTTCCAAATCTACATGCACAGCACTCAGCAGCTCAGCTCAGATGTAATTTAAGGTTCCTTTTTTAAAGGGTATTGCATCAGTTACTGATTTTACACGGGTATCAAGAATGAAAACAGAACAGTTAAGAAATCCAGGAGCACTCTTTCAGTTATAAATTAAATTGTTCCATCAACCAGAAAAATCTTCTTCATGACTGCAAGCTTTCCAAAGTCCTTTCTTCTTTCTACCTTGCAGCCATTGTCCAGTTGAATTCATCTTCACTGATTTATTTTATAGTAGATGCAGATTTTACCTACAAGTGACATTGATGAGAGTAAGATGAGCTAATGAAGAATGCAAACTGTTTAGTGGGTTATCTAATGCCTCATGGTGCTGACTACACTTATTTGTGAGGGTTGCATTTTTTAATAGATACTCTGTGGCTTTCTTCCTTTTGTTCTTTTTTTTTCTTTTCAGAAACTATATTTTATATTTAAGCTGTCAAACTTGACTGCAAGATGGATAGTCAAGAAATTGTTCATCTTGTAATGAATTACAAGGCTTAGCATCAAAAGGTATCATTCAGAACACCACCACTCATTTTTAATACATCTATTTGTCCCATTTGGTATTTCGTCATATGTGTTTTGTCAAGTGATGAGCCTTGAAAAACATTCAGAGTGTTCAGTTATTTTCACTCCCATTTTATCTCTTCTCTTCAGCACAATTATAATTACTCATGTTTTTTTTTTCTAGAGAGTCTGTTTCAAACAAGTGGGCACAATAATTGGATTTTTTGTTCTAAATCCAATGTGAAAATTAAAAAAAAATCTTTTCAGATTAAATGAAAGATGACTTTCTTAAACTATTACTTAAAAATATATATAAATATAAAAGATAAAAAATAATATAAACATCATGAGGATGTTTATTTTGCACTTATTTGGTGGATTACAAATATGGTTTGAAGACGTGCAATAAAATTATTTCCTGTTGTGGGTTTTGGGGTAGGGAAGAGATTCTTTCAATCAAAATAACTCCTGATAGAAAACTGAAAGGCTGTTGCAGGTTTCAGTTAAAAATGAATCAAAAAACTTCACCTAAACTTGCTTTTGCATTTTATGATAAAAACATGTTGTCAGGTTGTCCAATAAGGTTATCTTTTGAAATGTGTTGCCTAAGTAATAAGTAGAGTAGAAATTATTCAGTCATCACCCTGTCAAGGACTGCATGATTCCCACTGGCATTTTGGAAGATGACACATGCAAACCAAGGCCCTAATTTCTGTAAAGATAAATTCTCAAGTTTATATGCAAAACCAGCTACAATAACTTCTGTGGGGCTACCCTGGGAATAAACTATCTTTACTATCTGCTTTCCTGCAAGGTGTTATAGTAAAATTCACTCATAAAAGCTCTCTATATTACTTAAATTCTGCTGATTCTAAAAAAGTCTTAGTCTTATCAATAAAAGACATAGAGCAGCAATAGTTTGGTGATATGCATGCTCCCTTGGTGTTTAAAGGAAAAGATTTTCTTTCCAAATTTGCCCAGTGTTTGTTAGTGACCTTAAGTGCCTACATTTCACTGTGCTTTAGTTTCTTCCCCTTTACAACTTAAACCAGCACCTCAGTGAGCACCATCTGCAATGAGTTTTCTATTGTTTTTCAGCAGTAAATACTTCAGGAAGATCTGCAATCCTAATAGCTACTGTGACAGGGAATACATTTATATTAAACTGCAAGAATATGCATTCACCTTCCATATTAAACTGCACCAGAATGCATGCTCCTGGTGAATATATTGTCCACTAATATGATTGGTTTGGATCTAACTTCCTACAGCTCTTGTAGCAAAAGCATTTCAACGTTTTGGGTTTTCTTGTTTTTGTGAGTTTTCTAAGTTTACACCCCTGGTAATTCCATCAGTCTAGTGAGCTTTGTCCTATTTCTGTGCCCTGTCATCCCATTTTTGTTGCTCCTGGTTATTTACTTTTTTTGAGGGGGGAGAAGGCAGAAAGGAAGGAATAGTTTGGGGTTTCCTAGTTTTCTACCCTATTGTAATTCTTACAGTGTTTTCCAAGAACAGGAGATTTCTTTTTCATTTTGCTACATGCAATACATTTCTTCACTTATGTGAGGAAAAGTTTTCTGTGTGAGATTTGCAGGCTAAAGGAAGGCAGTCCCTTCATTAGTAATACCTCTGCATGGCTTAATCTGATTTACCAGAGGTAAACTTTGCTGAAGAGGTTTGTGGCTAGAGGCTATTATTCCTCCATTAGAGACAGATTCTGAATTGCAGTATTTGACATCGCTGGCTGGGGATCTTGTCTTCAGCAAACACCGTTGATGCTCAGACATAGACTTTTGGCTGGCTGTACTGTTCCCATCTGTTTCCATGGCACTGTTCCTGCTCACAAGGTAATATGCCAGTTCTAATAGGGCCAAAGTGCCAAATAAAGATTAGTTTGGATAGATGGACTCATTTATGCTACACAAGTCCTGTCCTGTGCAAGAACTACCCTCTCTAGAATGTAAATGTCATGCATGCACTGTACTCTTCCCATTTGTTCTTGTTGGTGTCTCTCTTTATGTTAACTTCACCTGCTAAAGACTGCTCTCAAGCAGTGAAAGTCAAGAATGCCCCCAGGCATTAGTCTGTCTCAATCAGTACACTCTACTGAACTGGAGACATTGTCTAATTCAGGTCTAGTGAATTGTTTCATTTGTTTTAAGGCCTAACCAAGAATGCTGAGGTGGATTATGATATCACATCCTGTTAGTCTATCATACTGCTTCTCTTGCTACACAATCACTGTCCTACCTCTTAAATAATATTGCACTACTATGCACTTAGTTATACAAAGATAACTCTGTAAGTAACTGTAAGTAAAGGTCTTTCTTTTGTTTGTTTTGGGTTTGGTTTATTGGTTTTTGGTTGTTTGTTGTTGTGGTTTTTTTTTAATGAAATCAGTGCCATTGTTCTAAGGTCCTCAAGACATTCTAACTGATCCTCAAGCTCTTAAGGTTGAAAATTCCCTTTTTCAAAGACACCTATTTAAATAATTTAGCTGTTACTCCTATAATATGCATTACATTTCTTTTTGAACTTGTCTCATCTTTCATGAGAAAAGGCAGTTAACAAGAAAAATATGTTTGCTGTCTTAGGCTTCTATGTCTCTTTGCTGAAGTACTTCCTGTTCTATCTATCAATCCTTTTGTCAAAGCTTGAAGAATTTGTCATTTTGAGTCTATTTGAAACAAAGTTTGCCAGCATGGTATTAGATAGCCATGCTAAAGATGTGAAGCTCGAATTCCCATGTGGATCTGCTCTGTACCTAGATACATTCTAAAGCTGCTTGGAAGATCTTTTGCCATTGTGGTAGCACTAGTGCAGCCTTCACTAGTGTTTTAACCATGATCATCAGACTGGAAAATCAGTGAAGATGGAGTAATTTTATAAAACAAATTGTTATAAATAAAATATATCATTTATTGCAAAAAGATATTAACTTGCTTCAGGAAAAATTAACTACATGCTGTTAGACCAAGAAGGGAGAGTAGGTGATTGCTCATAACATACTAGTTCACAGTAGCTCAGTATCTCTGGCTTACACAGTTAACATCTCTCTCTGTCTCTTAATTTTATTCTTCTACAGAGATTTGTTTTAATTGCTTTTTCTTTATCCTCTTCATTCAAAATTAATAACTGAATATTTATTAATTGTAAATTAGTATGCCTGAAGATGGAGAGACCATCACTAAAACTTCTCAGGACTGAAGTAAAGCCAAGGCTTTATCACTTGCTCACAACATTCCTGGAGATTTCTAATCTCATGCTACAGTTTTCAGCAAGGAGAAATGCAGATTATACCCTTTAAAAACATGGTTTCTTTGGTAGACCTTTGTGCAGGTAGAGAAAAGGAGCCTTCTCCCAGGATACCACATGCTTCAAGAGTTAACGGTGATAAGACAAGAGCAGGATCATATTCCAATGTTCCTTTCCAGTTTTACTCTACAGATAAAGCTAGACCAGCAAACTGTCAGTGTCTAGAACTATGGGTTTGCTTAGTCCTCATGGATATATCATGGGATTAGCTAATCAATTTATAACAAACCAGCTGTTTTCAATGATTATCATGGGAAGTGGCAGAGTTTGTTCATCTCTTATGAGTGTAGAAGACAGTAGGTATTCAGCCATGACTGCTTTGGTGAGTTTGGTGGGGAATTTATAGCTTTAAAACCTTTCTCAGGAGTATGGAGAAACCTGGACTAGGCTAAAATAAATGAGTAGAATGGGTTTGCTGGTTTTCTGAGACTCATAGGCAATGGCAGATCTCAGTTCCATGAGTCCTCTGATTTTTTTTTTCCCCCACAGTATTATCTGAGTGCAGTGCACAGAACAATATTTGATCAGTTGCAAAAATAGATGAAGACCAAAAGAAGCCTATTTAACTTAAAAAATCTGAACCTCTATAACTGTGTCAATTAGCAGCATACAGGAATAAGCAATGAGTTGAGAAGAAGTTCTGAGCAGCTGTGCTGTGCACAGATTTCTTCTGAGGTATGCATTAAGCACAAGCTAGCTGACAGGTATCTCTGCTGAGTTTTGTTGTCAGATGTCATGCAGGAATTTACTGTCGTATAGGCACTCACTTATAAATAACTAATATGCTTGCTGGGAGGAACTGTGAATGATCAACAGAACACAAAATGTCAAGTGCTGCATTTCTTTAATAAAACTTCTGATATGCCTCAGAGTATCAAGTGCCTAAAGTCCTATTACTCTTTCAGCAACAGAAGAAATCACTGTTATTTTTTATGCAGACTATGATGATGTAGGGTTTTTGTGGCTAAGTTTTTTAATTTAAGTCATATTATAATAATTTATTACAATTTAATGAATTATTTGAATTGTTAATTATGGTAAGGAAGATAAAGCTCATGAGAACTGCTTGTGAAGTAGAGTGTAATAAATGACAGTTTTTAAATGTGTCCTTAGATAGTACCAATGTGTGATGCACATCAGCTTACATTTGTGTATTATGCATTAAATACTACCAAGGTAAGATGTTTCAGTTAATAGCTCTTGTGTGATGCATCTCAAACACCTTCTGTTGAAGTCATTGTCATCTGGTCAGCTTAAAAACCATTATCTTTCCCAGTGTCTTTATGGAACGGTTTTCATAGCACATTCTTTCTTACTAAGACAGTTGGAGATCTTTGAAGAAGATGAATTTATTATTGATCCATCCATCCCAAATTATCTACTTCAAACCAGTATAGGTACCAAACTTCAGCTCCTAAATGGTTATCAGAATACTTGGAATATCTGCAGAGTAGCAGCAGATCCAGAATATCATTCCCCTCTAATGACATTTGTGCTGTATATGTGAATCAAAAAGTCAAATAATGTATTTCATTTTCATCACAACATGATTTTGTATCTGACATTAATACAAGGTCAAATAAACATCGCATGGGAAGGAAATAAATCCAAATTTGAAGTTTGAAAGGGCAGTCGTATTTCTTGAATGCTCTGAATGTCAGAGTTTTGATAGAAAACTAATACAATACCGAGGAGTGTGTACATATATGCCAGCTCAAGTTGTCTTTTGTATTCATATCAAAGTTTAATTTCTTTGAATCCTTTGTGTTTCCTATTCAGCAGTATCTTATGGCATTTATAATAATGTTTCTCTTAAACTGCAGCAAATGAAAGGCTTTGAAAGGTCAGACATTCTTTAACATCTAAAATAAAATGAAGCTAAGTTAATAGATATTATTCAATAAAACTGAAAATTATGTTTTACATACATTTCTTAAATATGAACTACCCTTGGAGCTTTGGTACCATACAGTGTTTCTCAGATTTTAAGTTCTTCTGACAAAATACTACACTGACAAGAAAAAAACCCCAACATATATGCTTTTTTTTTTTTTTATTGTGTTCTCTGACTTCAATGGTGAAGCTATCATACAAGCACAACCAGATTAATACAGCTGGCTTGAGATCCGAGTGATTGTTTCCTAATTCATAGACAAGCTCTAATGTAATAGGAAATAGAGTTTAGATCTGCAACTCAGATCTTCAATTGATATTATAACCAATGAAGCATTTGAAGAAAGCAATTCATCAAGTACATTTTCTTAAAGTTCTCTTAAAACACAGGACAAGAATAAGAGTTTCTATTATGCCTACTAAAGAAGTAAAAGGGGGAAAAAAAGAAGCCAGTGCTTTCTGATGTAGACAGTCTAGTAGGCAAAAATATTCCCAAATCCCAAAAAAAGGTTAGTCCAAATTCTCAAGTGAGCCAAATAAGCTCTGAGAGCATATTGAAGTGGCCCCCAGCCACAGAACAACATCACAGTATGCCAGCCAAGGGCATAAACTGCTTCTTTTCAAAGGAACAGTGATGTGAATCCCTTGATATAGAGCAAGAATTATGAAAGGTAGGAAGATGCTCAGAGGGCTGGAGCACCTCTTCTATAAGGACAGGCTATGACAGTTGGGGCTCTTCATCCTGGAGAAGAGAAGGCTTCAAGGAGACCTTGTAGTCACCTTTTAGGGCTGGGGAGGAACTATTTACAAGGTCTTGAAACGACAGGATGAGGAGTAATGGGTTTAAACTGGTAGAGAGGAGATTTAAACTAGATGTTAGGAAGAAGTTTTTTACAGTGAGGGTGCTAAAACACTGGAACAGGTTGACCAGGGAGGTTGTGGAAGCTCCCTCCCTGGAGGTGTTCAAGGCCATGTTGCTCAAGGCCTTGAGCAACCTGTTCTAGTGGGAGGTGTCCCTGCCTATGGCAGGGGGTTGGAACTGGATAATCTTTAAGGTCCCTTCCAACCCAAACCATTCTATGATTCTAAGGTAGATAACCACATGAGGAGCCATCTGTTTGACTTAAACTAATGTGGGGTTTTTTGTTTGTTTGGGTTTTGTGTTTGTTTTGGGTTTAGGGCTTTTAGTGGGTGGGTTTTTTCTGGGGGGGGTGTAGGAAGAATTAGCATTTGAGGTTTAGTTTTTTTTCCTTTTCCTAATTAGGCAGCCATTACTTTTAATTGTTTTCATTGTTCTGAAAGCAGAGAAACAACTATGAGTGGAAAGAAAATCTTCAGAATCCCTGGTTATTTCTTTAAATAAAGACCTAGATAGAAGGGATTTAATCTCATCCTCTTTCATTATTGCCTGTGAAATGAGGTGAGAATATATAATCCTCATACTTCTACCAGTGGCTCAGTCAGGACACTGTGCAAGAACCAATTGTTACAGTAATTGAATCTCAGCAAAATTTATGAATACTCTTCAATAATGTCAAGTTTATTGAAATCTAAAAATAAAGAAACAGAATACTGTTCTGAAGTATGACTTAAGAATCGTAATATACATAACTTGCAGCACCATTGTTAATAAAGAAAACATACTGTACCTTACAGGAAATTAGTTTTCTAACTGTTTGTGCTATTGTGAAATGTTAATGCATGTAATAATTTGTAAAGAGTATTTCCCAAAATTTATCTTCTATGCATTGTACAAAACATGATATAAAGTTCAGTGGAGATTTCCACAGCTTCATGACAGGAGTGAGCATGGGAAACTGAATATAGAACCTAAAAATCTTTCTATCACAATCATCATCTGGTGAGGGGCCGGAGAGTTTGGGCTCATCTGAAACAAGAAATCTTAACATTCTGAAGAAGCTGTGGTTTACATGCACGTTATTGTTATTACTGCCTATTGTGTGCGGATTTGCAGTGTTAGCTGTGGGAAGGAGAGAGGCTGTGATAATATGTAGGATCAGCTAATGGCATGGATGATTTTGAAGAGATGAAAGATTGCAAAGTGGGACCTAGTGGTGAGCGGGGTTGACAGAGAATTTCTGCATTCTTTCTGCACCCATTTAACTCTCTTTTCTATAAACTGTACTTTTCTCTCTCTACCCTGTTGCTGCATGCCACTTTTCCATGTTGAAGTCTAGAACTGGCATCTATATCTCTGACTTTAAGAAATGCAACTTTCATGAAGTGCAGTGTCAAGGCAGTAGACCTTTAGGTCACCAAATCGGCTCTGTTCTTAAAGAACTAGATTGATTTCTTGCAGAACTACTAACTGGGTCTTAGCTCAGGAATGAAAAGACCGAAAGACCAATAAAATAAATGTAGAGTGAACAGAGTGGGAAGAAGGATAGCAGTGATGCAGGTCTGCTTTATCTCTGCAGCCTGGTCATCTGTGAAGCAAGAGAGATTTTAGGTGACATCCCCACATCCCCTCTTCTATAAATCTTGCATAATTAAGAATGTAAGGAGACATTACTTCCATTCAGGGATAAAACCAGCTCTTCAATGTTGGTTTGGGAGGCTGTTTTACAGATTTGGACAGACAGTCTCCCATAGAATTCTTAATTTTAGCACCTTCACAAAGCTGATTTCACAATATTTGCAAAGCCTGACAGTTTGTGTGCTAATTGATGCAGACTAAGAAGTGGTATCGTAAAGCTGATTCCAAAGGAAAATTCACTCTTTCTGTCTGAAGACTCTCTTATTCAGTACTCAATAAGACATCTAGATTTTCAATGAGGTATTCTCTAAAATATGGTCTTTATGAAAAATGAAGTTGGGGAACTTTTGGAGACCACTGAAAAATATGACAGTCCTCACAATTTGATAAATTCAGAAGTTTGTTTCAGTCAAGAATTCTACCGCTCTTGAACGGAAACCGGGTCCACAACCCTGACTTTTAACACAAAAATGAAATCAATTTCTTCAAAATAATTATACTGGAAAATACAAATCAAATAATGAGGATTGGTAGAAATAAATATAGAGCTTGGGGATTTAAGTCAACAAATATCGAACAGAGAAAATTGGGAAAACGTCCATTATACTGAAGTAATCAATGTATTTCCAGTCACTGCTTGCAGCAGGGCTCAACTAGGACCTGGATCATTATTATTTCATCTGATTGATTACCTATGTGCTTATACTGTAACAACTACCAATGAAATAATCGACCCTTCTCAGGAGAACAACCTTAGGTACTTGTCATGTCAATACAATGCAGCATGATATCAAGTCTAATTTTATTTCTAGTCTATGAACATAAATTGAAGAACTGAGTATACTGAAGTTCAAAGATAAGCGCAAGAACATGACAGAAATGGCCAGGACTATCTTTGAACTGTCAGATTAACATAAGGTGCACCAGTGAGCTTTTTGAAAACGGTCACCACTGAATACAAGATGATTTGGTTTATCAGACCATATACAGCTCAGCAAAGAATTATATGTTCATATGGGGAAGTTTAGAAGAAACGTAAGCAGAAACATAACTTTAAAGCATTTAACATTGCAGTCCTCTACTCTCTGCTGTACCAGAGGAATTAATAATCAGGTTATGAGGACTCAGAGAAGGACTTAATTTGTTATAGGTATGAGGGCTGAAGTGGTACTTTTTGCCCCAAGACTGAATCACAAGGCACTTTATTCTCGTGTTTGCACTTTATCCTTCCATTTAGCCAGAGGCTCTGAGCCATAGATTCAGACAATAAGAGATATAAAGCCAAGCTGCTTTGGAATATGGCTCTTACACTTCTGAAGTCCTCATCCAAAAGCCTGATTCATTTATGAACTTTTTAGATCCAAGCCGCTAACATAAAGGTCTAAATGCTCTTCTGTGTGCATTGTGCCTGGAAGACAGAGCACATTCTCATTAATCTAGCAGTGTCACCTATGATTGGATTGATGGAAATGATTTACAGAGAATTAGGAAATCTTGTTCTGTTTTACCAATAAACAGCATTACATTATCACATTTCAATAGCTAATTCTAATGCTGTGCCTTTTCTCTTGAAAATTAACACGATTTTCAGAGGGAAAATAATTACATGCCATTCATAATCCATTAACTAGATAAAAAAAAAATAAAATGAAATTGGGTGCTTATTGTCAGAGGGAGATGTCTGGAGTATCTACACTTCCCTCATGTGGCGTGTTAGTGTAAAGGCGTCTAGGAACTCTATTAATCAAATACAGTCTGGTATCTCACATTTCTCATATTTGAATAGAATTATTTAAGAACATAAGAAATAGATTTAAGAAAAGGAACTTTATTTGAAGACTGATGCCAGCATTAATTCTAATGACTACTGAAGGACTTTAGATACAGAGTGATTTTGCAAGATAGGAGCACACACTGATTTTATGTGTGTGTCCATGAAAAATAAAAGCAAACACAAAAAAAACTATTGGCCTTCAATTAGTCCCCATACCTAAAGATTTTCATCAGAAAGTCTCAGGGGTGTATTTAAAGAAAATATTGTCAGTCCCACTGTAGAGGTCAGGAAGCTGAAGCACTGGAAAGCTTCAGCACTGCTTATATTTAGAGGGAGGTAATTGCAACACTGTTTGAGCACCAATCTGTTCCTTAACTAGCCAACTTTACTGTCCCTGTAGTAACACAGGTTACTTCTAAAGAGCCTATGCTAGATGAAAAGGGTTTTTGGAAAGGGACAATTTTGTTCCTTTTTAAACTCGTGTTCCTTTTACACTTCAGGAGACTAAAGTCTGGGTTTTTTTAACACTAAAGTGGACAGGGAAATGTAAAGATTTTTCAAATGCATTTGTTGTTTTTAAATAACACTTGCCAAAGAATCATTAGAGCTATGATTAATTCCTTCTGTCACAGAAAAAAAAATGAAAATAAGTCATGAAAAAGCTGCAAGGCTTTTAAGTATGAATAATTTGCTGATGGTCTAGGAAGGGATTATCATGCTGAATACACAGCTCTATAAATATTAAAACAGGTTGTTTTTTTTTTTAACAAAACTGTACTTTGGAATGTGCTTACAACAGCCAAAATAGCTATGAAATTGTGTTTTATTCCTATCTTCTGTTAACTTGCAAGAAACTGATGTTTCAGAACAGACATCATGGCAAGATATTTAAATCAATCTAACCTACTTTAATTTTAATCTTCAGAAATCAGTCATATTTTCTTTGGTTTCTTACTTCATCTTGAAAGGTTTACATAATTCTAGATTGCTATTCAGTGCTTCATTTCATATGAAGTACTGAATTGGTTGGAAATTTGACTGCTGGTCTGCAAATGCCTCTGTTTTTCCCCTGATTATAGAGCAGTATAATCTTACAATTTGAGTATATCACTGAATGTTTGGCCTTTCCTCTGTGACCCACTGAAGGTGATGGAAGTATTATTGTGGTTAGCAGCAGGCTTTGATCCTTCCAAGCTCCTTACCATGTAGTATTACTTACATTCATACTGTAAATATATCAGTATAGAAGCAATGATAGGAATTTTACAGAAGTGTCTTGCAAAGACATAGAATCTGTGATAGCAGGCATGCAAGAGTTACAAAGTAGGAGAAAAGCAGTCACTATTTGTGTTCAGATGGTAGTGTATGCCACAAAGCAGAACAAATGTCTGGGTATATATCGTGGGCAGGTGTTAGCTTCCACCACATAAGATCAGTTTACAGAATGTGTTTTGATTTGGAACAGGCAGATGTTGTGGGGATATTTTTCTCTAATACTTGAAATGTTTTGCTTCTATAACTTAAGTTGCCAATACATCTCTCTCCTTCAGAACCATGACTTATGCCTTTGAAATAATGCAAGACTTAATGTGTGAATAGTTCTTGCTTTGGAGTTTGGCTAAGGCTGTGAATATGTGTAAGATATGAAACAATAAGACAGAAGAGCTGTCTTTACTGCTGAACTGTGATATTCTTGTGATTTCTGAACACTGAAATAGATTGTCTCTTGCAGCTAGCTTTGAGGCCTGTTAGGTATGTAAACAAATTTTAACTACAGCTCTGTGGCCCAGAGATGTTTTTGTGATAGCAATTGTTTCTAGACAATGTGACAAACACTTTTTAAATCATTTACTCCTTTTCTTCACCTGTCTCCATTGGAAATCAGTTTTCTTTTCAAGTAAAGTTATTGGTAAAAATAAAGTACTTTATCCTACTTCCTACAGCTTTACAGCACCATATGGATCATTAAGACCTACAAATGCTTAAAGCAGGGCTCATGAGAAGAGTGCAAGTTGACTTTCACACTGACTGAATAGACATTACTCCTGGAATATTATGATACTGGGGATTAATTTCTGAAGAACAGAACTATACAATGAAAGAACTATTAAATGACCAGCAATTGACTGCAAGCCAGCACAGATGTGATCATTTGATAAGGTTAGGTCTGTATAAGAGACAAATTATGATACTTCATTATGGAGAAGAAAAAAAATCCCATTAACATGACAGTATCTGATGCATTTACCTTCAAGTCACAAACTGAATAAATCAACATGATTACAAACTTCTTCATCTTATGATAGACTATGGCACTCTGGGATCTATCCTGCTGTAAGAAAGGTAAATAGGATTTGCTGTGAAATCTGTTTCTAATGCAGCTGTTGGCAAGAGGCTGCTGTGCAGATTTGCACTATCCAACATCTGTTCTTTTACTTGGTCATTTTCACTTTTCTTACTGGCTTCTTTTCTGGGTTTTGCATAATACAGGCTATGTTGTTTTATTAGCAGAGTGTGTTATTTTGTGTTATTTCTTCCATCTTAGGCCTCTGGGCTCCATGGATCTTGCTTAGTATTCTGTATTGGATCTTACTTAGTATTCTGTATCTTAGCAAAGTCTAGGTTAGAAAGCTCAAGTAAACCAAATGCCAGAGTGATTGAGGCAAAATAATATGTTTATGGCTGTAGCCATCATTTTTACCAGCTAGTCTTCAGGTATGTGAATTAGGCTTTGAGAATGTTGTAAGAGCAAGCTCAGTGGTTAGAGGAACATGCATTCAGCATACCATAGAGGAAAAAGATGAAACATTACTTTGGGATTCTGCATGGTTTGTGTATTGGATTTACTAACTGTGTTCTTTTCCTTACATCTAAAACAACACTAACACTAACCTTAAACCTAATACCCTAGCAGTAATGCACTAACCCTAATACTAACTGAACCCTAAATCTAACCCTAAAATGCTAACCCTAACCTAACTCTAATCTTAAGGACCTAAACTTGAGGCCCTAAGCCTAACACTAATGCTTAACCCTAAACCTAACAACAAATTTAAACCTAACCCTGATCGTAACCTTAATACTAACCCCTAATCCAAACCCAAACTCAGACCCTGAACCAGAACCCTAACCCTAAATCAAACCCTAACCTTAAGTATTTCAGCTGAATTTGAAATAGAATGTAACTCTGAGCTTCACTGCACCAAATTTCATTGAGTAGTTCCATGAATTTTGGTGGAACCTCAAATGAGTTCTGTCTGTGCCTTGTACACAGAATACTGCAAGCTGTCTGAGTGCTGAAAGATAGCAAATGCACCTCTCCGCCACCCCATGAGTATTCTCAGGTAACTGCTTCAAGCCAATAGCAAAAACTGTGGCAGAAACTTTCTGACTCTTTCAGTTAAAATTATAGGAGTGGAAGACTCTGAATAAATTTCCTGCATATGTAATTCATGCTCAAAATACAACTTGTTCATTCTATCTTCACCCACTGTGTACAGTTTCAATAGTTAACACATGGCACCTTTTGAAAGTGTCAAACTGGCTCGATAAACAGGTGTACCACAGATGAAGTCTGTTTTATGTCTTCAATTTCGCATGTTAGACGTCTTAATCATGGTTCATGACATTTGATAACCTATATTTAGGTATTACCATAATCAGGTACGATGTGATCACAGATCTGTGTACAAATTATGTTGAATAATTGTTTTGAATGCATCTAATCATGAGAAACATCATACTTCAAACACAGTTCAGGTTGCAGTCCTTGCAGTTACCTAACTGATAAGTAGTTTTTTCCTGCATCTAGAGAATTTTTTTCGTCTGAAAACATAAAGGCCACACTAGCCTGGTGGATCTGCATCTTATCCATGAAAAAAAAAAAAAAAATCTGCAAGCTGGAGAGATTGGTTTATTTTATTCCTTCAGCTGTGGCGCTTTTCTCAATAAAGAAGTCACCAAGATCAGGGAATCAGGGAAAACACAGCAGCTTCCCTGTGCAGATCAGACTGCTGGGCTGGGGCCTGTGTTACAAAATGACAGTGCATAAGCTGCCAGCAAGAGGCAGCAGAAATGGATGAAATGTCCTACCATGCAAATATCCTCTGTTTCTAATGTGTTGGTGTTTCTGAGTGAATAATTTAGAAAATAAATTTAACCTCTTTTTCCTGCATTTAGAATACTATCAAAAGGAACCCTGTTTTCTTCACATTTATCTATTATTCATAAGTAAATGCTCCCCTGAGATTGATGACTGTTTGTTCTTTGAAATGCTTGCTGTAATTTTTCCATTGAGGGATATTATGGTTGTATTGGATGAGTGCTTGAGAAGCCCTGCTGTATCCATTCAAATACATTTCTCTTAAAGAACCACGTCCACCTCTTCTGCGTGGGCTCCTCAGCTATCCTTCCATCTTTTGGTTTTTCTTCTTAAATAAGAGTGTTTACAAAATTATGCACTATTCCATAGTACAATATTCCACATTAGTTCTTCAACTTTGAAGTTTCACCATAAGGTAAGGTTGTGGAAATCCTTAGTCTCACCCAATTCTAGCAGTTCAAACACCACAGCTTTGACTGGATTTCCAAATGATCTATTTATAATTAAATTACTACAAATATAAAGCTGATCTTTAGAGTTGCAACTGAAAGATCATTAGCTTGTAGAACAGGTTAAAGGTCACTTGGACTTTGAATTTAAGAATAAAATAAGTATAAGCATTTAATATGGTATAAGGAATGTTATGTTGCCTTAAATAATAATAAGCTAGTTAGAGTTGTATTAGAACAATATACCAAAGTTAATATACACTATTAACATGTCAGTCTTGACCCTTTTCCTCCCACTAGCATTGTGCCCTTACATAATCCTTAGCTATATTTTCTAAGTAAATGATGAGAAATTTCTTAATGCTGTATGTCTGAAGAATTTGTGAGAATACTGTAAATGTTTCTTGTGTTAAGAAGATGCTCCAAGTGGAGTGTATTAGATAGCCATTCCATGTGGTTCACAAATGGATTTATAACACATATATAAAAAACAGGTGCTTTAGAAAACCAGCCTGTTTGGAGGCTAAATTAGATCTCTGATAAAAGATTTCTGATACCTATAATTCAATAGTGCCTGCTGCAGTCCCATAGATCTTTAGTTCTTGTTTCTACAAAGGCAAAGGGATTGTAAATATGATAATGGAATGTTAAAGTTTGCTCTTAGAATACCCATAAGATGAACTGACTGATGTTGCTTTCTTATGCAAGTGAATGACATGTTTCTCTTCAGACAATTCAAGAAGAAAAGATATATTAATGTGTGAAGATAAACAAAATGTAAAAGATGAAAATTCAATGTACACTTTGGATAAAAATATGAACCACAAAAGCATTCATTAGGTAGACTCCAAAATACATAATACAAACAGGCCCAAAACAACCAGATCTGAGAATGCAGATAACAACATTCTCGCTGTAGACTTGTAAACTACAAAACCAATAAAAGTGAACATTCAGGTGTTTGTTGTTTTTCATCTGGGAACATCTTTGTCAGCAAAGTTGGGTTACTTCTCTCTCTATTTTTAATGGAATTTCTCATTAAATCTAGTGTAAGATTATCTGACTTTTTGGAAGAAAAGTGCCAGCACAATCTCTGGTTAGTTATTGGGTTTGTGTTACTGACTTCAGCTTTCTAGAATGAAAAGCACAAAGTCAGTTCCTTCCTAAAAATGTGCAGTGTATACCTTTCTTTTTTTTTTTTAGTTTGGAGAGTAGTACTCAAGATATCAGTAATTATGGCTATTCAACAGGGCAAGTCATGCTAACAGAGACATTAGACTGGTGAACCTGAATGACTTTGTGTTCTGCTGTCACCACATGAACTGATTTTGAGCTTCTAGAGCAAAAACCCATAGTCGTGTTAATAGTTGTTTTAAATGCAAAAGAAAAAGCTTTAAACCTGTCTGGGAAGATGGGTAGCAAGGGAATGTGGAGAGAGGGAGTGGCAAGACAAAAAAATTGAAATTAACACTTTTGTTGGGTGTGAAAATGTGTGCATATATTTTCATATCCTTTCTCAAGTTATCAAGCTATTATTCAAAGAAAGCTTTTTAACTTGTGAGTCCAATAAGTAATTTACCTGAAAGACAAGAATACAAAGAGAGCAGCAGCAAAAGCATCTCGCACCTAAAAAAACCAGAAACCAGCCCATAGAAAAGGCCCCTTGATTACCAGCTGTGAAATTCCATTGAAAAACCCATTGAATTTTTTTGTAAATAGAATTGTAATTTTAGGAATTTTATCTTCTATTTACTATGTTTTCCCTAGTTTACAGGTGGAAGTTGCAATGATTATTTTTAAGGTGGGAAATGCTCAATCATTTAATTTCTGCAAACTCTAAAACAATGTCATGTTCAGGAGCACTGCACACAAATGTGGAGCACTTCTGCTGTTTCAACCTGGCAGCCTGGTATCACAGAATAAAAGGAGGTCATTTCTAAGTAAAGATTAGCACTTTCTTCTTTCCACCCAATACATATGTTTTTTATCATGCAAATTATAGTTCTTTTTTAACATAAAATTTGCAAAAAAGATTTATCTGTAGTTCCAGCTGTCTCTCTTAATGTTCCTATCTTTGAGTGAAAGGAAAGGTTGGAAGAAGCTAGGCCAATAGATCTCTCCTGAAAAATAAGACACAAGCAACTCAGGAGAACACCTAAATACAAGCTGTAGTTTTAAAGTGAAAAACGAAGGAAGCCATGATTTCAACATTAGCTCAGCAATACTGTGCTGTATTCAAAGCAAGATCAAACCTTTAAAGTAGTGGGATAGATCACATAACCAGAATGCTGTAAAGGAAAGACTGTCCAGGCAGGCACGGAAGCAGGTAGAGAAGTAGACAGAGCCAGATTCTTTTTAGTGTTGCCCATGGACAGACACAAAGAATAAAACGTGAAATACCTAAAATTTCTTTCAAACAGTAAAAGAAAAACAACAACAACCAAAAAAAAAAAAAATTAAAAAAAAAAAAAGGCAAAAACAGGTGGAGGTGGTCAAATGCTGGAACAAGCTGGGAATTATTTGAAGCCCAGATGGATATAGTAGTCCTGGGCAACTTGCTCAATGTAATCTTTCTTCGATCAAGGAAATTGGATTGAATCTCCAGACATTCCTCATAGCCTTAGTGAGTCTATGATTCTGTGATATGCGTCATTCCTTAAAGCAGCAAGAAATTAACTGGGATCATTTCTGGGTGCCAGATATGTTTGAGGTGTCATTCCATTTTTAGAATTGTATTTTGGGATCAATTTTCTTATTTCCTACATTTATATATTGTAGGGCTGTTTCTCCATTGTTGTATTTCCTTCCTTCCTGAAAAGGGTATATTTTTAAATAGGAGTATTTTATGACTACAAAACTGTGATTTGAGGACACCTCATAAAGTGTTTTAAAACAAATCTCAATTAAGATTCACATTCTAACTAGCTATCCTCTTTGACCTCTTTGAAAAGGTTCCTTTTCTACACATAGAGGCTTTCTGATATGAACATGGGCTTAAATTTTTCTTTTCATTATTTTTTTATTGGAGAGGGCATTTTCATGAGCCAAGTAGATTGGTTTTATGGGACTGTTATAAAGCAGTTACTATTGTGAGGGGCTTTGAGTGTGCAATTAAGACAAATGTTGTGCCACATTCGTTAATTACTGGAACACTGAAAACACCAAACAAAACAAAGCACTCCATCTTGAAAATAATTGAAGAATCACTTAAGCTAGAGCACCCTGCACTGGAAAATGTAAGGTATTAACAAATAGGCTGAACATCTGCTCTGTGTGTCTTCTTCTACCACAGAACATGTTAAAATGAAGATATTAGAAGTGCTGCCTGCCTTCAAAGGTTCATTAAGTTTGTAATGACTACTTTATCATTAAAAGATGTAGATTTTGTTGTGAGGTGGTTCAGAATGCAGCATTCAGATATACAGACCTTTCTTTTGCATACTTCAAATTTATCCCAAAGCTGCCAACCCAATACTGCTACTGAGTCCACCCTGCATCTTCCAAGCTCTACTTCAAATGAGACTACTTGGCACTTTCATTTGTCTCAAGAGAAGCCAAAACACAGAGATGTGAGTTGCCTCTCCCAACTCTAGTAGTTATCGAGATGCCATGAAAAGTGTATGAATGTCTAATTTCAAATTCCTACAGTCAGCAGTCATTTCTGACTGTTCTATATTCTAGTTTTCACACTAATAAAGTGATGATTGTCAACTCTACAGTAACCATCAGATCAGCTTGCCTCATAGGATTGCTGTGAAGATTTTCAATCTTTATCATAGAATCATAGAATCATAGAATCAACCAGGCTGGAAGAGACCTCCAAGATCATCCAGTCCAACCTGTCCATGCAATTCATCACAGTGCCCATGTACCACATAATGTTTAATGCATTTACCATCAAAAATCCCCAGTAGGTAAGCAATGTTAAACTCAGTTCAGAGAAGGTGACTGAAGTGTAAGAAATCTGTGATGGAACAAAGATTGAATTATGGTGTCTTAAAGCCATCACTCCAAACACTGGATCAACCATAATCTTCAGATTCTGAGGCTAGCCAGGGCTGTATAACTATCCAGTGAGATTTTAATAGCAAAACCTCTTTTAGTTAATAGGAAGTTAATAGAAAGCTGTATTACATTCTCAGGTTTCAGACAAGAGCAATGATGAAAAGGTATTTCTTTGTGAGCAGTAATCCCTTGCAAGCTTTCCTCTCTACCATTTTGCTATTCTCCTTACTCCTCATTAGCTGCATTAGACATCATAATCCTATTATAGAAATGAGTTGATGGGCTAGGAGACATCCTCCCCAAACAGCATCTTCTCTAGACAGTTAAAGAAAAGAGAAAGACATCATCTCAAACCCTTTCCAGCCAATCAGGGTGGAAATGGGAGCAATCAGTGACCAGAGCCATATTATAATACAGGAATTAGAACTGAAGCCATGGCATTTTCCAACTTTAGGAATAATTATCCTTAATTATTCCCAGTTTTCAAGGCTTGTTTGTATGATAACAGTGAGAAAGTTCACTGTTACGGTGCATAATGGACTGACAAAGTACACAGCACATCCAGAAAATTCATCTCAGTACTGAAACAATCAGTCAAATGCCATAATATCTATCTTACACAGCTGAACAGATTTGCCAATCTTTTAGCAGAATGTGATAATGGTGACGAATGCATTGACAAGATGACATGTGCTCCAGCAGCACGCAATATTTCAGAGAGGGATTTTCTTTCTAAAACATGGAGATCACAATCAACCCCATGGATAAATTACTGCATATAAACGAAGGAAGATTTTTGATGATCCTCCATCAAACATCCTTCACCATGTAATGGTTAATCTTGTGACATTCTGACTGTGAAGTTGTGCATTTCTGTGTCTGCTATAAACCGAGACTTCCCTAGTGCAGTGTTTTTTGTAGACTAAATTGTAGTGCTTGAAATCAGATATTTTCTGCATAGAAGACTTGTCTACTGAAAAGTGTTAGCATTTTTTTTTTGAGCAAAATAAAATAATGCTTCAGTCTTACTCACTGTGTCTTGCTCCATGTAGCCTTCACTGTGTTCTCATTGTGCACTTCTTGGCAAATCAACTTCCAGTCTGTATGAATGTGGAATGGGTAGAGCATTGGTCCCATTAGATGACATAATCACCATTTGGAGACACTACAAGAGAACAGAAAGTTAATTGCTATTGGAACAATGAGACAAAAACACTGACATGGCCTGAGCTCTTTCTGAAAATGCCTCCTCCATCAAAGTAAGGCATATGCTTTGATGGCATTCTGAAGTATACTGATAAAATTGATTCCCTGGTTGCTTTCCACTGAGAATCACTAAGAGAATTAATTTGATTCCAACCAAGGTGTGGGATCTGTTTATTGTAAGGATCTGAGCCTTTCAAGTTTAGCTATCATTTTATTATCATAATATCTTTAGTGAAAAGGGGAAATCAGATCAACAGTTTTATCGAAGATGACACTACCTAGACATCTTAATAAAGTAGGTTGTTTTTATTATGTTTTTCTGTCAATCCATAATTTTGAATAGTGGGAACTACTCATTTGTGCATCATTGAAATAAGTGACTTAGATGAGAAACAACTTGAGACCCACTTTCATTTGCATTTAGCAAGTCAAGCTGTTGTTTTTCACATAATTTATTAAGTGACTTTCTGAAAGTTACGCACATTTTGATATCCCGGGAAAACATTTGTGATTCATCTCCTGTATCTGTTCTCACAGATGCCATAGCAAAAATCCTACATGTTGAATTTATAAAAACATATCACTAAAGACTTAGAGGAGAGCTATGTAAAATATTTGCATAGTACCTTCTCTGTGGGCTAAATGATGTGAAAGTAGCCCTCCTTCAGGTTTTATTACATGTTTGAAATTCATTGCAAAGTATTAATGAAAAAGCTTGTTAAGGCAAATGAAAATACAGTGTAAACAAGACACCTGATATTTTTTGGCTCAGATAAATTAAAGGCTAGAAGACAATTTCAGTCGCTGACCTGAACAGAGCAGTAGACAGCATAAGACAGCGGATACACTGAAAATAAATCTCACTGTGGAACACGTTCTGTCTGTCTTCCTTGCTATAGGAAACAAGGTAGAACTTTCTTACATTCTTCCCTCTGCAGCAGCTTCCCCATTTGCAGCTCTGTTTGTAATTCACCTCCCTCATAGATGATAGTACTCATTTATTCTGTCCAATTTAGGGCTAGAAATTATTATTTGCTAGCAGTGAATAACAACGAGAGCCCAGTGTCGCAATGTAGAAAACTCTGCTATGAATATGGAAGAGCAGTAGATGACCCTGCAGCCTATTTACAAGCTTCTGGCAGACCTTGGATAACAAACCACACTATGAGCATGCAAGGCAACAATGAGGTGGTTCTGGTTCTGATGTTAAGCAGCGATCACTGGCTGTTGTATGTAAAGATTGCAAAGATGTCACAGTTAATTTACATGGACACAAAGAAAGTTAATTTAGCTTCTGCAAATTAAAGAGCCTCTTTACTGTAGTTCTGCAGTGGCTGCCTCTCGTTGCTACATAGCACTGATTTGATTTGCCCACAGTTGCAGAGAATGAGAGTTTAAAACAGACAAGCTGTAAACTGACATGTTCAGAGAGTATTTTTTACATCATATTTGTAATAGCACAGATATTTATAAAATAAATAGCAAAGGAAGGTTATTAATAGTAGTAGGAAAGAGCCCAGAATAGGTACTGCATGTAGAATTCTGTTAGCAAAAGCAAGGCTATGGATGGATGTCGTGTGTGAGGTGAAAATCCCAACGCATTAGGTGCTAATATTCTTGCGGCATCTATTCAGTAAGAGAAGTGCTATGCAAAGCAGGGGAGAACAGAAAGGTCAATAAACAAAGCTGGTTTGTTAGATGCAATGTGGATATAACCTCCACATGTAAAACCATGGAATTTTCAGAGGAAGCTATATGTCTGATATGTTTCAAATTTGTTACTAGTCTTTTTAGAACGTAAACTACGTGATGGCTTATGTCTGAACCAAAGCGTTTTATTCGTGCTCTGTGCTGACACAGATCCTTAGGGAATTATTAAAAGAAAAAAAATAAGGCACTTAAAAGATACTTAATGGCAAATCTATCAAGCAATCTAATTTTACAAACTGCTTCTGAGGTTTTACCCTTGTTTTATCCTTTTTAGCTTAAACCATTCATTCATGTCCATCAAAAGCTTTTCATGAGATGAATTTCATCTCTGAACACCATTTCATGCTTCATTATACTACACTGATGGGGATTTTGGGGTACTCGTTATTCACTTCTTTTTTTTTCAGAAGCAGACTACATTAATAAATCCAGATGGTAGATTCTTCTTCCTCCTCCCAAAAAATATAGTTCTAGGGACTTTAACATGTCCCTTACTTAAACAGTGTACAACAGCTGGTTTGTGCTGCGTCTTGTGAAGATTTTCTTCATCTTGCTTTTGAGAGATGTTGTGGAACACTGAATTTCAGCAAAGGCTCCAGCTGGATCCTCACAGTGTCCCATGTCCCAGCTGTCACTTAGAGATTAAGTTAGGACACTGGTTTATGTGTGTGTTTACCTCTGCCCTTCCCTGGATGGAATTTGAATTCTTAGGTTATGTACCTCTTGATTCAGCAGCCATATGAGGTTGTGTTGGAGTAAAAGGGTTGAAATTTTTGCTTTGGTGATACTGTAAGTCTGGGTCATGCAACTGCTTCCTGAATGGTACTCAGTCCCAAGAGAAATCCCACCGAAACAAACAGAACTCCTGTGTAAACAGTTACTTCTCAAGAGTTTGCACAACAGACTGCGGGAAGTTTTGACTGTCATTCCTATGAGTGCAAAACAGAGGTGACCAAGTGACAATTAAATTGTTACGGATTTCTTAATAGAGTTGTCTCTTGGTTAAAAATAGGGTCATGTAAGGAAGATGGTGTATACCCCTCCTGACAGGCTTCTGGGGAGGAATACTCAGCCTGCTCACCCTGAGGCCCCTTCCTGTGCAGTATTGCTGGAAAATTATTTCCAGTTTCTCTAGACCTCTTCAAGAACATCCTGACCTCCTAAAAGCCTTTTCACCTACGAATCACTCTCCAAAGTTTACCTCTATATAAGTCAGCATAAATCTGCCAAAATTGTTTAAATCAGAAGTAGCCCAGTCTGTACTTAACCCACAGTTCTATATTTGTAAATCCTGAAGATGAAATATGTGCACTGAGGCAGTAAGAAATGTATCCTCAGTGTAGATCACTTTTTTACAGTGAATATCTTTGAGTCACTTGCTAATTCTTCTGGTTAACTGAAAGTGACTTATGTGGTCCTTCTCCTTCTACAAGGAGTACTGACTGAGTTTTAACTAGTGCCTGTAGTCATCTGAAGATACTGTATCCAGGCTTAAAAAAAATTCCTTGTGCATAAGGTGAGAAAGAAGTTGTTTTCTATGTGAACAGTTTTAGTGTTGGACAGTAAAGTTTATGAGAAATGTGGAGGTGGACACCAGAGATGCATCATAAGAAAGAAGATGTCTTGTTCTTTTGCCTCTGCTCATTAGAACCCAGAGGCAGGATGATATAACCCTCAAGGAAACTGCTTCCCTTCACAGTCACTGCGATTGTGGCTGCTGGAGCATGTAATTACATGGAGGGAAAAAGAACATGCAATGAAAGGTTGTCGAAAGCCTCAGGACTCCTAATCTCTCTGTCTGTTGTTGGGAAGTAAAGCCCTCTGTGGCAGAACATGTTTGGGTAATTGGAAATGAGCTACCTACTGCTTTCATTAGCCTGACTGTACCTATGTTAAATAAATGTGTATTGGTAGCATTTTCCTAATACCGAGAATGATCTTATCTTCAGAGAAAGGGAAACAGAGGCAATGTTTTATAGTTTGTACAACATTCTTTAAAATATTGATTTAACAATGGTGCAACTAGAAATGAAAAAAAAAAACCAAACTGTCCTATTTGGAGGATACAACTGGATAGTGCTTCTTTGAAGTTCCAGAAAGGAAATGCGATAGCAGGAGAAAGGAGGAAAAATCAGCATTGGGGTATTATCAGTATGTCCTGGCCTCTCTTTATCGAGTTCACTTTTATTTATAGAGAGGAAAACTTAGTTTGTCATTGTGATGGCCAGGCATACTTTGTAAAACCAGGAAAAAAGCCAGAATTTACATGTTGCTAAGCTCCCCAACCTTCAAACCAGCAGAGAAATTAATTAATAATTATATTAAAACCCTCTGCTAACCAATACCGCAGGGTTCAGGACTTGGCTTTAAAGCAGTAAATAGAATAAAACTAGAGCCTTCTCTCTCTTCTTCAGTGGTAGGAAAATATGTGATTTGACACTGTGTTTGGTTGGCTGGTTTGGGGGTTTGTTTGCTGTTTTGTTTTCTTTTTGATACACTCAGAAAAGGAGGAAAAGAGGTATAGTTTAGATATGCCTTAAAACTAAAACTGTAAGATGTGGTTCAGCCTACATATTATGCAGAAGTATAAATGGACACAAAATATATTTTACACACTCCTACAAAATACCTTTTTATAAATACTAATCCATGTTTTCTCAAATACATGATCACAGCCTTCCCAAGTCTCTGAAAGGGGTCGTAAAACATTACTTGGCAGAGTCAGCAGCAGCTCTGCTCCTACAGGGCAGAGGAGTGCGAACAGGCTGTAATTACTGGCTTCAAGTGTTCTTAGTAGTCAGGGACCTATTAGCTATCATTAATTGGTGGCGACAGGTCAGGCAGTTGTACAACGACATATGAGCTGAAAGCACATTGCAGATTCCAAAAGTTGAAGAATCACAGCATCAGAGCAATGGACCTTACTTGGGTAAATTGCAAACATCCCAAACTGTCCCAAAGACACCATCACTTGCTACCAATCTGATTGCAAAGGCAGCATGTGTTTCTGCCATTAAGCGAGTGTTGTATAACATTGCCAGCTGCGCTGCATTGCCATGTTGCACTTGAGCAGTGTTGAGGAGACCTCATCAGCTAGTAAGCAAATAGCAGCCCAATAACAAACACTTCCAACTGGTGTGTTCTGTGTATGCTGCATTCTGTAAGCACTGACACAGCTACCACAGAGCATCTGAATTAAACAGCTCCTTAAAGAACCAAGATAAATGCCAGAATAGTCAGGTCAGCCTTTTTTTAAATGAAAGACAACAAGATAAGAATCTGTGTATTCTCTTAGTTCTCAGTACATTTGTTTTCTAGCTGGCCCCAAACTAGGGAGTCCCTTTACTAAGAAGTGGAGTCCAATGTCCAATGTTAGAGATGCACTCAAGCAGAACACATTCAGAGTGTCTTGATGCTGATCTTCCCAGCATGTCAACCATTAAATCATCAGCTTCTGAGACCAAAAGGGCAGGCATTGAAGTTTTGGACACTGAAGAGTGTAGGACCCTGAACCGAAGCATTACAAGAGCCTTTCCACAGCTAATTGCTATCTAGTACATATCTTTTAAATATTTTCTTCCTTACTGGCTTTAGTGGTCTTTTTTCCTAACCAGACAGAATATTCTGCTCACCATTTAACTGATTTAAACTGTTTGACAGTGTCAGTACTCAATGAAGAGTTAAGATTAATTGTAAAGTTACTGGTAATTCATGAAACAGGAGTATAAAAGCAGAATCACTTGCATTTTTGTTTTACTTCTTTCTAGATTGCTAAATACATAATTTATTGATATTTTACTATAGTTTATAAAATATTTTGCAGTCATTGTTAAGGTTCTCTAAAGACACATACTAAACTCTATCCATGATGAACAGAAGTTCCTGTTAATGTTAGTGAGAGCTCTGAATCAATACCAAAATATAGCCACAGAGGTCTCAAATACACTGTAATAATCACAGTGTCTCCTTCATGGGAGTTAGATGGGTGCAGGAGGGGAACTGCTATAAGTAGAGAGTACTACAGTCAGATCCTGTATCAGGCAGGTCAGCACTTAACCTCAGGTCTCATCATGACAGAAAAAAAGCCCTTCCAGAATGAGAATGTTAACTAAGATTTTAACACTGTGCTTTAAAAGCACCACAGAACTTGGGTTTTCTAAACTCTGTAACTCCCTTAACTGTCTTTCAGATTGTTCTTCAGATTTGTTCTTCAAGCAGGCCTGTGATTAGGAAAGTCTACCTTATGCTTCCTTTTCTTTTTTTTCCTTTTCTGCCCTCTTTTCTTTTCCTTTTTCATTTTTTTTAAAGAAAGAATTTCTCTTTCTAAAACATCATATCCTGCTTTGGGTTTTGTGCCTCAGGCTGGGCATGAAGTCATGATATCTACTGGGAGAAGAATTGGGGTACTTGAGTGATCTTTTTGGAGGAAGACTATATTAATCTAGGTCTTGTATAGCTCTTTATATTTTTATGAGGCTGTTTAATAGATTATTAATGAAGTCTATTCAGATCTTGCATACTGTCATCATATTCTCCCTGTTTCACCAAAGATGCTAGCTTTATGAGATTTTTAGTAGAATCTCCTGCAAGCATCTTGTCCTTGCATGCCTGGAATGTGACCCCAGTGAGGGAATCTGAAGTTTCTACAATGTCCTTCTTTGGCTCTTCTTTGCAACTTGCATCTACCATGAGGCTGCATAAAGAGTTTGACAGTACTGTCATTCCTGTTATTCTTACTAAAGCATCACACTGCTTTATTCAAAGGGTATCTTGAGGTTATATAAATGTATAGTATCTATGTAGTATAGAACTGTGTGGTTTCAATCTGAAAAGGAGCCATTATATAGCACTAAAATTGTGATTTGTGCTGATTTTAGTCATCAAATTAATAGTATGTTATAGTTCACTAAATTAATCATTGATGTGGTATTCAATATTTGTTAGCAGTTTTAAAACAGTTATTAGTGTAATATGTGTATGAACAGATATATTTCCAGAAGGCTCAAATGAATATTAATGGATGTATTTTTTCATCTGTCACTAAAATCTTCATTATTAATAATTTTTGCATCAGTTCATGGAACATCCTCTGCAGCTGTACCTCTGAGAGCAATGGAAATACTTCATTTCTGCTACTCTCACTAGCACCTGCAATAAGTATTTCTCTGGGATGCAGGGGAAGAAGAAAATACAGTATAAGGGAATGGATGTTCTACTTTGAAGTAGAACACAAAAATATTATATAGTCCTGTCAACTTTGAGAAAGGGCAATGGGAAAGCTGTAAGTGTTTAAATTGGCAAAATAAGCCAAAATTGTGAATGGCCTCATGGTCTTCACACACTACACAACGTGAGGACAGCAAGACCACTTACTCAGGCTTGTTCAGTCACTGAAGGCTTAGCTCTAGTGAAGATGATAGTCCTTTATTTATTAACCCATAGGTCATTGCTCAGGTAAAATTGCTGTAAAATACCTTTCCTAGCTGTTTGCTACAAGTAAAGGCCATGATTTTTCTTAGCCTCATGTCCCATTGAAAACAGAGAAACATATCACAAATGTCTGTGAATTTCTGAAACTCATCTGATTTTTATCTGGCCTTTTCCTGAAACATTAACACACAATTATATTTTTCCAGTCAGACCTTGATTCTGAATGCATATAAGGACCAGAGAGAAAAGAGGATGTTTCATTTTGTTGCTTGTTTTGGATTTTATATACATAAATCTCTAGTAAATAAATCTCTGAATGAAAAATTGATGCAGGTTTTCTTTTTTTTTTTTTTAACCTTTCTCCCCTTATCAGAAATGCACCGAGCCTTATCTTGCTGAATATATTCACAGATCTTGGCTATTCATTAAAAGTAATAGAACGACTAAATAACTTTGGTACACAGCACTTCCAAAATATTTTGTTTAGTTTCTTCAATAAATCATATAGTCAGAGGTTACTTGATTTTACTATTATGTCACTGTGAAAGAATTAACTATATTTTGAAAATTTCCATCCCTGTTGCTTAAGCTCTGCTCTACTAAGTTTAATACCCTGACAATTCCAGCCATAATTTACTCCTTGGAATAGGTCATTAAGTACACATTGCTGCTTCAGACTTCTTCTTTGTTCCACTGCCTTTTATAAAATATGGAAAGACTCTAAATAGTCTCCATAGAAAGAAATAGGTTGATATTTAACTATGAATCATAATACATCATTCACCCACCCATCCAGAAAAATTTCTTGCACCATACAGACACATTGCTTTGATTCTCAGAAAACCATATGGTGCTTCATCATTTGCCACAGTGGATTGATTCAGAAATAATAAGGTTAATCATATTACCATAGCTAAGTGGGCAGATATGCTAGTAAAGCAGGTAGTATACTCTGTGTTACCTGGAGATAATACACTTGCTCTGTGGCAGTCCACCAGGGATTGTCAGAGTTGCTTAGGGGAATCCAATGTGATTTGGTGTGTAAAACTATCAGGGCAGCTTAGTTGGAGATGCATGATAGTGTTATAGGCTACTCCCATGGGTAGCTAAAAGCAGTTAATAACACATCAGGGAATGGTCACTGTGATGATACGACTAATCTCTAGGGAGGAAATTTAATCTTTTTGCTCCAGAGAATTTTACTCAATTGGCATGAACAAAGATCATTTATGAATGAAACAATCATGTTGCAATTATGGGATCACTTCTGTCACTCCCAAAACCTTAGCCTTCAGAACATTCCATTTCAATCTGTCAAATTAGTTTAAGTATTGGCAGGATCCTGCATAGAGAAAGAATCTATTTCTATTGTGCTAATGGGTCAAATTGCATTACCTTTACTATGTTGATAATGCCTCTGTCTAGGACAGGTCTGATTCGAATAACCAACCTTAAACCATCTTTAGAGACAGAGAGTTTTTAAGTTAAAAGAGGTTTGGACATTTTTTTAGAAAGACCAATTGTGTCTAAAAATAAATATTTGATAACTGCATAGGTCATTTCTTCCTCCTAGTATATAGATGAATTTTGTTATCCATCATCTAAATAGACCATGAATCGTTACCTAACACTTCTAATTTATCCATTTTTCATGTTTATTTTGTTCATAGATATTAATCATTTAAATCTGTTTATAAAGGTAAAGTATTTACATGTCTAGACATCTGAATATTCAAGCTCCATTTCTCATTTCATGCAGCAAAAATTGATTAGGCATACCTAGAGAAAATTTGTCAGAGGGTAACTGCCAATATTAACATCTGCCAGCCAATCTTCTCTATAATCAGCAGCTAAAAGAGGTGATTTTTGCCTCTTGGGAGAGCTCTCAAAGTTTCTTGTCCCAGTTTGCAGTTTGTATCTCTCAGGGATGTAAATATGAATAATATTAAAATTCTCCATAGCTTCATCTATCAAATGTGTAAACCCATGACAGGATCCTCATACCAAAACACTGGGACAATGACATCCCCTAGAGTGCTTTATAAAGAGGAAAAGTAGAGTCAGCTTAAAAAACATGGTCTGAAATGAACTCTTGAGGTGGATTTGACCCAAGGTGTGCAGAGTGATAAAAGGGAAAAGACTAGTGAAAATACAGAAATAGTTATTATGTCTTACTCAAAACAATGCTGTATCTAAGCAGCAGTATGCAGCTCAGGGTGTGTAAACTTCAGACACCCAACCAACAAACAAACAAACAGAATGTTAGAGCTGGTGTATTAAAGTCACAGAGACTTGGTTGATGCCAATTCCTATTAATTTTAACAGATTTCTAGCACCCAGACTCCTTGGGACTTGAAATTCATCACAAAGCATTAACACACTTATACACCCTCTTGTTCTCCTTATTCACATCAGCAAAGACTCTTAATGCGGAAACTAAAACCAGAATCTAGCCAAAGGGAAGGTAATCACAGTGCAGTAGAGGTATTGCAATTCCTTGTCAGGCAATGGCAACCCAGGTAGCTTAGTAAAATCACAGAATCACAGAAAGTGTCATTCCTTTTTCTTACTCAGAACAGAAATTGAGTAAAAGGCGAGCCCCGTTTGCTGGAACACTGCAGTAGTCCTTGGTATGCTAAAAAGTAGCTACAGGAGCAAAAAGGGTTTTCATGAGCAAAAATTGGCAGCATGCAAAGTCACCATCAACTGTATGCCAGTCACTAACAGTCCTGAGTGTTTCCAATAGCTGTCACATACAGATCTAAGGTAGATGTGCTCAAGCTAAAGTACACATGCCTCTGTTCATTGATGTAGGAGAAGCTGACTTGTAGTAAATGCAAAAAAAGAAAGTAAATGGGAAAAAAAAAGTTTAAAAAAAAGTAAATGCAAAAAAGAGAAATTAGAAATCTACCTCTCTGTAGAATCTACCTTCCCCAAAAAGTCATTGCCCCTGAAAACAGAGATGTGCCTTTTCTCTTCCAAACACCTTGTAAAGTATCTGCCTTCCCTGAGTTTGCCACGACATGCACCTCCACTGTGCCCACAGCATGGAAGACACATAACCAGATCCAGGAATGTTACAGTGCTTAGGATGTCTAACACATCATCTTTCCCCTTCTACAAACCTGAATATTGAGTACTGGACTATTCACCAGGGAGATTGAGCTGCAAACTAAAGGGTTATTTCAGAATTCAAATTGGTGTCTCAAATGACACTACACAAAACTGTTGGAATATTCTCATCTTTTCTGATGATCTATTTAAAGGCTGCATCTGCAGCACTTAAATCAGCTAGCCTTAAAAGCTTCTACAAAAGGAATCATAGAATGTCCTGTGTACCTGTGGTGGTTTGGGGGCCCAGGTTTCCTTAAGAAGCCCACGAAGACACAGTCTTCCAAAAAGAAATAGAGTCCCAAGGGATGGATCTGGTCATCTCTGGATATTGTAACATTGTTATTCCACTCTGCTTCCTGGTATCATAGCTTAGAAAGCAGTGCCTAGCTGATACTGCTCTCTTCTCCGCCCGTCTCTTCTCTCTTCACGAAGAGCCTCTCTACCTATCTCGTGGTTCCTCTGGGGCAGAGAGCTTCTCGCTGCAGGGAATTTTGAGATGCATCATGAGGCCTGCTGAGGCCTTGTAGGCCTGAGGCGGGGAGGGCGGCTTTGGCCTACTCTCAGGCCTGCTGAGGTTGGAAGGGGTGGAGGATTCTAGAAGGTTTTAGTTTGATCGACTTGGCCTAGTTTGTGAATGTATTCATTCTACCTGATTGCCTTCTGTACATATGTAGTTGCAAATAGAATCTCCGTTTAAACTTCTAACCAGACGCAGTTAGCTTGTAAGAACTGAACTGAACACAAGAGCTGTAAGAGGCAACATAGAATCACAGAATCAACCAGGTTGGAAGAGACCTCCAAGATCATCCAGTCCAACCTATCCCCCAGCCCTATCCAGTCAACTAGACCACGGCACTGAGTGCCTCAGCCAGGCTTTTCTTAAACACCGCCAGGGACAGTGCCTCCACCACCTCCCTGGGCAGCCCATTCCAATGCCAATCACTCTTTCTGGCAACAACTTCCTCCTAACATCCAGCCTATACTTTCCCTGGCACAACTTGAGGCTGTCCCCCCTTGTTCTGTTGCTGGTTGCCTGGGAGAAGAGGCCACCCCCCACCTGGCTACAATGTTCCTTCAGATAGTTGTAGACAGCAATGAGGTCACCCCTGAGCCTCCTCTTCTCCAGGCTAAACAACCCCAGCTCCCTCAGCCTCTCCTCATAGGGTTTGTGCAGCATTTTCATTTTTACTTCCCAAAAGGAGTAAATACCATTTCTATCTTCTGGTCCTGCTTAGCTCATGGCCCTAAACTGGAACAGTACCATTCAATGGAGAAGTAAAGTCCTTGAATCAAACTAGGACCTATTGGGCATATACAATATTTATTAAGAAAATGTGTTAGAAAATAAATGTATTGTCCTTGGTTATTTTGAGTTGCCTGAAAAGAATTCTTCATCATACTTGAATTCAGATTGTAAGGACTAATTGAGGAATCACAAGTGAGAGCACTTTCCTTGGCTGTAAAGTGTATTTACTACCACTGCAACACACACTAGGAAAGGTAGAAAACAAGTAAAATGACTGAACTCACTGCGAAAAATAATTGCTTGTAGATTAGACATAACAATCAGAAAATAACTGAACAAAGCATATCCTCACAGATAGTTGTAAATTAACATAGCCTCATGGATCACTGTGTAACCAGACTGATTTACAACAGCATCTTGTCCTCTTAGTCTGTAAAAATTGTATTCAGAAGCAGTTTTTGCTCAGAGATAAAAGGCTATCTTTCCACTTGCCCTCCCCTTATTTTTCTAGAGAGGCTATTGGCATACAATTTGAAAATCCAACTACTGACTGAGCTGTGCTCAATATAATGTCATCATTTATGGAAACGTGCACCAAGATTGGAGTTATTCTACTTCCACAGGAGTAACACTCTATTTTAAGTGCCCATTAACTAATCCTAAACAGTAGCAGAAAATCAGTGGAAATACTTGTGACATCTACATGAATACCAAGTGAATTCATGAAGATTACTGCTGAATACAAAATTATTCCACTATAGAAGGGGCACTTGAAAGAAAAACTTGCTGAAATAAGGATCTAGTCATAAAAATAAGTCCTTCAGTAATAGTTCCTTTATATTATGTGGCTCTGTTAATGGCAGTGAGTCTGCATTTCTATTATAAATCCCAGCTTTCTGGGTCTTAAAATTTGCCTGTTAAAACTTAGTCCATGACTTGGTGGTTACATGTATGTGTCTGGGATTAAATTTAGTTTCAACTAAAAAAAATATATAAGTAATTTATTTAAATTGTTTAGAAGATGTAAGGGATCTCAATGATATTTAGTATTTTTAATACCTTGCTTTAAAAATAAGATTTGATATATACTTGGTACTGACTCATCCCACAAAAACAATTGGCAGGAGAATTTCAGTAAATATCTGATTCATGTTGATGACTGCTTGATGCCATAATTTCATTGATGCCAATAGAAGAGTAAAATCTATATAGTCTATCAGCATGAGAAGCAAAACCCTAGCTATTTATTTAGCTCTCAGCATCTAAATTATTGTTTTCATAGAATACTATGTTGGAATGGACCTCAAGGATCATCCAGTCCAACCTTTCAAAGCAAGAATATAGTTTAAATGAGATGTCCAGCACCCTGTCAAGCTGGGCCTTGGAACTATTTGCTGTAGGATTGCTAACAGACTCCATTTCTCATGAGTTGGAATTACTTTGTTACCAGTATTTAGATGCTTAACTTGCATGTAGGATGCTTCACTTAGATTTTAGAAATGTTAAGTTCTCCCAGCACCCATTGAGGTTAAACCAGGTCAGCAAAACACAGTGGATATGAGTATAGGTGCCTCATTTCATGTTCTAAGGTTTGACTGTTTAGTTCCAATTAATTAGAATAGTTGGTGATTTGTTTTGCTAAATGTGATGCTATCTGAATATTTATACTACCTTGTCAATTCTGGGGAAGGCAGATCTTCAACCCACTATGTTAGCACTAGCAGCAATAAGCAGGAAGAGAGGAATGGAGAGATTTGCACAGTAACTTGCTCAAACAGTTCACAGGACAATTATATTTTTGAATGCAGAATCCAGAAAATACACAGCATGGGAAAATGCAGAATTATAATGAAACTAGAATTGCTGTAATCTAGACACATTCAGAATGATGAAACACATTTAAAATCTGCATTGTTATTGTCTGCTAACCCAATTTACTGCAAAAGTTGATTTTCCAGTCAATTTCTCTGAGTTAAAATGACTAGGATGGAGTACATAAGACATTCACTTGCATTTACTCCAATATTTGTATACAAACAGTTCTCATCTCTAAAAATCACACACATACTCATTCTTTTATATCCTCCACCCCCAACAGAGCTTCTCCAACCAAACATTCTCCCAAAACATTAGCTGATATATTGATGTCATTTACCTATTCTAAACACTCTGAGATGATCATTCTTCAGAGAGAAAACAATACTAAAGCTCATAAAATTACAAGGAAAGGGCTTTTACAGAAGGTTAAATTATATTGACATGATTGTGGCAAAGGCAGTCTTTTTTCACAGTGTCTTTGCACTATGTAACAGGAGGTCCCAGTTCAAGATGAGAAGACAGCATGCTAGCATAATGCAGTACAAATGCTCTTGAAAGTAAGATTAGGAATTAAACTGAAAACAGCCTGAAAAGTGTTGTCCTCCTGAATATTTCTGCAAAACAGAGAAAACAAAATTTCCAGAAGAAAAAAAAACCTAATGGATGAAGGTAGTTGATCTTAGGAAATATGTGACGTTTTGATCAGAAATACTTTAGAGCTGATAGCCAAACCAGACTGGTTTTGGATGCCTATATTCCTTAGTCCTTTGACTTAGCATACAAATAGCCTCATCTTATCTATTAATGAACTCTTTAAATCTTGATTTTTCTTCAACATTTACCTTTAAATCCTGCAGTGGGTTTGGGGTGGGGTTTTTTTTTGGTGTTGTTGTTTGGTTGGTTTTGCTTTTGTTTGTTTATTTGTTTCTTTAAAAAAAATAAAAAACAGCTATATTTTATTTTCTATTCTGCCTGGTTTATTTTTCCTGAGGTGGATTTCATCTTTTACTCATCTTCCAATGTGGTAATACCCATGAGCATATAACCCCGGGGTTCCACTTTCTCCAATGTCTCCACACTGAATACAGTATCAAAGTTACTGCAGAGACACGTAAAGATTTTCATGGCATAGACTCAAGTTACCTGGAAGGCTGTGTTTCCCTTTGTAACTCTAATCCTCATGCTTAGAAACAACCAAATCATCTGCCCCTAGATATAACCAGTGAGTTTACCTTATTTTAAATAGTTTCTGATCTTGAATATTGCTACTTAATACATGGGAATGAGCATGTAATGCAATTTGGCAATCACAGCGAACATTTGCTAAGCTGGTAATGTTATTTAAAAATGAAAATAAAAATGGTGTGTGAAAAGAGGATAAAAATGCTTTCTTGTAGAAAGCTGAGTCACTGAATCAGATCTGAGGACTTTGGTAATTTGGTTTATGTTATACTTGATATAACCACAACATATTAATCAAGATGGCATCCATGCCTAGAGAAATGGCAAATCACATTAAGTCGCTGGGCCACTAGGTCAGAATTTCACCAGCAGATTTGTCAAAAATTGAGAGAACAGAATGAAACAAAAATGTATAAATATCTGATTTTCATACACAGCCCTATTTTTTTTTTAATATAAATGGTGATGCTGTTAAAAGTAGCATACTCTCTGAATTCTTGATTGTTTTCTCAGTATAAGTAATGAACCTTAAAAGTAAAGGGTTTCATGCACTGATGCTAAGAAAATCATAAAGAAAAAACTGGTCATGAACAGCAAAAGCCCTTCTTAGTGATATGACAAAACAGAAGCATGCTCTGTACTTCTGACTGCCATCTACTAATGGCATCTTAATTTGATCTCTAGCCTATTTGCTGTTCTTTATCAATAAGAAACTAAAGTAGTCAAGAATTCAAAGTCTCTGACCAGAAAAAGCAGTTCTGAGACAATTTTCACATGCAGAAGAGTAACTATTTGCTTGGCTAATGTACTTAGCTTTTAGTATTTGAATATGTCACTGGGAAATGTGGTAACATGGATTTTTCTGACCAAATTGGATCATCAACTCCAGTATAATTTTTCCTGCAGTGATGAAATCTGCCTTGAAATGTTTATCCTTAAAATGCATTTCCTAGTGGAAGTGTGGAACAGTGTGTATGCAGAAGATGCATGTGTGCTCTGATAAAGAGATTGAGATAAGGAACTGAAAGGCCAGCCATGCACTAGTATCCCGATTGCTTCTTCTAGAAAATGGTTTAATGTCCATCTTTCTATGTGTCAGTTTGTATTCTTCCTCAGATTTTCAAACTAGGCTTGGATACAGCTGCTATGTAATAATGAGGGACTGCCATGATACTCTTTCACACCATATGAACCCTGAGAGTGGACTTTACAATTGCCAATGTTAACTAGCATTCAGTTTCGTTTTTTCCGTTAGTCTGTGTGAGACCCATGAGTGAAACTTATGTGCTAATTTTTTGCAGCTTTATTCTGCCCTTATAAATACCCCCACCTATGACAAAGAAAAAATGTATCAATAATCTTTCTCAATGAAAAATAGTATAAAAACATAGGAAAAGTGTGGACAAAAGAGCAGCTCCTGGCAGGCTTCCTCACTATGACTAATGTCTTGCTCATAAAAAGATCCATTTTCATACTCCAGTAGAGATGCTTTCCTGAGATCTTTTGACATAACATTTGCCATTTCATGACCATAGTCATACTGATGGTTCATAGTCATTCTGTGATCAGGTAACATAGCCAGGTCTTTCTCCACTCTCTGTCATTTTCAAGCTAATGAGCTCACTGGCTGTACCAGAAATTCTTGTTATTCATCCCCAAGTGAATGGTTGTGTGTTTTGTGCTATTACATTTCATCCTTTTTCCATTACTCTAGTTCTAAATGTCATCTAAATTGCCCTGTAAGGTATTCCACTCTTCCTTCGTGCTGATGATGCGCTTCAACTATATCTCAGCATCAAATGTCACAAGCATTGTCCCAAGATTTTTCATCAGCTTGGTAATTAAAATGTTAAATAAAATGGGCCCCAACTGTAATCTATAAACAAAATTCCATCAGCATTCTCACTCCCTACATAGGCATTTACCCTGAACAGATGAGTAACTATGCTGGAGTCAGTAGAATAAATATTTCCTTATGGGTAGTATTCATTCTGTTGCAGTCAAGGTAAATGACCAGGGTTCTGAGAAGGGAGAGCTAAAATCAATGGTAACTACTTAGATACTTGAAGTTAAGTGTGTGCTCAATTTTTTAACTATAAATATCAGAGGTAAAATTTCCCTCTTAAACTTTTTTCCTTGAGCAGAATCTTGTTGCTTGCGCTTCCTGTTGCCAGAGCAACCTGTAATGGTACTGGTACAGTGGCAAAGATCAGCTACTGCTTTCAGAACAGACATAATGACATAAATTTCAGCATTAGGCTTGATATTTTTTTAAAAACACTCATAACAATTGTATATTATTCTATTTCCCTTATTTTATAAAACTATGGTATAGGTTTTTTTCCCACATCTGACATTAGTAGGGAATAGTGAATAGAATTCCCTAGTAACATTCAATATGATAGTCTTGCTAATTGTTCAATAATTAAAATTAGCATCATACGCAGGGAGAGGCAGTGTAGTGGTACCAACCTGATGTCCACACTGACAGGTGCAAAACTGTTACAGATACAGCTTGTGCTGGTGGAAGACTTGGCAGAAAGTTTTTTTGATTCACCCCTTGATCTTTGGCTATGCCCAGATCACAGGTCCTACATGCCTAAAACTTCCTAGATTTAACTATCCCTGAAAAGATAAAGGAAGCTCAAAGCACACAAGGTAGGTAATTCCTATCTAAATAGAATTCAGGCAGTACATTTCTCTTTTGCAACTGAATTTTCTTACACACGCCTGCTCCATCGCCTAGTCAATTAGATACTTGGTTAGAATTTTACTTTTCACAGTTTCATCTGCTGCAGTAGAAAAAAAAAAAATTATGCCTAAGTGAATGTCTAGCTCTGTTGGCTTTCATCCAGTACTTTTGTAATAAAAATAGCAAGCACCAAAAATTATCAGTCTAACAATTACTCTACTAGAGAGAACAAACTTCCCACAAATTTGAAGGATTATCTTCCTACAATGCGGATTATAGTATAACATATACAAAATGTTAATGTTTAATACAATTAAATCTTCTGTTGTGCTGTAAACTTGACTGAATATGATGGTGAAAAATAACACAGAAACTAGTTAACTCTTCCCAGCAGACTTTGAGTTATTTTTCTGGGTGTAGTGGCATAAATTAGAAGGAATTTTGTTTCATTGCAGACAGTACAAAGAAGGATTAATGTTGAAAATTTTCTCAGTGAAAGTTCTTACGAAGAATATAAAAAGCACAGTGCAATGTAAATCAGATAACCTGGAAAACCTCTTGGAGTTTGACATTTTTAGAACCAATATAGTCTTTCTTTTCAGGACCTCTGACACAACTTTTATACACAATTTACAATATTTTTCAAGCATACTTCTGTTCAGTCCAGAGCAATCAATGAAGACAGTGATCATCTCTGTTTTATAGAGCTGGAGATATCAGTTGGTATTTTTACCCTTTTTGATGTAAATTGTGTCAATCTTTACTCATGGACAGATTCATTGAAATAACTTCTTAGTCTGGAATGTAACTTTTTCCTCTCTGTAGAATTAATCCTATTTCACACTACACGATGATGCAAAATATCTGTAAACCAGAAAATGTTTCCTACATAAGCTGTTTAGAATTAATAGTCTTTGAAGTTGGAGGTCACATCTGATCTGGACCTGTTGTAACTGCAGTACTGTACTTGAACAACACTTTCTTAACTAACCGCAACTGTTCAGCAAGTACCTGAGCATTTTGGCTGAGCACAGTGGGCTTTAAAGGCATTTCTGAGCCTTGAGCATTCACTTGCATGAACGTGTGTTATCACAATCTCTCAGATATTTAGAAACAAAATCCAGCTCTCATCAATAGTATAATTCCTTTCTCCTGAATCAAACCCATTTATCTGCTTTGATCAATTTTACATCTGCACATTTTTCCCATAAATGGTAAGAAACATTCTTTCACGATTCTACCAGGAAATTTACAATCACACAGTCTCTTGCAGTCCACTTTGTTCAATATTTAATGTTTGTCAGCTTATCGGGTCTCAGAGATATGTTCTTCCCTGCAAATTGGTACCAGGCAGCAGTAACCAGAGACCACACTTTGAGTTGCCAAGTCAAAGATACTGCTCTTCTCCCATATCATCATTACACAGCAATCAATTGTGATGAAAACAGAAAATAAAGGAAACACTTCCCCACTGTACATTCTGCAATGAAAGGCAATTTAGGACTTATCCAAATTGGTCAAAATTTTCACATTTAAAGACAAAGCAGAAGATTTACTTCATATCTACTAACCTAAATAAATCTTTTTAATCTCATTAGTTTTAAGTCTTCTACAATCCATTGTTTCTTCTCCTTTTCATTCATTCATTAAGTAGAAAACCCAGTAAATAGCTAATTTTACTACTGCTTACTTGACAGCTTTCAGGTCTATCACACAAATTGCTCTTAGCCAAGGCTTACAGCATTGACCTGAATGTGTTTGCTAAGAACTTAATTCTAGCCTGGTTTCTGTATTCTCAGCTTCTTATATCATGCCTTCCATGGATGTTTTGAAAATTGCATTAAAGGTCAGTAGAAAAAACAGCTGCGAATGTACCTCTTAGTCTGAGCAGTTCCATAGATGGCTTTAAGAACTTGTCTAATATTATTTACCATTTTAAACACAGTTGCTGAGGTTAATTAGATTTTTGACCCTAAAAATTTTAAGTGTCTCTGATGACTTGCTTTCCAACTGATAATTTTGTGTGAGAAACAGAAAAAGAATAACAAATGATTATGAATAAATAGAGTCCTCATATCCATTCATATGAGCACAGAGAATATGTTTCTGACATTTAATTAAACATCCAAACGTCCACAAGATCTATAATAAACCACTTTACAAGACATCTAAATGTCAGAGGAAAAACACATTTTACACAGAATTTTTTTCTACCACTGTAGCTGTGAAAAAGATACAGCGTTTATCTTCCACACCCCCCACACCCCACCCCCCCCCCCCCCAATACACAGAAACAAGCACATATTTTATCTTGAAAGTGCTTTTTCAAAGGCTTCTGAACAGGTAGTTGTTTGCAGTATGATGAGTAGAATTATTTTAATTTATCACACAGGAGTTTGAAACATTGGTTTTACAGATACACCAGGTTGTTCTAATATAATTCAAGTCCTGAGACTTTCACTATTTGATGCATAGCAAAACACTGAAGACATTAAATTGATAATCTTACTTGAGTTCACCTGGGATCTGAAGATTTTCCCTTGTATTTAAATGCTGCTGAAAAACTCTTTTAACCTCTTTCCACACACACACATTACTCCTTCCATTCCTTTTTTTTTTTCCTAAATCTTGACAACATCTTCTCACCTGCTCAAGGGGTGCACTATGACCTTTACCCTTCTAAACCCACCCCATAGCTGTGATCTGGTTCATCTAATTGCAGTAAAATGTAACAGTTTCTTATTTCCTATTCCTAGGAAATAGAAAAGAAGGGAAAGCTGCAACTCTTTTCCTTCATTCTTGGATTAATCTGCATGTTGTTAGCCCATGATTAGACAGTTGACTTGCCAAGATGACAAGCATCACCAGATTTGCTTTGGTCTGTCTCTCAGCTGTTTAAAGATAACTAAGGAAAGGGGGCAGTTTGTGCAAAAGGTGTTGAAATCATGGTCAGAATGAGACTCGGTTGCTAGACTTTTTTTTTCATGGTGGCTTATTAAATACTGGGAGGTTTTTCCCTTTGTGTAAAGATTATTGTGTACTATGGTCATAGCTTCAATGAAAGATCTGCAAGGAAGCTCAAACACCTATAGAAGATTTTAAAAAAGCAAAGTGTGTCATCGCAGAGAAAAGCATGCAGGCATTATATGGAAGAAGGCTCTGGCTGTTAGTTTGCTTCTCTAGTCATTCTGTTCAAGAACATACTTCTACACTGCATTTCCTTGTGTGACACATTACACATTGAAATAAATTACTCAAAATTTAGGTATTTTACACTTGACTCCAATACATATAACCAACATTTCCCATTCCTTTAGAAGTGCCATTCTGGCCACCTGCTTAGAGACACTGGCTACTACATTTGACTTGTTGGTAAATCCTTCCTTTAAACCAATAGATACAGCATGACAGCACTGCATGGATATCTCTAATGATGTCACCCCACCTGACCTGTCATAACATCATGCATATTGACATAATGCAATACCTTTGTCACTTCATGTCACCAGCCAGGATGGTTAGAGGCTACCTCTTTCAGGGGGCAGCTATGGTAAATGTTTGCACACCACGTCCAAGCAAATATAGTTGTTTTCACATGTCAGTCACCAGCGTGCATCTGTTGTTACCTGTAATGTAAATGGATAGTTAATTAAATTGCTTTCATAGACCTTTGTAAAAAAAAATCCATTAAGCAAAGAACCATCAGTATAAACAAACAAACCTGAGACACAGTTTCAACTCTCTGACCTCTTTAATAGATTTTTTTGTTTCTACCAGAAGAGCTTCTTTACATTTTTTCCTAATTTGCCACAAATATATCAAAACAGGGTTGGGGTGGGGTTTTTTGGTCTTTTTTTTTTCTTTTGAGAAAAGAAGAAGGATAAGATTTGGCACTGATTATTGTTAGTCTGCTCAGAATACAGGAGGAAGGTTAATTAGCTTTTCTGACCTGAAGAGTCTAGGAAGGTATCCCTGGTGACTCACTAATTGCTGTTCAATGCATAATAGTGTCTGTGAAGCAAAGTGCATGAAGCTAGACACTGATAATAATGTTACTTTGATTTAAAATTCTATACCTGCAAGGACATAATGTTGTTTCAGTGCAGCATGCACTCCACTGATAGATCTAAATATTCCCCAACTATTCATTTATTTTATTGCCAATGTTGGCCACTAATCTTAATTTGAATTTATACAAAGAGCAACACTATTTTTCAGATTGAAAGTAAAATACTATTTAGGGTGTCATTAAAGCACATTCTGAAGGTATTTTCTCATGCAAAATTGAGATTTTTTTTTTCCATTAAAACTCCTATACATGCTAAGGTTGACTTATTTATTTAGCTATGCTGACATGTCACCTAAAGAATACATCACTTTAATAAATAAAAACAGTGAATTAATGTATTGTATCAAAAAAAAAATATCTCTAAGATGTGAGAGATAGAGATAGCATTTTATCTTTAATTACAGTGTAAGACCAATATAGCATAGGGAATTTTAGGAAACAGATTGAATGGAACACACAGATTTTTAGAGAACTGTTCAGTATGTTTGTCCATCCTTTGGTATCTATCAATTGACATATAATGAAGAAGATTTCAGTAGGCAGCATAAATAGATACTATTGGTTCTGCTAACCAGTAGCTGTCAGGGCTGTTTTTCAAAAGTCCACCAGAAAACCTCTTTAGAAGGTTCTATAGTGTAGTTCTCTTGAACTATAAACACATTTTTCATGCAAAATTTCTCTTTGATCACAGCTTTCTTTAAATAAATATTTTACAGATAATCATTGGATCAGTTATAGAGCATTTCTTCAGCCATGTGCTGCTACAGAAATACAGAGTAAAAGATACCTCTTGAAGAACAAGAGTATTTTCTATTGTCCTAAGACAGTCAACACTCAAAGTCACACACATGGAATCACACAGAACGTTGGGGTCTGGAAGAGACCTCAGAAGCTCATCCAGTCCAACCCCCCTGCCAAAGCAAAACTGCCTTTTTTTTTTTTTTTCCCTACAATCATTTTTTATTCTCCTTCTCTCCCATCTTTTCTCTCCACCTATTTCCCCCATCTTCCTCTTTTTCTCTCCATTTCCTTCTCAGTCTCATCTTCCCCTTTTCATCTCTTTTTCCCTGCCATCTCTTTCTCCTTTCAGCACAACCACATCTACCCTTTTCCCACCCCATGCTGCATTTTCCCCTTTTATCCCCCAAACCCAGTGCACCTGAGTTGGAGTCTCCTGCGACAGCAGGTGTGACCACTTTGCACTCCCTGCCCACTCCCCTTTTTAATAGGCCCCAGGAAAGGCAAAAGCCCCAAACTCTGCCCAACTGGGCAAAGGGATCCTTCTCACTACCGGTGAGTCCCCATGATGCACACTGGGTGAATGGGAGTGGGATCTTAAAGGCCGGGGGGCCTGGTGGCCCCCCGGTTAAACAAAAATAGACTTACCAATTGCCTTAACATCACATATGGGTGCTGGTTGGGTCTCCTGACTTGGGCTGAGCTCCTCTCTGTTTAGCTGCTTTTTTCTGCTTGCTTGTGGTGATCTTAAGTATTTGGCTGAACTGATAGCTCATAGGAAAGTAGTATTGTATTGTCATAGAGTTCTTTTGGTTGGAAAAGCCCTCTAAGATCATCAATCTCAATCCAATACCACTATGGCCATTAAGCCAAGTCCCAAAGTGTCATTGCCGCACATTGCTTGAACATTTTCAGGGGTGGAGACTCTACTGCTTCCCTGGGCAGCCTGTTCCAACCCCTAACCATTCTTGCAGCAAAGAAATTTTACCTCATGTCCAGCCTAAACCTCTTCTGGTCCAACCCCAGGCCATTTTTTTCTCATTCTATCACCTAATACCAGGGAGAAGAGACCAGCTCCCACCTTACTGCATCCTCCTTTCAGGGAGCTGCACAGAGCAGTGAGGTCTGCTTATGCATGCTAAACAGCCCAGGTCCCTCAGTTACTTCTCACCTGAAGTAGATCGTGGCAATAGGAGGCTCTCAAACCTGCAAAAAGCTGAAGGAAGCATCTAGCACACTTTGCTCCTTCTTCTACTCATGGGCTCTGCACTCTTTATAGCCAGAAAGATCAGGAGGCCCTTGCTGCTTGCAGCTGGGGAGCCAGGTTGCTCTTCTCCTGGACCCTACTATGCAAAGGTGCTGCCTTGATTCCTTGCAATGGAGAGAGGCGGGAAAAAACCTGAAGAATGAGGAAGAAATGCTCTCCATACAGGCAAGCAGTGTTCCAGTGCAACTTAGGCTTGAGTCTGTTCTGCATCTCCCACACTGGTATATGGTACAGCAGAGAGAGCAAAAATAACAAGTCAGAGAACAAACACCAGGAAAATCTTCTCTTAATCCTCTTCTATATTGCGGTCTGGAAACAAACATGTCGCTGCTTCCCTTCCTGTTCTACCTGTCCTTATGTTTGTACTTTATTCTTGGAGCTGGTGTCTCTTGAGTGGAGAGATTACGAGTCTGATTCTACACACCTGAAACAATTGAAGCCTTTACTGTGAGCTTCAATATAAGTGGAATCAAGCACTAAACTCGACAGTTGTAAGCAGAAACAGATCAAGGCTTCCCCCTCCTTCCCGGGCAGCGTAAGCCTCATGAGGTAAGATATGGTCGTGCGTGTGCCAGGCCGCGCTGCCGGAGCTGGCCTAGGCCCAGAGGAGGGCTGCCTTCAGTGGGACAAAAGACTTCCCTCAGTGCAGGCAACTGCATCTGGGTGAGACAGATCATCCTTAACCCACACATCTGAAGCCTTCAGGCAATACCGGAGGACAAAGAGCACGATGAGGTGTGAAAAGAGGCCAACTACCACCATAATCGTTACTTCTTATCTACTTCAGAGTGTGAGGAGTTTCAAATTGCTGGAAGAACCAGACTAGGGACTAGGGTTTTACCCAGGGGAAATGGCTAATTTTAATCTGCGGTTTGCTGAAATTTCCTTTGTTCTCAGTACTGCGTGCTTCCTTCTCAATCAGTGAAGCCAGAGCCTTCAGAAACACTACTTGTCAAGGGCACCTAGGGGAGGCAATTTAGGCCTCCCAGGTTTGCTGGGCGGCAGCTCACGCTAGAGTTGTTTAGGTTTTCCAGCTGGAGTCTCCAGGTAATTGAAGCTGACAACACCTGGCAAAAGGGTTCCAGTGAGTATCTCACTCATTGTGTAGAGGCATTTTTATGTCACCCCTCATCATGACGTCTGAGTAATGAGGAGGCATATCTTCTTTGGGGTTTCTTTCTTGTCTCCTATCTTCCCAAAACACTGCCATAATCCTGAGGTAACAACACAGCAGAGGCAAAAGATATGTGCTAAAATAGGGTTCTTATCTGCAGTTTTATTATCCCACACAATATTCTCACAGAAAATTACTTTCTGAAATGTGCTAAGCTGCTCTTTGGCTCTCCAGGGCTCTGTTCACAATTTTCTGTAAGTGATTTTTGTTTAATTTGTAGCAACACAGGGATAGATATCTTTCACCACGACTGCCATCAGCTTAATTGTAGCTATAGGAAATGTAAAGGCGATCTAACTGGTTTTGTTACTGAAGGTAAAAAAAGTGAGGCGTTGTTTGCTTTTCTCTTTCTGTGTGGCACAATGACTGAACTGATTCCTGGGTTCACATAACTTCACCTTATATATATGCTTCATTTTAGCACAAATGAATTTTTAGCTAGAAGAAGACCATGTTGCCTGTAGTCCTTGTTCCTAAATGCCAACTTGCTAATTCGGTCATTAAGCATTAAATCCATTACAGGTGTGTGTATACACTGTTTAGCTGCTGCTTTGAAAAACAATGTAGAGACAGAAAGTGCTTCAGCAATTAACATTGACTTACCTTTCACAGTTTGCTCATTTGCCTACATCTGCACACTCCAAGCAAGAAAACTAGAACAGGAATATTAACCAGGATGTCCTGAACGGGCAAGAGAACATGGAAACTTGGCCTACTCTGTTGCAACTTGGATGTTGTATTAGGCAGAGGAGCAGCCTGCATATCTGCTGCTGGGTCTCTGTAAAAGAATGGAAAGACACTCACTGCTGGCTCACCGTTCCAGACTTCACAGCAGTAAGAGAGGGAGCTCCAGCTGCCACAGCCTGTAAGAGCTGGCAGGGGTGTTAGGTCTGAAGTGTTTGGACAGCAATTGTGTTCAAATAGGCAAAGGAATAGAGACACTAAAATATAATATGTAGGTTACAAGGACATCTAGATCAGCAGAAGTCAATGGACCACACTCTACCCCCATCCTTCTAATGTAGGAGATTCCCATTTCTCTGTGGGAAAGGAGGTTTTCACCCTTGCCTACTGCATCCTCAGACTTGAGAAAGGAGAAAAATCAGTATGTATGCTCTCAGATGTGTTTTGGGGGAAAGCTCGACTCTTCATAATATATTGATACAACACTTTGACAGGGTTTACTTCAATAAAATCTCATCTGGGGAAGTATCACCTGGACCACATTACTTCAGAATATAGATAGGCCAGAAAGGAACAAGAATGACCAAAAATACACTGGGAAGATGAAAAAAATGAGATTTATTTAGTCTAAAATATTTGGAGTTTACCCTTTACACACTGAAAAAAAAGAGGTAAAGAAATAAAGCACTTTTCACAGGCATGTGGGAAATAGAAAGAAATAATGGGTTTGAGTTGTGGCAAGGAACAGACATTAGGAAAAAAAATTTTCATGGTGAGGATAGATAAGCAATGGCCTCAGCAAGGAGGCTACAGATTCTCTATCACTGGATTTTTTTTCAAACATACAATACAAATATCTTCTAGAAGCACTGTACATACCTCCTTATCTGTAAAAAGGACAAGATCTCTTAATGTTTTGCAGTTATTTCACCTCCCATTTTCTTGTCAATTTTCTTCACTTTTTTTAGACAGGGAATGTAGGTACAGAGAATTCAATTCTCTGACTGCCAAGCTGATCTCCCTCCTTAAGAAATCTCTTGCTTAAGATGTGGTTCTCATACTTTTCAGATTTGGAGTTGAGTAAGGAATACCCTACAAGAAAATCTACCCAAGAATAGTCTGCCTGATGAGATTCTCCATTTCTTCTTTTATAGACTTTTATTTTAGCAATATGTGTAGGATCTGTTAGTTTCATGAAAATGTGTACTGTGAATTTTAATGTTACAGGCTGGTTCTGCAGATGAAAGGGAAGATGCCTCACCTTTACCATCTGTCTTACATCAGTGGTATTTTTAGGTAGCATCTAGCAACAAGTTTTAACCCCATCTACTGTATAGAAAGTTGGGGGTTTCCCCTATTACACCTTGAAGGTGTTTTTCCCCTTATTACACTTTCAAGGGTAGACACTTTCATCATGTATTGAGAAGAGAAATATTTATGGCTTCTGGAAATTCTGTGCTATATTTCAAGCTAAAAATGCTTTCATGCAAAGATACTGGCACATCAGCTGATGCATCAGTCCCAAAAAAAGTGAGAGGTTTTGGATGAGATTTTAAACAAATCTTGCTTGTAGCTTTGAAAACATCCCCCCCCCTACATCTAATGAAAAGTTAAAAATATCTATGCATAAGTTAACACCTGAAAATGTAGGTTTCTGTACATGGCTTACACAAGTCGTAGAAGGAAATTCTTCACTGTATTTGAATTTCATGCATAAATCTCCTTGGGAAAAAGTTCCATCCCAGTACAGTGAGTTTTAGGCTAAAATAAACATTTTTCTCTGCAAATGGCATATAAAATCCCCAATTCAAAATTACTAGACCAATATCTGTAACTTTTTTCTTTTTTTTACTTACAGTTAATCCCCCAAATCTCAAGTCAACTACTGCCAGAAGCTTTTCCAGCAAACAAATTGTGATTTTTCTTTGTTTACTTTCACTGTAATTACTGACTCAATTGCTTTGAAAAAAACAGTCTAATAGTGATTAGCATAACAAATGACTTAATTTCCCTCCTCTCTCCCCCCTCCCCCCCCCCAAGTTTCTTAGTTAATCTCTGGTGTGCTGGGTAAACAAATGAATTTAAGAAAAATATTTTGGGGAAAAAATAAAGCACACAAATAAAAATCCAAACACTAGGACGTAATCCACTGTAAGTAACTAGGTGATTTCATTAATGCTTGTAGAATTATTTTACCAAGATGTAACAGAAGCCAAACCATGTTTAGATATTCTGTGCTTTTCCTCCATAGTAATTCATCATAATGTACTAATATATATCACCTTTTCTTACTATTAAGACTCCATACGGTGACTAATCTTATTCATTTTTACACTCCCTGAAGGAGCCATTACATTGTACTCAGCAAAAGAGCCTTTTATATATGTCTCCACAGGGCAGATTGACACAATATACCCTAATGGCTACTTGGAAGGTTTTGTAGTGTGTCCTGGGGATGATCTATTTAATAGCTTATTTATTCTGTGGACTGAACTCACAAAATGTATTGTGCCAATAACCTGTGAAGTAGCATTTCAAGGGTACATCAGAGCAGGCTGAGCCATGATGTCCTTTGATGTAGTAAAGCATCTATTTGGAAATTTCAGTAAAGCAACTGTCCTGGCAACTGACAGAAAGGTGCTTGAAGAGAAAAGGTGGAAAGAGGAACTTCTGCATTCTTTATATATCTTACCTGGACAACAATAAGTGTGAGAGATATAAACCAGTGTATGCGTCTCTGAATCCCTTGAGATTTAGTGGGTGTTCTGTAATACCAAGAACTTTCTTAGTTCTCTGCTTAAGAACAGCCTAGATGGAAAGACTGCTGGAAGCCGTTTGGTTGGAGTATCTCCCTCCTATAGACATTCTGTGGCTTTTTGTAGCTGAAAACGTTTTTAGCACAGTTATGAGACTGCTTTAGTTTGTAGCAGCCTACATGTTGGCAGAAAAGTTATACAAAATTAGTAAGAGCTACCAAATACCAGAAAATCACAATATTGTTTCAAATGTTCATATTTCTTGCTAATCACTCTAGCCAATTTGACTTGTTACACTTATCTTCCAAGTTCTGTCCTTAGGTCAGAAAACCAGCAATACTAGCACCTGTCCAAACTTCTCTATTATTGGAGATCTGGAGTTCTTCATTTCTTTGGAAGCATTTTGTTTACAGAATGTCTTAGAATTTTCTTCTCCGGTCTGAATCACACATGCAAAAATCTACAGAGGGCTCAAAGGTCAAAAGGAGTATTAAAATCCCTCACAAACTTTACTGTGACAATGGTACTTCTTCTGAATTATATCCTTCCATAAATTCCTCAACTTAGTTTTGTAGGTTTATTCCAAGACTAATGTAAGGAAACTTAACTAGGCATCTAAGCCACTCCAAAATCACATCCTAATTTGATGCTGTTGGTATAACATCTGACCTTGCTAAAGCAGATGGCAGAGCATGTTCACTTCTGCCATGCTGAAAATGTAATTATTTCTCTGTTAACAGAGTGGGAAAGAAATATATCAAATAGTGAAGTTTTAGAAAAGATAACAGGTGAAGTTGGAAACTACCAAAACTCACTTGATATTTTTGAGAGCAAATCCTCAAAGTATTATCACATTTTTCTAAATGCTCTTTTCTCATAGCACTCTTACATCCATTTACTGGAGTAAATGCTCTATGTACGCATAGCCCTGATGTAGAACGAATCTCTGAACAGTCATTGGAAGCTTTTGTTTGTTTACTGCTCTTCAGCGAAGCTCCTGTTTCTGTCTTCAGTGGGTTTAATTTTTAAAGATTTTTTTTTTCACAGCATTTAGTTTCACTTTTCATCTCTCCTTGAGTCTTTTTTTCAAACCCTATTGAGAGCCATAAATGGTTAGGAATTATGTGTTTATATCATATGCATATGAAGCAGATCTAAGCGAAAAAAAAAACCCAATCGCAAAACATGAAGAACTAGATCTTACTGCTGTCTGTGGTTGCCCACTAAGATGGTATGAAGAAGGTGCAGCCAGACTTCTTTAAAGATCACTACATAAAATGATTCTGGTTACACTATAAGCAGTTGTGTGAATTATGTCCAGGTCTACGTAGTGTGCTAACACACAGTTCACTGCTTTGCTCTGACCATGGCTGCTTCCAGAAAGAAAACTATGTGTACATCTTGAAAATGAAAAATGGTTTTGAAATGTGTTCCTTGAACTAGTCCTCCATCACTAAATAAAACTTCAGTGACTTGCTGGGTAAATGTGTTCTTTTTATGTGGTCCCATAAATTGTACATTTCAATGCTACATGTGTCTTTTTTGTTTTATTACAGGGAAAGCAAAAAAAAGGAAAAAAAAAAAAAAACCAAAAAACTCAGTCTTCCAGACACTCAGATCCAAGAGGGGAATATTGTGATTTCAAGATCTAAAATTAAAATCCTGTTAAGACTGTTCCTTTAACAATGGATGTGAGCACATCTGGAGTACTGATTGAACTATTTTTTATGATCTTGTTAAAATACCACAAGACAAATAAATGTGCCTACCTTGTATGGTTCTTTCCTCTAATCGCTATGATTTTTGAATCATCTGCTGGGTTGTTCTGTGTGACTTGGACACAGTCCTTTTTTTTTTTTACCACATTTTTACCAAGAAGTGCCATTTGTTACAAGGCATGTCATTCCCTTGTAGTTGCTCATCAACAATCTCAGTGGGACAAAATTAGATAATTAGCTGAGTTTGTATAGCTCATATTTTGATGACTAGTTTATAACTATCCTTCTCTTCTTTGCAGGACTCAATAAATTGAATACAGAAAAAAAATGAATTGTTCCTTACAACTGTACCCAGCAAGTCCTTGCAGCTCAACTAGCAAGATACTTGCTTTGAACATTGAGTGAACAACTTCTTCCTTCATTTTGCTCAGTACAAAAGCTCAGCACCAGGTATGTTAGTCTTGTCTTAGTCACTTTTACTAAGATAATGGCTAAAAGGCCATGCTAGGTCAGCAGTGTGTCAGTATCTATAGGCACATAGATGAAATAGCTTCCATTAATTCAGATACTCAGAAGTAGAGGTGACAGAAATTCACACAAAATCCTGAAAGTTTTCAACAGCCTCATATGCAGAAATGACATGAGAAGCAGGATGTGACAGTCTCAGAATGGTAGATGGAAGAACTGAAGAGCATATTTATTGAATGGATTGACTTGGTAAATGTATTGTATTATAGTCTGAATGTAGGTTGAGGTCTTGTTGCTTATGAAGGTTTTAAAGTTTAGTTGGACAGTTTTGATGATGGATGCCTATGAACTCTTCCTATGGGAATTTAGTAGAGGAGTATAATCAATAACAACTGCTGTATACTTCAAATCTGAATCTTAAAGAAACACAGTTTTCTGGAACTTGGCTTACTATGTAAATAGTGAATTTCAGCAGCTCAGATCCGCAAGCCTCCAATGTGCTGACCTCATACTGATGTCAGTGACGTTACCATTTACTAAGCACTGCCAAAAACATAATTGTGTATGTAAAACTGGAGTATTTAATCTTACCTTTTTTCTAACCTCACCATGTTTCTGTCCAAAGCAGAACTGTATGAAGTGTATATAGTTAGTAAAAAGTATTTTTGCTACTTATGTCCTGTCATATTTGTAGCCTTGTTAAAATTGTTAATTATGACATACCTACAAGTCATGGTTTGGTAGTCAACTATGCAATGTAAAAGGAATGAAGCATTGATACTTCATCAGATAGCACAACAGTTTCCGTAAGTCTGCTCTTCAGAGGTGGACAACATGTTTTGCTGCCATTTGTATTCATTTCTAAAGACTGTGAGTACTCTGCTCCCTAGAAAACTAGCTCTTGCTGAAGGCTGTTTCACCTCAGCTGTTTCTGTGGAAAATCTGGAATATGGAATAACATTCTGTTGCAGAAAGTGTCTCCTGACCACAGAAAACTGACCTTTTTAGTTAAAATTATTTGCCAGGGCGGGGGGAAAAAATGTGTATGTTTTTCTGCCAAAACCTTGGGGGTTTTCTTTCAGCAAATTACAAGTTTGTTTTAGACAGGCTTTTCTTCTCTTTTAAAGTTTCATGCCCAGGGCACGATAGCACTTGTGACTATTTATGAACACAGACTTAACCACTGTAGCTTCATTTAATTCAGTGAATGCTGTGGTATAAGGCTTTAACCTAACTTGCAAAGCTTTGTGATTTATTTTCCTTACTCCCACATACTATCAGAATTGCAGCAAAGAACAGTGTAGGACTTTCTGCATGCAGGAATTTGTTCTAGAAAAACTACTTTCCTTTGACAGGTTGCATCAGCTGAATACTTGCTGAAGCTCATTACATTTTGGTAACAAAACTGTTGAACTTTGCTTTTTCCTTGTTTTTCTATGGTTCTACAAATTACAATGAAATTATTAATTATGGTAACTACTTAACTGTGACAAATTAAGTTGACTATATGGCAAAGTCACCCTTGAAGTGCAGCCTTGGTTTAAACATATTGCACTGAAAATTGAATGTTTAACAAACAACTTCATACCCCTGTGAATGGATGATTTAAAAGTACTTGCTTCACACAGCACAAGGCACACACAACCTCTTCCTTCTCTTTATTATTCTCACTTATGATCTTCTGTATCTTGATCAGATTCTGTGTTGTGTAAGCCTTTAAATACACAACCAAGAATCCTAATTTCAAAAGTTAGTGCACAGAGAAGGTGTCAACCAGGTGAAAATCAGTGTTGTTGCATGGGAGCAACCTGGAACAAAAGATACATTTTTGCATATAGATTCTGAATTTTTACATTTGCCGAAGTTCTTGATAGGTCTTTTATATGTGAATAGTCAAAAATGGGTAATAATTACAAAACATAATGCTATTTTCTTTAGAAGAAAAGAGAATTTCAAAAGCTAGGTTTGTCTTTACATTGTTTTCAGGAGTTTTGATCTTCTCTGATCACTAAGGAGACCATGCCTGTGTTTCCAAAAGAACTGAAAGTCTATGAGGTGCTTCCAAAAAAGCAACATTTTTTTTTAATGATACACTTTTTTTAGTGACAACTTTTTTAAATCAGCTTTTCATAGGCCAGTAGAAATCTGTGGCAAGGTTCTTAATTTCTTTAAAGGACTTAACAGCTTCAATATTATTGCACAAAGAATGTCTTTTGCATGTTTCCGGCAAGCAAACATTACTTGTGTCCCACTTTGGTTTCATTGTATCCTTAGCACCACATTTAACCTTGATTCTCAGGTTACTTCTGGAAAAGAACTGGACCAAGATTCAGTTTAAAAAAAAAAAAAATGACCCACAACTGTTTTTATTCTGGAGGCTTTTTCAAGGTTGCAAGTATGGCTTTGGATTCTCTGACTCAGTTCTTCATCAATAAAATTTGTTATTGGTTTGTTGAGGGCTTTTTGTTTAGTTTGGATTGGCTTGGGGTTTTGTAATGAAATGGGTAATTAATTCATGTGAGATGATATTTTCCTAAATTAATATTGTTTATTAATTTTGATATTCAGAACTCTTGCCATCCTTGACCACTCATTTTAATAATAATGGATTCTTTGCACGGTCATAGAAATTTTATACAGATAATGACTGTATCTGGAAATAACCAGAGAAAATATAAATATTAACTGAACTGGAAGAGAATGTCCTTGTGGTCAATATACTGCTTGCCCACTAGATGGACTCAAGGAGCTGTTTTCTGCTTATGGCAGAAGGCAGTGGTGAATTAAAATGAGACTTTAAACATTTACTCACAAAATATTATCTCTGAACTCGCAGGGCTAGCTTACAGCTTCAGACAGTACCCAAACATTTTCAGGGAATTCCGTTACTGTCTTGTTGCAGAGGCTTCTGACTCTTCCCAGGCTTCAAAGTGCTGGGAAAAGAGGCAGACAATCTCTGACTTTGTTCCTTGGCTCATCTGGACAATCTGTGTATCTCTAGGGCTTCTAATCTTGGCAGGAGACTTTCAGGTGTAAGTAGGATGTCTTACAAAGTGCAGTCTTAGCATGTCATGCTGGCTATGCAGGCTGATCATGTGGAGGCATCCAGGGCCTATTCCTGGTAAACTTGAGACAGCGGCATTTCCAGGCAAACAGGATGCCCTGAGGTAGTAAGCAATAGCAGCAGGCATGAATACAAAAGCAGACCACACTGCGTTACCTACTCAACTTCTTTTATCAATGTTGCCAATGCTAATGGACCTTTGAACACAGAATAGCAAATCAGAATGGCAGTTACCCAACCTTGACCATATTAGGTGAAACCATAGGCTTACTTTACCCAAATTTGGTAAAAGCATAGGACTTGCACAAAGCAGGCAGAAGCTAAGCTTGTGTACCTTGTTTATCACAGGAAAAAAAATGTGCCTGTGCAAGCCAGTACACGTATAAGCATATTTTGGTCCATCAGGCCTAACATGACAGTTTTAAAGAACAAAACAAACAAAAAAAAGAAACAAAACACCAATTCCTTGGATTTGTCACAGTCTTTAAAGGCGGATTTTCTGGGGTGAGTAAATTCCGTTGTTTTGTTTTTGTTCTCAAAGTGACTGCAATAGGAGTTTAACTTAAAGAATAGAGGAATTGCTCTGGTTTTGAGAACGATTTTTAAAATGATTCTGTTATTTCTGCCCCACTTAAACTTCAATAAAGCTGTTGAAGTAATTTGATTTTCAGCTGAAGACAAGCAGAAGGCTCATACCTGGGACAACAATAAGTCATTCAGTAATTGTCTCTTTATTGCACATTGTGATTATATGGAACTATATTACATGCTCAAGTCAGAGAGGAAGAAGTCGTCTTTTCAGTTCATAAGTATGTAACAGAGCTCATAAATAAGGGAGTCTAATAGCTATAAAAATATGTCACATTTCAAATATCTCTCTCTAGAGAATCTTTAGCCCAACCACCCTAATCAAAGCTAACTAGAGCAGGTGGTTGAGGAGTGTGTTCATCCAATGTTTGAATATCTCCAGGGATGGAGACTTCACAACCTTTCTAGGCAAATTATTAGTGTTTGACTAACCTCGCAGTAAAAAAAATAATTGTTTAAGTAAAATTCTCTGTATTTCACTTTATGATCCTGTCTTTCTCAAAAGTGAGACTCAGTGCCCTGTAGTTCCTTAGATCCTCCTTGTCCATCTTGCTTTCTTTGAGTTCTCAGAAATCTCCCCTGATATCTACAGCCCCCTGTGTTTTCTCTTTAGATCAGTATTTCTGTTTAAAATCATTTCTCCTGATAGATAAAAGCCTTTCTGATACTCCAGGTATTCATCCACTGTGATCATATTGCCTCTTTGCTTTGAAATATCTTTTGGTTTTCTGGAAAATTAATGTCTTTAAGGACAAAAAGGGGTGGGGGAATCGAATTCAGAATGATAGTCTATTAATCTTCCTGTTGTGTGATGCCAAGTCAGGAAGAGTTCCCAATGACTTCAGTAAAATTTTTCTTCTTCTTTTTTTTTTTTTTTTTGCCTTTGTTTTCGTTCTCTCTGTGAACAAGTTTGTCTGTCATAGATTAGTCTAAATTTCTATTTCTATCAGCAAAATCTGTTTTCTTCTAACTTCCTTTTGGGTTACATTTTTCAGAATCCAGAAATCATTAAAGTTTAAGGCTGGTTGCCTTCAGTCAAGCATTATCATTAATTATAAGTGTAATAATGATTCATCATCTCCCAGAAACCCCTAATATCAACATCTGTCTGTTAATGAGTTGTTTGGCTGAGTCACAAACTTACCAGACAAGATGTGAGTCCTTTTGTGGTTAGTGCAGTAATTAGTTCTTTGTTCACTGCACAACCCTCACTTAGCTTTTGTATATCAGAATTCTAAGCAATGCCTTTAAGGAAATGACCTCTAAAAGAATTAATAGCCTACCATGATATGGCAATTGGAAGGAGTATTTGTTGAGCCGTGCATAATGTTTACATAAAAAGAAAACAAATAATTACACAAAACATTTGAATTAAAAGAAAGTGGAATAGATACCTTTAGGATGACATGCTTGGGGCAGAGCATATATGAATAAATGAGTTAATATTTTTTTCCGGTGTGTAAGACAGTGGTGATACCCTTTACTGCCAGATTTAGCAGTACAAAGTTGTTATATCATCTCTTTTTTTAAAATTTCAGACTCTTTCTTCGATCAATTTGAAGAGTAATAATTTTTGTTTTCTTTTCAGTAAAAATGAGGGTTAAATGCTTTGTCTGGGTTTTAGCAGAAAGACACTAAAATATGGGCTTAATGGTGTGAAAGACCATGATGCTGACAATGAAAACGTTGGCCAAACAGCCTTGAAAACCAATCAAAATACTGTGTATGTTATCCTCTCTTATCAAATGACAAGGGGGAGTTCTATGTATAGTGAGGGGCTCCTTAGCTATTTCAATGTGATCACAGTGTGGGAACTGACTGGAACCACATAATAACATATTCTGATGTATGTTTCGAGGGAAAGCTTTAAGGTCACAGTGCAGGTGAAACTCTGCTTGCTCACACTAGTTCCACAGTGACTGATAACTTTACTGATGTTGGTGTCATTCACAAGTGACATTTGATTCACACAGTGCTTTCAGCTTGTACATTGAACCAAGCTGTGGCACAGCCAGTTTTGTTGTTTACCTGCACACAATTTTTATGCTTCACTTTAAAAAAAATCTACATCTTTAGGTATCAACAAAATGTGACATTCATAACTGCAGCATTATACATCCTCCTATATTTATTTAGTTCCATTGGATAATCTTGTGTTAAACTACATTTAGGTAAATTTCCTATTTCAAAGAGCCATGAATTACTTGCTCATACATGTGGTTCCGCTGAAGAACACGGTGGATCAATTTCTCTCTCGCAGAAGCAGCAGCAAATTAGAATAAGTCCATTTAAAGCTTTGGAATAAATAAATTTAGCATAAATAAATCCCTAGGCCAGAAATACATCTCTGAAACCTGATCTCATTCTTTCTTTTTTCTTGTTTAAAATAAAATTAAGCAAATGGTTGAATGCCTTCCTAAATCAGAGCAGAAGATTAAGGTCTGATCCTTTTAAGCTACTTGCTTAAGCTAGGGTAGAAGCGGAATACCTTGCTTCTTTTTCAAAGTGGTAAGTCTATTATGGAAAATGAACAAAATATTTTTTAACTGTTTTTTTTTCTTCCCTGCTTAATTCACTGTAGATGTTTTCACACAAGATATTCTTAGCGTATGCATCTGTATAGATGTGAATGTTTATGTCTGTGTTACTCTGTGTAGTAAGAGCAGGCTTTTATTCCTAACAGTGACTTATTCTTAAGGGAATCTGACACCTTCTAGGAACCCTAACTGGCAAAAGTAGTTATGATAGAAGGAATCTTTGTAATCTTAAAATTAATGGATAAAATGTTTATGCTGAGGGTTCTCTTCATCAACAAACTGCTGTTTCCACCTATTTGCATTTTAATGGTTACCCTAGTACTGAAGTTAAAATTACAGATTTTCCCAGCTGCTCTTTAAATGCTACATTATAATTTTGAGGAAGCATCATACGTAATTATATTTAATAGACACAGAATTGATTGAAACACTTAAGAAAAACAAAAAGCCCAGACCTAATTTTGTAAACATGTTATTGTACAGTAACCCCCAATGAGTTTGTTCTTAAATCTCCTAATTAATTTTTAATTAAAAAGCTCAAAGATGATAATATACTTCGTGTTGTAAATGGCAGCCTTATGCAAGCATAAATGACTTAGCTGCTCAGACAAATATCTTCCATTAAAATCCATGTTAATGAGAACTCCTGAACACAGTCTTTCACAGATTTAAACAGTAGCAGCACTAAAATAGTCTGAATATCGTATGAGGATTTGTTCTTTTTTATTCACTCTTTCTTTTTTTTGTCTGGGATCGGTCTGCACAGAACATAAGTTTGCACATGACAAGCTGTCCGGATTTCCACACAGGTACATCAATCCTCTTGCCATAGCTACTACCAGGTATATGAAGCATGATGCAATTAATCTCTACCTCTGATGAGGGTAAATTAAACACTAGATCTGTAAATCTTTATACAGAATTCCTTCATTAAACAGATAAACACTCCTTTTATTCATGAAACATTAACCTACTGAAGCAAAACCATAGTCCAGTCAATTCCCAACTTTGGATTTAAAACACATCCAGCTTTCCACAGTTTTAGTCCATCTTTCCATTAACACCACCCAGAAGATCTAAGCCAGTAGCTGAAACTCAAGTGTGTTGCTGTGGGAATGAGCTGATGTCACAAATAGAGGATTATTAATAGCATAAAACCAGCAAGTGCTCTTTCAGAGAAGCATCCTTAATAGCAGGGGGAAAACACTTGAGACAAAATCTCATTTGCTATGTTTTTCTTACATTTTTAACCAAGAAGAGATGGGAGTGGAAATGCAGTGATTTCTATGGTTTAATTATCTGTCTTCTTTATGATTATTAATACTGCACACAGAAGAAGCAGAATTTAGAAGGCTGGAAGTTATACACTCAGTTTTGCAAAGCTGCAGTTTTCATTTTAAAAGATGCAAAGCTTTGTAATTTATGTTCATATTTTTAAAATATTAATTTTTGTATTATTTCACTCATGTGTCTGTTTTGGACTGTGGGGGGAACAGAGGGAGATGACACAGGCCACACTCACACCTGTATTCCAAGTATGAAGCGTCCCATACAGTTATTTTAACGTGTAAGATCTATCACTACAGGTTTTGTTGTTGTCTAGAAATAGACTCTTGAATCATTTTGTGGAAAGTAGAATAAGGAGAGGAAAGTAAGGCAACAGTAATATTTACAAGGCAAAAGGTCCTAGAAGGTTGTGGTCATCGTTTGTATGTATACAAAGTGTATACCCAATGCATTTCTTACCTTTTTATCCAATTTCTAAAAAGAAAGATTCTATTTTTGGAAGAGATGTTTTGTACTGATGCATTGATTCAATCTAACTGCTATACAGTGAAGTCTGCCTCGGAGATATTCGAACTCCCTGATGCAACTTCTTTGCACAATTACTTCATGGGTGCTTTTGTCGTTCTTTCATCAGTAAGAAAAGCTGTGAGAGAATTGTACTCAGCTTCTGTGTGCTGTATAATGTCATTTTGTGCTTGACTGAAATATAGTTGTATTGGTGACCTGGTTGTTTTGGAAAATCATGTTCAGAACATTGTTCTGCTAAAATTAATACTTCTGTGGTGTTTGAAGGGAGCAGTTTTAAAACAAGTCAAATCTTTTTCAATTTCTGGAGTGCTCCATCTAAGCGGGTGTAGCTCAGTCTTTAGTATGTGATACTATAAATCAAATGTGCTACAGTAAATATTTCTAGTTGCTAATGGCAGGACTTTGCAACACTTCTTTCTCCTCTCATTCTCTCCCCTGCCCTTTTTTCCCTCCTCCTTTTTTTGGTTAAGATCTGCAATGGTCTGAGATATAAATGCTATTCAAATTACCTGTTCTTAAATTGCCGACAGGAGACATGTGCCTTGAGGAGAGTTTGATTATGAGAGTGTATAGCTCATTGCACTCCAAAATAAAATTTGACCTTTCTGTTTCAGAAGTTGCTGCTACAAATGCAAGTAAACCAGTAGTAGCAAACTGTATACTGTAGCTTTACTGTATTTTAGGGTTTTATGAAATGAAAGTGGGTCATATACAGAAAATGAAATAAGTTTATTGCTTCTTCTATTATCCTGGCCTGCTATAGTTGTGGAGATTTGCACTTCTTTTCCCTGATAGACCTCAGAAAGAAGAACCCAACTTTTTTCTGTCTGCAGAGAGAGAGGTGGAACATGCTTTGTAATTTCCAAAGGCAATGAAAACCCTGTTTCCCTTTATACTTCAGGATGAAGAGTTAATTTCTCATAGTTCTTCTCTTTCCAGTCCGTAGATAGTTCTGATGAAAATAAAGACAGATCTAGGCGCTGTGTATTGTTTTGCTTTCACTCTTTCTATAGCTTTTCTCCAGTTTCTCCCAAAAGCCAGGTGCTTTTGTCATTGCTGATCTGTGCACAGACCCCTGTGTTTACTACTTCAGGCCTCTGAAAAATCCTCAACTTATGTGGCAATCCAAGTGTAAAGGCATGTGTTCACGTATGGTTTAGGTGGTGGCAAATATTTGTTGTTTGCAGAGATGCTTTTCTAAAGAAAGGCTGTTTTCAGTTACACTTAACTTGTAACAATGCCTTCTGCTAATCTGTGTAAGAAAGAAGTTCGCCTCCCTTCTTTGCTTCAAAGGCTAGAAGATGTGGTGAAAATCATAGTAAAGTAGCAGCCAAAATACTTGAAGTACTGTATATTCACTTGAGTATCTCTTCTTTGCCAATGCTTAGAATCTCCTGTAAGAACACCAGCTGTGCAACTTGTCCACCCAGCTGATAGTACTTCAAATCTGCTTAGCTTCAAAAATTACTTGCCTGTGTAATCTAATTTTACCCAATGTTCTGTTTAGAAATAAGTCCATTTACCACTCACAGATTGTTAGTTTCCTGATTTAATAGTGAAATGTTGAAGAAAAAGCAGTGTTTCTCCCTCATAACTCATGCTTTCATCCCACTTGTTCATACTCCAGTAATTGAAATTACAGTCTTATAATTGTGCAGACATTGATGATTTTGCAAATGGAGGATTATTAATAGCGTAAAAACAAGAAGGACCTCTTCTCAAAATGTTATTCCAGCAAGAAAGAACCAGAAAAATATGCTTGATTATTTCTTCATTTTGTAATGCATTCTTCACATTTTAATTAGGCAGAAAAAGTAGATAAGATTTTCTTTCATCAGCATGAATATTAGTGAATCATAGCAGAAAAGAGTCTTATGGAACATATTACAGGACATGAGCTTAGATTTTTGTAAACTCTATTGATATTAAGGTTTAAACTTTTTTTTTTTTTTGATGCAAGAAATACAAACTGGAAACAAATCTTCATTGGTGTTTCAGTATGATTTTTTTGGGTACACTTATGGAAAAATTATCTACTTCAAATTTTATAGAAAAGAGAATATTTTGCAGGTGTTTCTGATTTGGGCACATGCATTGTTAGTTTGCCAAACCCAACATTCCAATATACTTTGCAACTGACAGTGCTTTCTGGTAGGACATTTTGGACAGATGTGTAATCTATGTATTTGAATATATGTTTTCAAGTGAAGAACTGGTTGGGAAAACTTCAACAAGTTATTTTTCTGGGACATCTGGGGGCCAGATAATAATTTGGGAGGTTTTGTTTGCCAGTGGTCCCACCACAGCGTCCTGCAGCTGGAGGTCCAAATTAGGCATCTGCACTGGAGATGCTCCTGCATACCTCCTTCCTCTCTGCACATCCAGCAGGTACCAAAGCCTGATCCACAAAATGGCTCAGAGGACACACTTTGGTAGAGTACAATGACTGAACTACTAGTTAGGAAAAGGTGAAAAGTCAGCTGACAGCAGATGCAGTCTTAACACAGAAGTAATATTTTTAACACTTGCATAACTGCACTGTGAGCCAATGGAGCATATTTCAATGATGACACAAAAATTACATGAATACACTTTGTGACTCAGATTCCTGAAATTACTGACTAAGAGCAAATACCCTGAAAATCACCACTTTTCATACTTGTCACATTTGTTCTACTCTTTTCATGAGTATTTACTTTGGTGTATATTGGAGAATGAGAGAAATGGAGTTTTGGCCTTCCCTTCTCAGGAATGCAATTTTATTTTTCTGTTGTACTTGGGCTGATTTTGTCTTTACTTTGTACACATATACTTAGCAACAGTTTTTTGAAATCTACCATACTAAGGCATCTTATTGATAAACAACAGTGCATTCTTCCCTCCCACTAGCCTTCTTGTTATCCTGTGAAAAATAAATATAACAAAGGAGCAAAGAGTAGAGTACCTTCCTCCTGGTAAAATAATCTAGAGAAGCTTAGGACTGAGCAGTTCTGGTCAGTTATTTCTGAGATATACTGTTGCTGCCATCTGGTTACCAGTTAAAGCAGTAATGGTCTGCATGCTACCACCTCATTCCTGAAAGACTTCCAAGATCTCTGCTTGGACGTAAACTATCTCACACAATGTTTTTGTAATTTATATGTACTGGTGGCCATGTATACTCTGGGGTGCCTTGAGATGGTCTATTGGTGTGTGATCTGCAGTACAGGAAGGTCTGCTCCACTTGCAGAAGAGGAGGTTTATGGCACGTCTTTTAGTGAAGACACCTGATAAAAGCATTGGTACACAATGTATCGTGCAGGGGCTGTTGCTCTGGAGTGTTACTATTAGTTCTGTTGTTCTCTTGTCGATCAGAAGACAGCAAAGTTGCGGTGAGCAGGGGAGGGGGAAGGAGTATGATTTATCAGCTGACTGCACATCTAGAAAATGTCAAACCATCTGTTGTTTCAGAATCATTCTGGAATCAAAGCAATTTTGAAGCTCTATAGTTCAATAACTTCAAAAGTTGGGGTTGGGTTTGTTTTGTTTTCTGTGGTGCTGCTCTGTTGTCTCTTATGAAAGCCTTCAAAACCTACCAGTGTATTCCATGAGTCGTAATTTTACTTTTTAATAACTGTTGTCTGAAAACCACTGAAACTGCTGCTACAAGGTCACTTTGTAGAACTAAATGCTGGCTAAGTGTTAAATATGATCATGCAGTTGTAGAACACATTGAACTAGAATCACTCCCTGCCTGACAGTTTGTGTCTGAACTGCTATACATCTATTTAGGAAAGCTATAGTAGCTGTATTCAAGGGTGCCATAGCAAACAATAAATAAAGAAAGCAAAAAGAAATTGTCATTTGGTGACCATCTCCTTTGGGGTACTGGGGAGTACAAACTGGTTGTTCTAATGTTTTGCCAAGCCTCCATGTAGCTACTTGAATTTTCAGTGAAAACATTTTAAAGACATGTCAAATGCCCTCTTTATCACAAAAGTTTTTGAAAGCAGGGTAGTTACACGTATCCTGACTCTATTAGAGGATTGCCTGAATTTCTTTGTGCATTCTGCTTACCTGTGTGAGAAAGCCATTGTGAAATGAGCTCAGGTGTGAACTTGCACACTAAGGCTTGATGTGGATAACCTTATTTCTTCAAGAAAAAGAAGCATTACGCTGCTAAGTGTAGTGTAGGATGATTGTTCCAGACCTGTGTTCTGTTTTTCATTAGTCATAACTTTAGCTTGCAGTGCAACAAACCATTTAAAAGACTTTGGTACTCCTTGAGCCACAGGTAGTTTAGTAAAGAGTCTTAGGTCCACCTAATGTACCAGCTAACAACTGAGTTAGCACAGAATGGAAGTAGGTTTCAGACCAAAAGACATGTCATTTCCTTCCCCCTGGAGCAAGGAAGAACCAGCAGCCATAGTTTTGATCTCCTGTTCAGAGTTTAGCCCTCTCTTCCTCCAGTGCCATAACATGATGCACTTTAATCAGAGCAAATAGTTAATATTCTCTTTAACCTACAGTAAAGTGGGAAAAAAAAGCCATGTACCAATGAGGATATGGTCCATTTGCCCATAATTCTTCTATCCACACTCTTCTCATTCATTTTTAATGATCATTTTATGTTTTCTCCTTATTTCTTCCTTTATTATATACACAAGGGGACAGAATGAACAAAGTTAAATTGTTTCTTGGGTTTTGCTGAGCTGCCTGGTAGGTAGATAAAAATAGCAAGTGCCAGTGGCAAAGTCTTCCGAAAAGTGCTAGCACATTGTGAAAGTGCTAACACGTTGTGCTATTGAATCAGCACTGAGAAATCAGATTTTCCTCACAATGCTTTCTTTAAACTCAGGGTGACCTTTAGGAGTGCATTTGCATCAGTGTAGAGAACCTTATTATTTTGTGGTATCAAACAGTAAGTGCTATCATCCTGAAAAGAACCCTACTATGGGTCTTATAAATTCCCTTCTTTTAATACTAGGCTTGATAGGACAGTATTGATTGTGGTGCCAGAATAAACAAGCCCAAAAACACAGTAACGAGAGGTATAGCAATGAGTACTTGGTAAGATATTATTATGCAGTAATATATAGCTCAGTATTGCAGAAAGTTCCTCTTTATGAAGGGCCCCATTGTATCATTTCTAAAAACCATTTCTATACACTTGATAATTCCACCTGCTTTCCTGAAATTCCACAGAGCCCAAGGTTATCTACAGCACAGACAATGGTGCGAACTTAAAACAGAGTTTATGATAGCAAAGCTATCTTGGATATGGCTGTTGTCTTGCATACTGATCATGCAAAAGAAGTTTCCACTTCTGGGGACAAATTCTTAAGATCTTACTTGTGTGTCAGACTAACAGAGATTGAGAGCTGCTGTGCCACTTACTGAACCTGAGGCAAGGAGGATCTGCTCAGAACTTCTTACAGTCTGGTCTGAATTGAAGTTCTTATGGGTTAGGACTTCTGAATTGTTAAATAATTTAAACTATTTTACACAATAACTTTAAACCAAAGCTCATTGAGCTCAATGAAAATATTGCCTTACCCTACAATGGACTTTGAGTGAAGGTGTCTATTACAAGTAAGGCTCAGAACAGGTCATGGCCAGTAGAACTTGGCAAAATATTTAGAAACTTGGATTCTAAAAATTAAGGCTCTCAAGTCAAATATAATGTGGAAAAATGAAATATTCACAGCCAAATAGAGGAAGCTTTAGATGGTCAGTGACTTTGAGAACAGCAAGACTTAAGTAATAGCTTGAATGTGGAATTACAAGAAGGCAGAAGAAAGCTGGAAAAGTGCATTTTTCAGTGATTCATAACTGGCTTATATGTGTTCTTCATAGACTGAAGGCAGAAGGAATACAATGTGCTGATATCATTACTGACGTATAAAGAAATATTGGTGACAACAAATTGGTATTTTTCCTTGTTAAGGCACTGCTTTTATACTGATCAGGCCTCTTGATTTGTTGTTTAGCAATATTCTTTCTTTTTTTCTCTCTTGTAGTCTAACATTAACAAATTATTATATTGCAAATGTATTAGTAAATATTATTTTTGTGTCTTCAGTTTATACAGCAAATGGAAGAGATATTTAACAATTACTTAACATTTCTCTTTACAAAGCAAAAGGATGATTGTAAATAACAGTAAGAAGGCAAAGGAGATTCCAAATTATCTGATGATCAGAGCATCTGATGAATAATTCATCATCCTTGCCTTTTCCCAGAGCCAAACATGAGCAGGGGCCACTGTAATTGTGGACACCAGGTGTCATGTTATTAAGCTATTAATTTGCTTATGCAGCGTCATGCCACATTATATCATGTGTCCCGGCATAATAGGGATTTTTAAGTGTTGTAATGTGGCACAGCGCAACAGGGACACAAATCAACCCCAGCAGCACTTCAGAGGATCAGCTGTTTTGTAGTGTGTAGCTAGGGTATCACTGTGGACATCCATCTGGAGTGAAAGCATTAAAAAGAAATGGAGTGGAGAGCGAGCTGTCTGCTAGGCATCTCTATTAAAATCAGCTACTCTGGTACAGCCCTAATTAAAGTCTTGAGTTTCAACTGACAAACCACTAGATCTAGACAACATACTCTCAAGAGTGCTTGAAGGAGTAATACAGAGAGATGAGGTGCTAGTCTCAATAATTTCATGGGCAATTTCTAATTAACTTATATTGAGAGGTTAACTTGCAAGTCTGACGGGAAACCAGCAAAAGAATAATGGAGTCTCCTACACCAAAGTTGCTGCTTATGTGAACTTACATGAATTTTATGTTCCTGAAAAAGTGCAGCCTGACATTTAAAAAAGGATGCCTTTGCCTGTTCTTCCAGATTGATCAGGAACCACCCATCCCAACACAGCAACCAAGCAGCTTGTGCAGCTATATTCTCTTAAAGAATGGGCTTAAGCCAAAACAAAGCCCTGCTTCATTATTTAATAGGGAAAATAAATAAGTTCTCTTTTGGTTTATTCTATCACAGTCTAAATTAGGCCATTGTTAATTAGCACAAACATTAGAGCCTCTGGCAAGGAGCATACAATAAGTGTCCATAGGCAAGACATAACTAAGGAGCTGGCATTTGCTTACACAAGTGTATATAGTCAATAAGAATTGGAATCACATTGTCACAGACATAGTTGCTTCTAACCTAGCACAGTCATTCCAGTAACAGACCAGTTGCCATGTGTAAATCCTAGAACACAGTACACTGAGGGTAAGAGCTTCACCCACAAGTCATCCTTTTGGTATATGTATTATTTCTTTTGTACACTAAAGAAAGAACACATCTTGTCTAGCAAGCTTTCAGATTTGAGTGAGAAAATAAAGGCTTGGAAAATTGCAAAAGTTTTGATAAAAGTTTATTCATGTTCAGTTTATTGTCACGGGGCGAAGAAGACTTTATTAAAGATTTAAATTTAATAAAGTAATAAGGAAGAAATAAAAATCCTGATAAAGTTGATCCAAAAGAGCCTAACAATAAGAGGACTTAATCTAAAGGCTTACAAAATCAGGAGTCAAATACAAACTATATAGGACAGGTTCATGTAGCAAGTAATGAGCCTTTGCCCCTGCGAAACAATGTGAGAGAATATATTCAAGGCATCAGTATATAGATGAAAGAATTATATGAGATCCTTGACTTGAAGGATTGTGGCATGAAAATAAGAAAGTTACCCAAATCAGTGAACATGTGAAGGCAGCTCCTTCATTCTTAAGATTTCATTTGTTTTTTATTGGTTTCTTTCTTGGAGGTAAAACATGGCTGTAGTTCATGACCAGGCTTAGCCTACTACCTCTTCTGCTCTCTGTCAGTCTGTTTGCCTGATGGGCTGGGTCTGAGTTCACTATTCTGTATCCCAGGATTGTTTATTCTTTCAAAGTTACCATTTAGGCAAGTTATCTCTAAGTCTGAGCACACTTGACCTTATTTTCAGAGGGTCTCGTTGCATCCAAGTCCTGTAGGAATCAGGCTTCAGCATTGCATCTGAAAACAAAGATGCTGTCAGTCAGAGATCAAGTTTGAAATTGTTCACACTGGTAAAAGCTGTTATGTTACATATTTATTGAGCAGCCCTGATCCTACAATCTGTCCATTTCCCTCCTTTCATTTTTCACTGCACTCTTAATGTTTACCATGGGAGAGATAAAGTGGCTCAGTGGCAAGGACAAGTCTGCATATTTTCCTCTGTATGCATCTGGAAAAGTTTACAAAAAATACTTGACCTTGAAGTATGAAGATGTAAAGGGAGTGGATGAACAGGATTTCCTTTGATTTAGATTACAGTAACAGTTTCAAAGCTTCTTGACCCTTCTGATTCCTTCTTGTGGCTTTCTCAGCTGGGAAACACTAAGTCTGTGTGAGCCACCTGAGACATACACGCTGCTCAATCAAACCACTTTGTGGGCATAAGAGAGCACATTTAGAGCTTTTTGAATCAGGCATGGGCTTTGCTGTGCTGAGTGAGGGCAAGAGTTAATTAAAGACAGGCTTTCAATGGAAATTCCTTTAGTGTATTTCTCGTATCTGTGGAGATAGTGATTGATGAGGACATAAATAGGCTGATTTTACTGCAAGTTATTAACATTCCAGCCCTTGCTGCATCAACACTGATCTCGCTCAGCAGAGACCATTCTCAAGTGATGTGACAGTGCACAATCAAATCAATAGGTAAAGAGTATGATCACTGCAATTACTACTCTGGTTAGCCCACACCACTACTTGAGGTAGTAAAAAATAGATGTTTCTCTTGCCTAGTGGAAAATCCTCATTGCCAGCCTGTCAGTAGCAAGGAGGCAATATTTATAGTTGTCTTTAGGGAGTTCTATCCTATTGTGCAGTTAATTATGATAAACTGTTTTATTTGTAAAAGAACTTAAAACTGCTTGGCACTGTGGTAACGCATTGCTATAAGGGAGCTGTTTAATTAGGATGGTCGAACTGCAAATGTTTGCTGCAGTGTGACAGGAAAAACATCAAGATGCGTCTACTCTGAAATATAAAGGCATGATTGTAGCACACTCTGAAAATACACTTGTGTAACAATAACTGCAGACAAAGGCAGTTTTCAGTCCATTAGCACTGGTAGCTGCACTCGAATTTTCTCAATGGTGTAGGCAAAACAGGATTATGACTCCCCATAGCAGCTAAGGCCCTACCAGGGTTGTGAAATGCCTGTCACATAACAGTTTCAGACACAGACTTTCACCTAACAGGAGTAATGTAGGGAGTAAGGCAAAGACCCATGGAAAGCTGGATTGTTTGTGTGGAGATGGAATGGTTGTTGATGACATTCACTGATGATGCTCAGCCTCCTCCCAGTGGTAGTGGCTGCCCCACAGCACAGTCTCCATAGATTGTGCTAGAAGCCACTTAGATTTGCCTCGCTTTCTGGGGCTCTACCACAGACAGAATAGGTAGCAGGGTCACAGGGGTTGAGTTTCCTTCTGACGTCTGCCTCTTGCCCTGGGCTTAGGAACAGCCCTGCAGCTATTAGCTGGACAGTGTGTGTGCAGTCCATTTCACCACAGATCCACTCTGATTGTTTAGGCTCCACACAACTTCTGCACAAGCAAACTTCTGAACTTGTGTAGCTTCCAAGGATCTTAATACAGAACCATTTTACAAATGTGGATTTGTGTCAGGATCCAGGTGATAAGGATTACTGCAGCACTCTGAAATCAATGTGAGTCTTCATGTTGAGTTCACCAGATCCCAGAATGTTCTGAGATTGATCAGGAACAAACAAACAGATGATTTATGGAGGTTATAATGAAGGCTCCAGAGGAGGGAGCTTGCTGGGACCTTTTATTGAAGGAGATTCATCAGCATTTATACAGTAACAGTTGAAAAGCCCCAGTACTGCCTCTGCTGGCCCATATCAGTGTCTTTCATCATGACACGGCAGAAAGCAGGACTCGACAGGCCACCTAATTTAAGGCTGTGTGAGCAAAAATATTCCTTATCTTGAGGAAAGAAAGAAATTATATTAATATATAATGCCCTACATTTAACATTCCCTCGGTACCCTCCCACTTCTAAGTTACTGTACTTGGTGATGTGATCATATATTAAACACTGTGAATTCAAGATCGTTTTATTTCTGACAGTTTGTCTAGAGCTATTCCGTAGAAAGTGTTCAGCTTTTGTATTCATCTGAAAACCCAAATTCATTGGAATGATGTATTGGTTAGTATGTCTGGGAATATCTGAAAACATGGTACTTCTGCTCTGCTCTTTTTGTGTTTCACATACCTGTCAGTGGAGTGCATGCACAGACATATGCACTTTCCTTTGCAGTAAATAATGAACTAATTAGAGTATAATTAGAGCAACCATTGCTTTTTTTGTTGCATAAAATCAAAACATCTCAAACATGAGTCACAGCATAAAGATGAGCCCATAGGTTGGTCTGTGCTTACTGGTAGCTTTCCTGAAGCTTTATTTTGGCTTCTTGCTGGCTCAGGATTTCAAAAATAGGAACATAGAGTTATAGATAAAGGAAATGGTTTGCCTGGTCAGCTGCTAAATCAGGAGCAGAGCTGATTCAGTTGAGGCTGAATTATAAAATATGTAGTTAATTTTATTTCCAGAAAGCCCCACCCACAACTATATACTAATTAGTTAAATTTGGGTTCTAATTTGGTTGGGGAAATCTTCACAAGGATGCTTATGGGCAATTCATTCATTTAGGAGAATCAGAAAGTTGGAAAAGTTTAGCCATAAAAATGGCTTTGCCCCACTTACAAATAAAAGACAGCCTGGAGCCCTAGGAAAAGTCTGTTCTACTCACTGCAGTGGAGTAGAAATTTCAAGATAGTCCCTGGCTCTTTTGTGGCAGTGTTAGAACTGCTCAGCCATTGAGGGGCTTCTAGACCTTCCCAGGGTGCTGGGAAAGAGACAGATGATCTCTGACCTGATCCTGGTTCCTCTTAGCCCAGAGGTTTGCAGAGGTGCAGGCAGGATCTCTTGTGGATGTACAGGGAGCATGACGTCAGTGGCACTTCTTGCCACATCGTGAAGCACTTAAATGCCTTCTCCTGGGAAACTTGAGGTACTTAAGTTTCCAGGTAGTTCAAGCCCAAAATATCGGGGCTAAGCTGGTCTGAAGCATGAGGCAGAGCAGACCACGTTGTCCAAGGGCAGTAAGGAAGAAGATGGACACGCTCCTCCTAATACATCCCAGGATCCCATTGGCCTTCTTGGCCACAAGGGCGCATTAGGCCTATTAGGCTTCCAGGACAAGAGCCACAAACAGGGCTGTGAATTCAAGGAGTACAGGCTACAGCCCAGCTGCTTGGCTCTTCTCTTATAAGCAAACACAGAGTTAAGAAACTTTGTAATGCTGCAGAAGAGCACTTCTTAACATAAATATTGCACTTGCATTTTCCAAATACCATTTACTTTAAAATACTGATAGTAGTCAGGATAGATGCAAAAATATTTTATATAATATAGGAGTTCTAGATAAAGAGGTTCCTTTTTATGAAAGAAAGATGAGGTAGTTAGACAATGAAAAGTTAGGGCTCTTTTGTAAAGCTGTCAAAGTTTATGAGGCTGGCTGGCTGAGGTAGATGGGATTTAAGAATATGTTGCTGTACTCTGAGCAGGGTAGTATTTAAAAAAATCAGCAGCAAGAGCACATTTAGAGGATGTCTCTTCAGGTTACAGTGCCAGTGTAGCTCATGATACAAAAGAAGTTAGTGCAAACAAATCTTGGGCAATTTTTCACAAGGCAATCACTTGTGTGGCTGCAGTGATATAGGAAAAAACATGTTGAGACAGTCCAATTAAAAATTGTTTAGGGGAAAAAAAAACTTAAATACATGTGAGGAAAAAAAAAGGTAAAGAGAAATTAATGTGGGGTTTTTTTTTTACCTGAATGGTGCTTGAATGTGTTTCGAAGGGCTCTGTGCGCCCCAGCAAAGGAAATAAATTAATCCCACAACACAACGAATATTTACAGTATTGGGAACCCCATGTAGGGTCCAGCTTTTGTTTCCTGCGGAGAATGAAGCATAGTTTGCTGTAACAAAATAAACAGTTAAGTTGTTCTGGAGATACATTTTCTTTCAGTTCAAATAAAAATAGTATCAACAAGCGCATAGAAGTGTAGTTTGGGCTAGAAAGAAAAGCCCCAATTCAGCAATACACCACCGTGAACAGTCTGTTATTAAAGTGACTTCATGTGTAAGCATGTTTCAGTTCTTTGCTCAGTAAAGACAGATGGAAGACTTTGCTTAAATAACTAGCTGCATACCTGGGATCTAGTCACTTGGAATCAGCCTTTCATGCAGAAAATGTGATTTTTAAACACTTGGCTAACAGTTACTGCACTGAAATCTCAGTTTGTTTTTGCTAAATATCTACTTTTGGAAAATCAGTTGAACTGTTTTAATCATTGGTAGTTTCCTCTTATTAAACAGTGTACAAATGCATTTGTACAGCAGACATGCAGGACTAAAACTTTGGAGATGTGTTTTGAACACAAAATTATCATGGCACTGATTGTAAAAAAAATCTGCTTTAATACTTGACTGAAGAGCTGAGAAAACTGTATGGTACTGACTAAACATAAGCATTTCTGTTTCATCTTCTATATCACAGGAATTTAGGACAATGAAAACGTTGTGGTAAATCTGTCCTTATAATAAAAATATAACTTAATCATACCAATTAACAGCCAATATAAATATGTTGTCCTTTTAAAGGCAGCATTTGTCAATTCTATGTCTCCTTTCTGGGCATACTTAAATAACTTGATACCATTTCTATGAGTTGGATTTCATTACAGCTAATTTATGTAGTCTTGTACACTACTTGACATGCAGAGGAAAATCACAGGCAAGGGAAAAGCTAGAAATAATATTTATATATAGAGAGAGAGAATAAGCAGTAAATGATATTTCCTGCTTCACATCAAAAATTCCCTCCTTTAGCCATTAGCTTCAAAATAGCCTCTCACTCCAAATATATATTCCCTAATTACATGAAATATCCCTGTAGTTGTTCATTAACTACTCAGAATCAGCATAAGGGACCTTTTCATTGAAAAAAAAAAAAAGGTTTCTATTTGTGAACATCTCCAAAATCTTCTCCTCAGTAAAGATTTGATACAACTTTCATGTTTATTTCCAAGATATCACTGTCAGGAACGCAATTACACTTTCAGTGTTAGTATGTAGATCATTAGGAATGCCTGTGTGAGGTATACCTGGTCTAGTGGAAGGTGACTACCCATGGGAGGGGGGTTGGAAACAAAATAATTTTAAGGTCCTTTCCAACCTAAACCACTCTATGGAAGTTTCTGAAACTATAGGGATGAACAGCTTTCATAGTATTTTGTTTAAAACACACAGCTCTGATTTCTTCTTCTGCTGTATTCACATTTTGCATACTTACCATTTCTTCCACTACTGGAAGGATATTTACCACTTTCAGGTAATTCTAGTTCCTTAGGCCTTTAAGGGTTTTTGCTGCTATCCTGCTAATGGCATGAGGTTTGTGGAATCTGTAGATTCTTTTCATGAGTTTCAGCAACTGCTGTTATAGCCATACAAACCTATGCGGTATATGCTTCCCCGTTAACTTGCCACAAGGAGGCTTCACAAAAATTAGCATTATTGTAATTCTTTCAGGCTGTGGAGAATAAGAAATAATACAAAGAGCTCTGCTGTCTGCATCATATGGGAATCTCTGTGTCCTGTTTTTAATTCATTTTCTCTTATTTGTTGAAGACAGTTTTAAAGCATGAGTTACATTTTGCCTCATTTTGCCTCATTTTGCCTCAGCTTCCATTGGGGAAGCAGTCAGAGCAAAGGGCAAGCCTTTGGAGATTTACACCATGCTGAAGCTTCCTTTGTAAATCCCTAATTCCCTTTACTCTTAGCAGTAGTGAAATCCAGTTGGAGACTATGATATTTAAATATGAACATTCTTTTACTTTCCATAGTCTTTCAGGGGGATGGATCACATGTTGGGAACCTTTATAAGAAAGAAAGAATGACTTTGGAATTAGTGATGCAAAGATGTTTTATGGCAGCATACTGCATCCAGATGATGCTTCATTGTTTCCTCAGTGCAAGCTATGTGCATACTTCTCTCATGACTTGTTCTGCTTAAGTTTCTTGCATGTCATTTTTCAGAGTATTTTCAAAAGACAGTTCAGAAGTTTGGATGGTCGGAAACTAAAGGTGACAAAAACAAAGTTAAAATCCATATTCATCCAGTTGCACATTTGGTTGTGTAGTGCCAGGATAAGACTGATTTATGAGTTGTGACCATCAGTAGCTAGAGTCAGAATGCAAATAAAAATACATTTGTGAAATGCTGGTACATCACTGCTCTAATTACATACATGAGCACGAAATCAACTTGACAAAGGAATTTGTAGATTTGACCAAAGTCCTAAGGCAGACTTACATCACAATGACTAAAACTGAAGGCATGGCTTATGTTTTACAGGAACAGAACCTATCTATATATTCTGTTGTTGTTTATGCATTATTGACTGTGAAATCTATGGAGACAAAGTATCTATGTGTGTCTGTAATGTCTTCATGAAATTGAAAGATCCTTTCCTTTCTTTAAAATCAGATAGTCTTTATATATTTATCTCTTAAAATAACATCATTGTGACAGATTATGCAAAATTAATAATCTGTATTAATTTTGATATTCAAGTGAAGATTGTTAATAACTATGAAAACTGTGTATTAACATTAAAACTCACCAGAAAACTTATTCACAAGGTTCAAAATGCGCAGCTTGGAAATTCTTACATGTAGGGAACAGACAAATCTAGAGCACTAATTTTCTTAAAGTGGCAAATGCTAAATGTTATACTGGAAGAGAAGATTCTTGTGGTTAATTACACCGCTTGTCCACTAGAGGACACAGGAAGCCCCTTTCTGCTTACGGCAGAAGGCAATCAGTGAATTAGAAGAGGTTTTATCAGACAGCACCCAAAGCATGTGGAGAGGTTGCTGTTGGAGGTCTCAAAGCCATTAGAGGCTTTGGAGTTTCCCAGGTTCTTTTCTCAGGAAGCTGAGAGTCTATAGCATAGTCCCTGATCTCGGTCCTCTTGATTCCTGATTCAACAGAAGCCTTTAGAGGGGTAGGCAGGATGCAATGCAATGTGCAGTCTTGGCACAATGACATGCTGGCTATACAGGCAGATCGCATGCAGGCATTTAGATCCTGATCCTGGAAAACTCGAGACAGTGAAGCTTACAGGCAGTTTCAGGATGCAGTGAGGCAGCAGCAGCACATGCTGCTACCTGCTTGTCCCTTTCATCGATACCAGCCCGAGACTAATGGACATTTGGACAGAATGGCACTATTCCAAGCTTGACCACATTAGGTAAAGTCAAGGGGTTAGTTTTCCTTTCTTGTGGCTGCTTCCCCCAGCAGAGGGGAGGGGGGAGGGGGGGCAGGAGGGGAACATATCTGGACAAGCCAGCATCATTAGACTCAGTGGCTTGAGGTTCTTTGTCCTCTTTCCTGCAGTTGCTTCTCCCCACAGCAGAATGGGGAAGAGCAGAAAATCATGCTTGGGCAAGCCAGGACATGGATAAGCCCATTTTTGGTCTATCAGACCTACCACAACATACTATTCATGTTCAGTGTAATTCTGGAACTGCTTAGTCAGAATGAATATGTGTGTGCATGCACAAACATATATACAAGAAATTCCATTTCAGGCATTGGGACTATAAATATCAACCAGGACCATGTGTGTGGTTTTTAGTTTGTTTCTCTCTTTGCTTGGTTTTAGTTGGTTTTTTTTTTAATACAATGACTACTTCCACCTTCATAATCCTCAGGTTAAAACGTAAGTTGCTCTACCTGTTGTGGTGAATAATAAGCACAAAAGGATTCAGAAGGTAATAACAAGACAAATAACTTTTGCAACAGAATTTCAGCTCCAGTAATTTCCCATTTATATTTTCTCTCTGAATCATGCAGTCCCAAGCACTTTTTCACACCTGGGCCACATCATACAGAGTAACTCCAGAGCTAATACTTCCCAGTATCTCCAGAACATAACGTCATATGCACAATGAGGAGGTATAGGCTGCATGTTAGGAGGAAGTTTTTCACAGAGAGAGTGATTTGCCACTGGAATGGGCTGCCCATGGAGATGGTGGAGTCACCGTCCCTGGAGGTGTTAAAAAAAAGACTGGATGAGGCACTTAGTGCCATGGTCTAGTTGATTGGACAGAACTGGATGATCTTGGAGGTCTCTTCCAACCTGGTTGATTCTATGATTCTATGTGTTATTATAGAGGGCCTTCAAATAGTATCACTGTGGATGTGATTTTTTTAAGCTAAGGCATTCAATCTTGCTATATTATGAGAAATAAAATGCCAGTCAGGAATTGGGGTTTTTTATACTACCAGGAATATTTCAGAAGCTGTTACTTAATGATACTTATTGTTGAAGACTGCCTGCTGAATATGCTTTAGCTATGTGAAACTGCTGATTTGTTGTATGTGTCTTAAAGTTTCAATCTTGGTTAGCAACAGCATTTTGCCAGAGTGGGTTACGTGAGGCTGTAGGAAAAGTTAACAAGTGAAAAGAAGTGGAAACTTCAGAGAGGAGATGGAGGCAGAACTAGTAGGAGCAACAAAAGGATAGGTTTTGTAAATGAAAAACTTGTCTTTGTCTTATCTAAGTGTAAGTTCTCTTATCTTTCCCCTGTCTCGCACATACTCCCACACACTTATTTAAATATGATTTGAAATGACAGCTTCTCCATGTCTTCTGAGAGCAAGCAGATAAAGCTGGACTTGCCTCTTTTTTTGTGTGAGTGACTGGGATATTTCTCCATATTGTTCTTAAAATAGCTGCAGCAAAGACAAATACTCCCTGACAGAGGAGATATGATTTAGTCTTAGTCAGGCTTTTCACTGATGTTTCCTGTAGTGTGGTCCAAGTCAGATGAATAATTGGTATGAGATACCTGTGTACTCCTGACAGAGCCATTAAGCATATTGGGGTTACAATTGCTTAATTTTCTTTAACAGAAGCTTTACTTAGGTACTTTAAGCAGTTGTAGCTGGGCTCAATACTACTGATTCATTTCCTATTGACATCTGAACAGATGGCTCTCTTCTCTTAATTATTAATGTTACCTAGAATCCAATCATGTTGCATCAACGAGCCAAGTGTAGTAAGACAAACATGTCAGTCTCAAATCTGGTTCGTACTTCTGGCCACTGATCATTTAAATCACTTCTCATTCTGTATCAGTTATTCATGTGGGAAAAAGTGAAGGCTTCATTGACCTCTGAAACCTGACAGTTTCACAGGGAACTGATAGTGTCCACTCACCACCAGCAGATTTCAAAATAAGAAGTAAACATGACAGAAAAATCAGGCAGATCTCCATCTCATGCCATCCCTTGAAAGTTGATTGAGGTCCCATGCATCTTTTAGATTCTTTTCCTGAATTGCATGTTGACTAACTGAAAGGAGGGGAAAAAGGATAGCACCAACCATCAGAAAAAACATTAATAAAGATGAGGGTTTTTTTTCCCCCCCATTGGGGCAAATATAATCTTCAGCTGGTTACAGAAAGCTTACAGATTACTGAGACGGAAGAATCCTCTACGTGTGAAATTCTGCTTAGTATTTACCTAGATACTGTCATCTTATTCCTCCTCTAGAGACAAATGCAAATGCCTGCCACAGCTTTTAAATATGCCATTAATTACTGAACACTGCCTCCTTTGCACATAGACAGTGAATTCCATAAGATGTCTTCAGTGCAAGGGATACAGAGAAATCCTGCCAACATTTTTCAGTTTTCAACTTACTGTCACTTCTGGAATCAGCTTGTGACAGCAAATGTTAATTCTCTGCTCAGTAGAAAGCCTCAGCACTCGTAAGCATCAGAGTTAGCAGGAACAGTTGTCATAGTTCAGTGAAAACTTAATGTTTATAGAGACTTTTATATTCACATTCTGATGTACAGAGGAAATTTTAACCTTGTAAATGGAAGCCTACATATGTAATCCCACAAATAGAAATTAATTCTAAAAATCATTTAAAAATTACAACAACAAACCCAAAAGCCCCCAAAAACAAACACCCAACCAAAACAACCAACCAAGCAAAACCCAAAACCAACTAACAGCAAAAGCCAAACCAACAGCACCATTCATTGATTTAATTACATAAAAGCAGAACCTGCTCCAGACAAGAATTATAATACAATATTTATTTGTAGCATCTTTCAGTAATATTTTCTCAGCTTTAATTTTTTTCAATTCTATTTGGAAAAGTTCCTCCTCATCTGTTTCCAAATGTTGGTCTCAAGCTCCCAGCCTGACACTGTTCAATCACCAAGTATCTCAAGTATATCAAGTATCAGACAGTGAGGTCTTTATTGTGAGGGTCACAGAGCACTGGAACAGGCTCCCCAGAGAGGTTGTGGAGCCTCCTTCTCTGAAGACTTTCAAGGCCTGTCTGGATGTGTTCCTCTGTGATATGTGCTAGATTGTGGAGTCTTGCTCTGGCAAGGGGGTTGGACTCAATGATTTCCTTGGGTCCCTTCCAACCCCTAACATCCTGTGATCTCATATTTATTGCCAGAAGAATGAGAATTTTAACATGATGACATTGCCTTCATCTTGCATGTTCTTTATTGTCACCTTCCAAAACTGGAATATACCTCAGTGGTTTCAATGCTTGAATTACACATGTTGCTTCATTGAACTGACCACTGCTGACAATATAATATGTCATTTAGGATATATGCTGCTTTCTCCCAACCTCCCCAAAAATGATCTTCTTCACACTAGTGGCCACGTCTCCATCAGCCCATTCATTCAGAGCACCAGAGCAGTTTACAAATTAATTCTCCTATTGTCCACATTTGCTGTGTGTTGGTTCAGTTGCAGAATAGTTTTGGAAAGTTCATACTAGATTCTTTTCTGAGAAAAATAAATCAGAAGCACTGCTACTGAAGCAGACCACATGCTGTCCAAAAATCAGTGGGGATGCTAAGTCCAAACTTGCACTTAGTCCTTTAGGCGTCTTTAGTCTGTGTGTGTGATGGGAAGGATCCAAAAGATCAGACTAAATTCAGCCTGAAGTAAAGCCCCAAAATACATACAGTTTCAACAAATAAACCTTAAGACAGATGGCTTCAGTCTGCTGATGCTTTCCTTTTGAACCCAGGACTATTTGTTGTATAAATAAAGTCCCTGTAAACAAATATTTTTTTTAGTGGTGTAAAGATAAAGGGATAGGGAATTGCTACAGGAAACTCAGATATCTAACAGCTTGGCCTGCACAGTCTTGCAACTGAAAAACTGACATCTTGCCTTGTATGCAATGCTCTTGTGAAGATTTTCTCTGATTCCAGCAGTGCAAGTGACTCTTTTTTCCAGTTGAGTTGCAAATGTTAGTCACTACCATGCCTGTTCCTGTAGCTGTTGTAATATAAAAAATTATGTCATGATATAAAATTGGACTGTAGAGTTGGACTATATTTTCCTTTTTTCATTTATTTCCTTTAGTCTGATTCATGCAGTTTACTGGAGAAATGTACATTGTCTTTGGAAATATGACACAAAGTACTTTAGCAGGTTTATGTTTAAGACCCCTTGTTAAACAGCCAATATTTGTGACTGATGTTCTTCCTCTGAAATAAGTGTGCTGTTTCCTAGTATTTACAAATAGTTCATTTTGTTTTCCAAGTGCAGCCTGTGTAAGGGACTCCTATTTATGAAGCAGAACAAAACCAGGCCAGATTACTATATATCTAGAAGTAATTTCAGTTACTAGAAACCTGTACCTATATTTTCCCCGAAAGCAGTTGTTCATTTGCACAGTTATGCTGCACACACAAATACCCAGTAAAATACACTATCTGTCATTTGAATTATTTTTCTGTCCCTTCATGTTAAATAGTCTTGCAAGTGTACACACATGGAATTAATATCGGGCTACTAGAACACAATGAGAAAACATTTAGATTGTGATCTTGTTTGATTGAGATGTACTCAAAACTTTTAATCTTACGCTATGATTTTATATTGGCTTCGCAGACTATGCTTTTGAATGCTTAATCTTCTGTGAGTACCCATATGATTCCAGCTTATTTTTTTTTCTTTAGGAGTGGTTCTAATCTTTGAGTCTCCTTGATGTTTCTTTAAGCATTTTGTATTGATCTAGCAGATATTTACATGATTTACAGTAGCCACAGAAACAAATGCACAGTCATGATGTAAGAATTCGTGCAGAAACATCCAGTATATTCCAGCAGCCTGACTTTTTCTTAGTCTTATTGTTAGAATGCTGTTTTCTTCACATGCAACACATGTGCAACTTGTATTATGTAATGCACTTTAAGGTATTTTAATATGTATTACATTCCGTGATGCTAGATCATGGACTTAGATTTTAGATTTTTTAATTGCTTGAATATATTGTTTGAATGTTTGGTTATATCTTTAATATAGGATTAGACTTTCAAACTCCATTAAGCTAGTCAATTTAAATTTGTTAATTAGAATCAATATGTAGATATTAGTTATTTATAGCATTCTGTCATTAATCTAAGATTATTTCTTTGCTGTGTAAAACATATCAGGTTTAGAACATCATACAATCTAAGCAATCAAATGAAACAGAGGGCAGCTGCCTCCACTCATGGATGAAGGCCAGTGATAGTTAAGCTCAAAGCAAATTTAACTCTCCTCAGTGTAAGGCTGGAGCTTTCTTCAATATTTCATGCTGCCTCTTGATTTTTATTTTTTATTAATTTCTCCATTTTGACTCTTAAATAAAAATGAAAGCATAGAAGTCACACCATCACCCTTTTTTCTGCCCAGCTGTAATCTAAAGTCCTGGAGATGGCACAAGGAAGCACAGTTTCATGGGGAACAAGCGCTTCCTGGAAAGCACTGATGGCTGTTGAAATTCATCTCAAAACGTTGCTCATGTGAATAGGACAGTAGCTCCCAACCTGCAGAGATTTCCCCGTTATGCCTGCAAAACAGGAACTGGGAGCAAGACTGAAAATGAAACCATTACAACAATGTCTGTAAAAGACACATAAAAGTTACATTATTGTAACTATATTATTATAGTCTAAAGCTAACATGTTGTCAATTGGGGTTTGGGAACTGATTTGATGTCACAAGATAACTGAAGATTCTTGACCTCTACAAAAAGATTATTTCAGAAGGTGAGATGAGATTTTATAGCAGTTACATTAAACCGATTTGACACACTGCAGAGTGGATGCATACAATCCAGATTAAGAATCTCTTTTTTGTTTTGTCGTAGTAAAGAAACAAATCAAATGATAGTCCCTTTTTCCATGAGAAGAAAAAAGAAAGAGGGGGGAAAAAGAGAGAAAACAATTCCCCTACACACAGAGCCATATACAGAATAGTGGTTAATCTTTTCAAAACAGAGATTATCCAAGGATCAGAGATCATTTATCACCTTAACAAATATTTTAAGGCATATTTTCAAATTCCAGTTCCTGGGAAGTTATTACAAATACCACATTAGGTTGCATAATTAAATGGAGAGGTTGTATCTCTAAAGCATTCTGTAAAACAGAGTTCAGGATGACCAGACTAATACTCAGATCTATATGGTTTGTTCTCAAAACTTAAACCTCACTATTATTAGGATTCACCAAGGAGTATACTGAATACTTGGGTTTTTTTAAAAACAGTTGTACCTAAGTACTGACTGTAGCAGCTCTCTTCCTTTCCTGCAGAAATTGTTCTTTCATTCTTTTCAGCCATAAAAGACCACAGATTACTGAGCAAGATGACACTCTATCAGATGCAATCCATTTTGCTGTAGCTGTTTGCTTGTCAGATTTATTTGTAGCAGTATCTCAAAGCAGACAACTTGTACAACTGCAGTTTCTTGCAGGGACATTTGAAGATAGCAAGATGAATCTACAGGGCAATTTATGTGAATCCAGATGCTGGGTATTTGCACAGTTATTAGAGACCATGTTGTTCTTCACAGGAACACCTTTTAAGAATGCTGCTTGTGTATTGTTTCACTGAAGGATTCAGGGTTTTCTTCTGCCTATTGGCTATTTGTAATGTGATTTCTTCCCATAAAATTAGGGGACCCTGATGTTGTTCTCAAATAGGTTGGCATGATTACAGGTTTCTCAATTTGAATCACAATCTATTAGTGAAAGAGATATCATGTACTAAAACTGGCATAAATCACAATTTCACCAAAGCATACTTAGTATCACTGGATTTTTACAGTTTTGAGCACTGTTGAAGATGTGGGCCAAGGTATTTGCTACTGAAACACTTGCAGACTGCATTTGAAAAAGAGCCCACTTACAAAGTACATCCAGTGCAATATCCAGCGCTTCATCCTTCACCTTAGCCAACTGAGAGTACTTTATACACCTTCATCCATGTGGAGAACTAGCTTTATCACCAGCTTTTAGATACAAAGAAAATTCACTATTTGGAGTAGATTGGATTTTGATTCCTATTCAACAGTTAGCTCGGGAATTATCAGCTTTGCCTTCCCTAGTCTGCACCACCCCTGCATTAACTGAGAGTTCCCAGGAGTGCAGGGAAGTGGTGTCACCCCAGCATCTCTCCACTCTGCTTAGATTGCTGAACAAATCTATGTCAATGGGTAACACAAAACCTGAAGCAAACACTTGTGTTCTCTGCATTCCCAGCTCCAAAATTACATGTAGCCATGAATCATACAGTAGTTCTATATACCATGCAAAGCATTTGTGTCTTATAATTCTCCAGATTAGCTCAAATGCCAGGAGCATGGTACTTGACGACAACTTTGATAAGAGAAATTAGCCCGTACGGCTTTTTGATCTGCACCGTAGCAATCTGCAAAGTACATATTCCAATTGAAATCAGATAAGACTCCATAGGGTCTTGCACAAGATGGTGTTTTTAACTGCATACAGCATGTTACAACAAACCATTAGTTCAGCAACGAATCTACTTTTAGGTCAGATACACAGCACCAGTCCTGACCTCTGCCTCCATATTCCATCATCGGTGGGAAAGAATGACCCAAGCTCAGATTTGTAGGGATCAGTCACTTGTGACAAGTGCTGCCCATCTAATTTATCAACAGTTCTTTGCCAGACTCTGACAATGCAAGCAGTTTTGTCCTAATTTTGTTTCCTAGAAATTACCATTCTAGCCTAAATCCTGAATATGAAAAATGCTGAAAATTATTCACGGCTGCGATATGCAATACCTTTTAAATAAGTAGTCTCTAGACAGACACTTGTAATGTGATTCTTAACTCTGCCCAGCAATTCTGCTAAGAGGTATGATGCAAGAAGGAAATCAGATTAATTAAAACTATTTCCAAGTAATACAGAAGTGGGAAATAGATAAGCATAATTATGAATAATAGAATTGCTGTTTCCTACCCTACAAGGAGTAGGAATACAGATCATTAGCATGAATTGGCAGGATGCCTGCTTTGTGGTTTATATAATTTGCAGTTTTTTCCTGGATACGGATGAGGCAAGGAGATACTGAGTAACCTGTTGTGGCATCATGATTTTCTTACTGGACCTGTGTCAATTCTGAACTCAACTTGAAAACCTTCCCTATTATTTTTCTTTTGCACTGCTTTCACAAAACACCTCTAGTATCCTCTCTAGACTTAAATATGCATTGTGTTAAACTCCATGGAAACAACTCAAGTGCTAGGGCTCATAATTAATAACTTGTGCTACCAAACTGGAGTGGTGTATTCTGCACCCAAACAAGGTAGGTGGGATTTTGGCCATGAGAGGCTCTGAGAGAGTTGTTTCCCAAAACTTTGCATCTGCAGGCTACTTTATCACATTTTAATGATGGGGTTTTTTTTATCACTGTCAAGAGTCTCTGAAAAATACAGGAGAAGGAAAAACTCACACGGCCATTACATCCCATCAGATTTTATTCCAGCATCATTTTTTATAGGACTGTGAAAAATTTTTTCTTCAAGTAGCAGCCCGTGGGTGGTATAAAAAAATGCAGTTTGAGCAATTCAGTGGATTGCTGAAGTGCCCAAAGGTATGTACATCCAATGTTGAAAATCCAGGAGCAGTTCTGACCTTTCTACCTGGAATTGGGTATTTCTTCAGTAATGGATTTTTCCCCTATTGTTCTGTTTGGGTTTCTATAATAAAGGGAATTCTTTGGCACACTGGCAAACTTGATTTGCTATAGAAATGCAGAACTGTTTACAGGTGTGATATTGAATTCTGCCTGCTTCCTGGGACTAACAAGTTAGTTGTATTTATCTGTTATGGACAAAATAGCCTATAGCATTAAGAGGAACAGGGGACTCACAGGTTAGAGGGGACACAGTGCCTTGAAGCTGTTCATCTACCTTTGTCTTTGAAAAGGATGTCTTTTCAGCTGATGTCAAAAATGGTGTATTTGCAGTGTCTTAACCAATTTGTTATGAAATTTTAGCTATAAATTTTAGCAAGCATTGCACTCATTGATCTGTCTACATGAAGGAAAGAGCACAGTGCTTTCTAATGTGTATGTTTTCATGTGTTCTCTTTTCCACCCATACAGAGAGTAGGCAGGCACCAGTTTTTATGGCACACAAACTCACTGTTCATACAGGACCATGTTCTGCAATATACTTCTGGGCAGACATGCTGTTGAGAAATATCTTGCAAGCATATTATTCCAAACTTTGTTCTAATGGAAGCATATCTTCTCCTTGGTATTCAAATCAGATTTAATAACATGTTAGGGCTACATTTTACTGTCCAACAGTCTGTTTCAAGGGCTTCTGGACTCCATGCTGGTGGCTGCAGTGCAGTTACTTTTGAACATTAACACAAGATAAGGGAAACAGAAGAATCACCTGTTGCTTCTGCCTGCCAGAAAAAAACACAGATTGCTTTACTATAACTGCCTACTGCATGATACATTTCAGCTTTAATGAGAGTAGCCTACTGTGATACATAAATTTGTGGGGTTTTGATACAATCATTTTCTGAAGGTGTTTGCCAACTTATTGCTAGATTGGCAAAGCCATTGCTTTTAAAACATATCTTTTGATATGTTAGGTATATGCTAAAAACTATACAAAACAATCATCTACTGTAGCATAATGATTTTATAAGCATTTTTTAATGCTTATTGCTGAAGTGCCCAAATTCAGATAAAACTCTGAATTAATATGTTTCCTCTACAGAAGTATTCCTTTAACTGAGGATCAGGTCCTGCAGAGCAGTTGGTTGGGTATTTAACTTTTATACATTGAATTGTGACAAAGAGCTGCTATCAGTCTGTAAATGTCCCAGTAAATTGAGTTTAGGAAAGAAATAAGCATATATGAGCAAGAAAAGTGAGTTCTCCAAGGATTTCAACACTCTTAACTGATTCATAAGTTGAGTAGGCTGTACAAGGTCATCTCATCACTGAACTCCTTTTAAAATATAAGACTACAATGGTACATTTTATTTAAAGAAAGATGTTGAAATGGATCTATCCGTGCAGACAGCTTGGCTGAGTTGAGACAGTTGAGCTGATCAGTTCATGCCCACAATACATTTCTTCTGCTTGGCAAAAGAACTCTGTTTTATTAAGGTAACTAACAGGCAAGCCACAAGGTCAGATGCTACTTTCCAGACAAACAGGCAAAAGCAAGATTTCACATGATCTGCTCTGGATGTTTGCTGTGTCACTTTTATTCATGCAAGCCATGAGACAGAGGTCAGGTTTTGATCCTTCCTGTTTCTGAGAGATCAGCTTGAGTTTGGAGATTTACCCCACTGATTCTATTATTTACTGGTTTCTAACTCTGGCATGTTTCCTTAACTTTATCTATTAATCAGCCTGTTCCTACCTATAAAGGACTTCTGTGTACAAGCTGGGTGTAAGGGCAAGGCGTTACTTGAAAGTATGTCAGTAAAAGGGCTTTGCTTTCTAAATAAATACCTTCCAAAAGGGATTTTTCCACTTGAGAAAACAGGACAGCTAACAGAACAAGAATCTAAACTGTACAGTTTAGGATTTAGGGATTTTAAGAGCCAAAGTTTTAAATTGTTACTTCATATTACTTTACATCTTTTTCTGTCAGCCACTAAGTCATACCACCAACATGGGAAACTTCAGCTCCTGGTGTTCTCCAGTGCCTCTTATTTAGTGTGCTCAGTCAGTATCGATCCCAGAATATAACACTTACATGCCCACTCCCACACATGCATAAAAATATAATGTAGAACAAATGCAAACAATTGTAGCTGTAGAACAAATGTAAACATAGATTAGATATTTAAATTCACCTTTTAAAGGTAGATTTTTCATATAAAAATTGAAGTTAATTATTCAAAGAAATTTGTCAAAGAGCAAAACGCCATAATTTGTTAGAGTCAAATATAATATTTTGGTTTTTCCTTAGTTTAGGTAGACCAACAAAGTTATCTGAGTTTAATAGGAGAAAAAAATGAGAGGGTTTAGATCTTTAGGAGTAACTTAATATTAAAAATACTGTAAAGTGGCAGCTGATGCGTAGTTTAATTTCCTTTTCCCCCTCCCGTTAGGACTTTCCCATTGCCAAACCACCAGTAATCACAGAAATGCAACACTGCCATCTCTAGGACAGACTCAACATCCCCTTCTTTGTAGGACATGTCAAGGAAGTTCAGTAAAAGTTGATAGAGGAGTGAATTCATCCTTAGACTTGCACAGAAAAGTAAGATGATTGCAAAAAAAAAAAAAAGACTCGTGATTTTTGTTTCCCCTTTTGTTCTGAAGTCTGATGAAAGCGTTCGAAGTTTCGTCTGAGCTTAGCTTCCCAGACCTCTTAGACTTTGTGAGCTCTTTGCATTCCCTGGGTGTTTTCAATCAGTAAGAACAGACCGGCAGTTTTAAGAGCAAATCCTTCCAAGTGTTTCAGGATGCAGCCATGGGTGACAGCGAAAGGCTGATTTTTTGCATTCAGATACAGCTGAAACACCACAGATACTGTAGGACTGAAGTAATTATACATCACTCCCATCCCAACTTTGTTCTTTGATGGTTTTGTTAGATTTTACACACCAGTATTTTTGTTAGCTCTATTAGGAAAGCAAACCTATTTGATCAGTTCTATTCAAAATCTTTCAGTTAATTTTCTTCTAGTATAGTTTTCATTTGCCTCACTGTTGGACAAACAGTGTCATCCAAATAGGTCTAATTTTTCATTTCTTTTTTAATTCAGTTATGTTTTGATAGTTTTTATGTAAGTGTATGTTTGCAAGTAGCTATCATTTGGAAATTCATGTATGAAACAAAATTCATTTCAGAAAAAAATATTGCAACTTTTTATCATTCAGTGGATGAAAATATCAGCCTAATTCTCTGTGAAGTCCAAATTTTCTGTTTTCTGCAGTGTACACATTATTTCAGAACTTCTGACACAGGTTTATAAAAATTCTGATGCTAATTATCTCTGTATCTCCTCAAGTACACTCTCGAAACTCCCTGCCATATGCTTCATTTAGAAATGGTGTAGTTTGCTGATTTTAGGCAGTCATCCTCTCTAAATTCAATTGCAGTGATGCTAAAGACCACTTTTGCTATGGAAAGCTACAAGAATACTTCCAGTATCACCTGCACTCCAAATTTAAAAAGCTCATTTGCTTGAAAATACAAACGGGCCAAAAAGAGGTGAATTTGTATCTAGGAGACTTTTCAATACATAGGAAGTAGGTGATACAATTAACCTCTCATTTAATGTTTTTGTGTGGTGGTTTGAGTGTTCCCCATCCCCACACACACTTTGGAAATCACCCAGACTAGACTCAGCCAGCTCTGGAAATTGAATGAAGCTTATTATTTACAGCTTAGCACAATACATAAGCAGATATTTACAGTATATATCCAGTTATATACAGTAATAGACAAGGTAAAAGGTAATACAGAAACACAACACCTCTCCCAGAAACCTGAGTACCCAGGAGGGGCTCCCAAACGCCCTTCCACCTTCTCCCACTCCTCAACCTTACCCCAGACATTGCTTTGTGCCCCAAGGAAGAATGGAGGGTTGGTCAGGGGGGTTAGGAAGCAAGTGGATTAATCAGAGAGATGGAGGGTGAGGTTAGAGAGAAATGCCGCTCAAAGCCCAGGCTGCACCTGAACTGCCTCATCTATGTTTATACTCTTGTTCTTATACATTTCAGCAAGCCTATGAGTGAAGTAGACATCACCATTGTTTCTCTTTCATAGCCTGTGATCTAATCCTTCTCACCAAAACATCCTGGCTAGTTTCAAACTAGCACACTTTAGGAAGAAGTAAAGTTTGCAGGAATTATATTTGATAATTTCTCTCTTGCCTCAGTGTCTGAAGGAGCTGCTTTTGATAACTTTGCAGACAGAATATTGTGCCAGACAAACTCCTCTTCTGGAATTTCTCCTTTTTCCCTCTTCTAACCTATTTCTAATAATAATATGTATTCCATGCAGTATATCAAACTGGGTTTTTTATTTCAAGAAAGGGCATGAGAAAAAGATTAATGAAAGAACCCTTGTTTTAGTAATCCTCTAGAAAGAGTATATATCAAAACTATAGTTTAAGGGTCAAAAGGTGAGACCAAACTATTTTACAGGTTCTCTTAAGCTGCAAAATGTCTTCTGAAACATAAATATATGAGTGTATGAAACAAGAATGTGTAAGTGTTGTACGAGACATCTCGCTATAGTCTTAATATACACAAAAAGATGCTTCTGACTCACTACCATTTTCCTTTCAAATCTTGCCAAAGCAACATTTACTGCTTCTCATGTTTACAGAAAACTCTGCTAATTTGTTTGAGGAGTAAAGATATCAAAAAAATTAAATAAATTTCTTACATAATACATAAAGGTTTGAGCTTTTCTGTAAAATTGGGGAAATTTGGGCACCTGGATCAGAGAGTTAATTCATCTCTGTGACACTACTGTTATTCATTCTACTTCTATCTCACCACCACGAGATGCCCCTCATCGACTCAGCTCTTTAAAAACACTGCAGTGAAAGACAGGAAAACACAGTATTTAATTTTTTTGCTTCTAACTGGCCTTAAAGAGGTAGGGAAAGAAATAGTGCTGCCATCATCCCTTTTTGAGTAACACTAGCAGAATCCAATCAGGGTTCCCACCTTTTCTTCCTTCCCCCCCTCCCCCCCGATTTAGTATTATTTTGTTGTAGAGTTTTGCTTTCTGGTATGCAGACTTAGCCCCACAACTATGTTTGACGGCTTGTGACTACCTAGACACATTCTCTCTTATGTCTTTAGCCAAACCTTAATTCAAGTCCTGTAGTTTATCATGGATGTAGAGAGATTGGAGGACCTAAGGGCATTAGAAAAGGACAACACTGATTTCCTCTGTCTGAAGGATTACATTAATATTTTCTACCAGTAACAGATTAAAGTGTTGGGAACACAGAAGTGCAGTAATGAGCTCAATAAAAGAGAATTATTCTATGCTGCCTTAATATATTAGAATCACTGGTAACTACCATTTTAATGTTACTTGGGCTATGTCCTGACAGGACTTCTCCAGGAAATGGATGAGTTAATTGTTCTTCCTAATTGTTTTACTTCTGAACTGGAATTCCTTCCATACTTCACCATTCTTGTATGACGTTATGTTTCAAGCTGTGTGATGCTGACCAGTACATCTCTGTGGCAGTCTAGCAGTTGATCTCTATCTCTAGTCCAAGTTGACAGTTCTGCTTCTACTGTGATACATTGTCTATTTATCTAAAATGCTTCTACACAACATCTGTCCCTTTGTTTTTCCTTCATCTTTAAGTACAAACTAAGTGCTCATTTGTCACTTGGTTACATGCTGTATTTTCATTGTAATCACAATGATTAGCGATGCATACAGGAGAACGAGTAGGCAGCTTATATCTGAAGAAACTATTTATCTGTATTATTGACAGTAAAATGTTGTTTGGACAGCTCTCCAAATACTTACATGCCTGCTTAATTGCCATGTGAATTTTATTTGTTCTGTCAGTTGACACCACTGAAGCTGTTCAGGGTAATGAAGTCGCAGGAGATTGCAGGTTAGGAGCTAATGAAATAACAGGGTCTGTGGCTGTGCAGAGGGATTCAGGCAGCAAGCTCTGCATAGTCCACTTCTTGCTCTAGTGGAGTGTCAATTCTGCCTGTATGACAATCTGTGTCAAATCATGGACTCAGAATTCATTCACTAAGTATACATATCTCTATAAGTATTTGGTGGACAGGATGGTGTCTATTTTTTCCTGGAATGGTTGTAATGTCTGGATCAATTGACAGTGACGTTTAAATAATTTTGACAGCCATATAAGCTTGAACCCTCAGGAAAGGCAGATGATGAAGGTGACATGTCTGTGTAGCACCTGTGGGATATCTTTCCAGAATGCATGTTTTCATTATCTTCATCTTCTACAAGGGCGTTCAGGAATTAGCTGGAAGGACAGTGTACCAACCGAGCATCAAAATAGTGCCATGTGATAGTTTACTACAAGTTAATTGTAAATATTAAGTAGACCACATTATCACGTTCTCCTCAGGTCTCTCAGACTCTTCATACAGAAGAGGGAAACATTTTGTACTTGCATTTATGTTTTGCATGTAGAATACACCTTCAAAATTCCTACAACTTCAATAATTGAAATACATTTAGCAGACATCATCCATGAAGGTAAGTATTGTGTTTCTTTCAAAAGTGTGAAGAACCAGAACTCACAAAACCCTCAGATAAGAATGAATTATGAAGGCTTCTTTCAGGAGTGAAAGAAACATAATCACTCTTGGAGAGCGAGATACTGTATTTACTCCACTTATATATATTTTACTGTACTTAAAACAACAAGAAAAAGAGTATCTCCTTAAATCCTACTATCTGTGTTTAAAGTAAAAAGGTGACAAATATGTTATATTCATCTCTTTCTCTCTATTTCCCTTGTCCTAAGCACTGTGATTGAAGCAGTGGATTATCCAGGTTTGTCTATTGGACTAACATAAACTCATTGAGATGAACTGATTTGTTTCAGTTTTGATTTGATTTTCATTTTGTTTGTTACAACAATAGAGGTGTGCTCAACTGTCTCTAGAATCCAAACTGTGCTTCCAACCTGGTTGATTCTATGATTCTATGATATGACAAGTGGCTAGGTGTCAGACTCAGAAAGATATCCCAGGTCTCATCCAGTATATTACCCATCAGACTCCACTTTCAGAGGACTTTAAAACCGAACTTGATTCTTGCAGGTACCAAGCATTTCACATCATATAAAGAATGTCCCAGCTTTGCTGATATTAGTGGAAGCTGCCTTTGCTCAGTAGTGGATAGAACAGATTTTTATGTGACAGAGAAAGAAATGGGTTAAAAAAAATGTGCAAGCAAGTGATTTATAAATGCCATGAATTTCACAATCAGAGTCTCAGGAAGAATCTTAAAGTTTACAAGACTTCTGCTGCAGAACATCATAAATCCCAAGGTGCACTGCAATTTTGAGAATCAGGCTCTTAACTGTCTATCTACAAAGAGTAGTTTCCCAGCATTAAACAATTTCATCTACACCACATGCTGAGATTTTGTTCCAATTCTGTGAAAAAAAAAAAAAACTTACCCTGTTCCATTTTATCCAGCACTTTGTTGATCTGTACAAAATGAATACAAAGTGAGTGTAAAACTCGTTTACACCTGAATAGCATTGATTTACATATCATTTGTAGTAATGAAAAAGCCACAACAGAAGACTGAAGAAAACAGTCCCCAGCTTTTAAAGCATGCTGTTATCATTCATCTTAAGTCATGTGTAGTGTACAACCATGCAGTGCTCAGTTGTGTGTATGATCTGCCTGTAAGTCAGCGTGTTGTTGAATGATGGGTCATAAAACTCCCAGGAAAGGCAACAAGCATATCTAACCCACCTCGCTGTTCTTAGTCTGGCTGCGACCATGTAATAGACATGATTTACAACATTTTGTACAACCTGGGCGGATTAGGAAGAGGAATCTTCATAATTATACAGGCTTGCTGTTATTTAAATATTTACCAACATTAAACACCAAAGGGGCTGTGCAAATGATCCAGGGGATTCACATTGTTCTAAGCTAATATCCGTTGTACAGTATTATGCAAATTGCGTAAACTTTATTTCGTTGCTTCTGCTCTGAGCAGCATATCCCAAGGCAGCTATTCACTAAGTTGAAACAGATAAAGTTTTAATAATAAATAGTGATGATGAATAAGTCAGAAAGTTTGTGCAATGCTAATGTACTTGTTGGCCCCAGGGTAGTTTATTAGATAAACAAGTAGCATTTTATAAGTTGCTTGCACATAAGTGGCTTTTGTTTTCCAGGAAATGTTTCTATGACAAATTATTTTGAAACAGTAGGTGTTAACAAAGAAATTGTATTTGCTTTCAATTTGCCCCAACTTTCCTGAGACTTTGGATTTAAAGAGCAAAAGTCTACATTTGTTTTGCTTTATCAAAATGACAGTATCATGAGAAATTAAACTTTAAAATGGGATGAGGGACAAACCCATTCAGCTTTTTAATGCAGAATTCTTAAGCCAAGAAATTGAGCTGCAGTTCTTTTCATTAGTATTCTGAGCCTTTTCAGGACTTAAGATCAGACAATCTCAGGCAGAGGAAAAATTAGATAATATAGTCCAAGGAATACAGGAGTCCCAGCATGCCCATAATGTACTTTTAGCCACTTGACAGTATTGACCTGTGATAGATCAGCCGAAAGGCATTTGCATGACTGGGAAAGAAGCCCCCTCCACTTCCCCAAAAGAAAAAGGAATGAAGCATAAACAAGCATATTTAACCAGCATGTTGTAAGGAAAACCCAGTCAAATGTAGTAATGACTCTTCCTGCTCTGAGCAGTATGTTCCTGACCTATACAGAGCTTGATTTTTCTAAAATATATTTTGAGCATCTGCATTCTAGTTATGTTGCAAATCCCTCTGATGATACATCAGATCTAAATAAACACCATCATTTGGATCTTTGCTGGATTTTCTTTAATGTAAATAAAACAATTTTATATCCTTGTGCGGGAAGAGCATATGGTGCACTGGTGCAAAGGGTCCCTCATTACATCGCCTTGGATTTTGCAGCAGTGGTCTGTAGTCTGTCTAGTTACTGCTGGGCTGCTGTGAATCAGTCATGGAAACGTTTATGACACAGGAGAGAGCTGCAAGATTTATTCTTTTTTTTGTTAAGTCTGTGTTTCTGTCTGGATTTATTGTCTTGGTTGAGAGCATTGGTCACATATTGCCTTCTTTTCTACCATTTTTTTGGCTGGTTAGATTCTGGATCATTGCAAAATGACCAGGAATGTAAAATCTACAAAAGTCAAAAAAAGTTTTTTTTAAAGGCATTAAGGCTTATGGCTAGAATTTTTACTGTGAGAGAGAAGATTCCCATTTCTGTTTCTGCCAGTTTCTTACCACTAGCTAAGTTATCTGAGTGCTAAATTAGAAAGATGTTGTTCCCAAAAGCCATTAGCATAAAGATGTGCTTAAACATAATTTTAAACTATATATTTTTAGAAGAAAAAAAGAAACATATTTGATAAAAGAAATGTCTGGCAAAAATGCATCCAATTAGCTGTACTTCTAGTATATGTAGGAACCATCTTTCACCACACTTGTGCAGTAGATGAGCATAAAACATTTCTTTTGACAGTGTTACGTATCCAACTGGTTTAGTTCAGACCTTCTGGATCTTCTCTGATGAAAACAAACTAATTATACACTTTCCCCTAAGTTCTTCCAACATTGCTCTTTGTCAGTAAGAAACACATCACTTTCATTCATCCATCTTTCACATCCTTCTAACAACATTAAAATAGTCAATTTCAGTACAGTGAAAGGTCCATTAGTTTGCAAATTTCTTCAGAACAGATGAGCACAGTATCTTCTGTTTTGACATTTGGAACAAAAATGTTCTTCAGGAGATAAAGAACCAGATCCTCAACAGATGCATGTCAAAAAAAATTTGGCATGAATGGAAAGGAGATGGAGGGAGTGGCATAGTTTGCATGATAAAGTGAGAAAAACTATTTTTAATGAAAATATAATTGAAAAGTTAAACAGAAACTTAAAAAGGGATTTGCTTTAGAACTGGCAAAAGATTAATCAACAGATAGCCTTTCTGAATGGCATCTGAATGACTAACCCGAATCCTCTCTTCAGAATTGGAACATTTCCCAATAGGCTTGCAGATTTTAAAATATGCTCCCAACATTTGAGTTCTTGACCCTCCTCACCAGTAACACTGTTGTGTATTCACCCAGCACAGCAGTTCTAGAAAACAGGTTAGCAGGTTATACTAACAAGACATTGGCTGATTCCTGAGTCAAACCACAATTCTCATGGTTTATGAGGGTTAAAATTTTATCAAGAAACAACATAATTAGCTAAAGTAAATATTTGTACATGGTTATATAGTCTTATATGTCCATGACCAGTGTTCTTATAGACACACAATGTCTACAAAGAACTGCAATGGGTCCTTTTCCACAGCACTCCTGTAACAGCTAATTAATTCCACTGCAAACAACACTGCTTTTTCTTTTTAATGTATGATATTCCAGTCTCTCTGTGACCTCCATGGCAGTAGGCTATTTAGGCAAATTATCTGAAAGCCAGCTTGCATGAGGCTGCTGAACTCCACGAAGAAAAGGAAAAAAAAAGGAGTTTACAATTGTCAGAGGATTTACTCAGCACTCCAGTGAAAGCAGATAAGATTTGGAATTATAATTCACATTGTTTTCACTAGTGAGATGCACTCTTGAAATAGCTGATAAAATGTCAGTTATGCTGTATAAAGTGTAGTATATAAATTGAATCAATCCCATACATAATTGCTCCCTTCTTTCAAACCAAACGAAATATGTACAACCCTCAACACCCTGATGCGTGCCTTAAGGCTCTGTTTTAACAGCTTGCATGTAATTTGCATTTAGCAAGCATCAGCTATGACAATTTTGCATTTGGAAATACCACAAGACAAGTACACTGGGTAAAAGATTCAAGATAAATTAGCACTTCTTACCAATGATACAGCATTGTGTTACTAGCCTACATGATGTACAAAAAAAACTAAAGCCACTTTTTAGCTACTCTCAAGATAGAGTCTTAACTTACTGGCAAAATTCTTGTTTCCTGGAGTTCATATCTACAAATATATGTAAAAATAAATCAGTTCATCTGATTTTTCTTCCTTACATTTTATATATATATATATTTATATATATATATAAAATGTAAGGAAGAAAAATCAGATGAACTGATTTATTTTCAGATTTCAGTGGTGTAGTTATAATTGTCCCAGCTACCTTCATAAAGTCCCTGCTACAGAGAAATACATCCTGTAATTTTTGCCTGAAATCTCCCTACAAACACATTGACCTCTTCAAATGTGCCTGCAGAATCAGAAAAGGAGAAATTCAACAGGCAGTGTTTTGAAAGAGAACCTATTGGTATGTAGAATGAATGAAGAGAAGGAAATAAAAAACATTTGGTAACAGTAAAAGTGATATAGTTTGAATTCTCATTTTGCTGGATATTTATTTTGTTATCCTGGAAAATTTAAGAAGAGAGACACTTAATCCAGTCTTGCTATCCTGCCCAGAACAGTTCAGAAGCAAAGAGGGAATGTTCAGAATTCAGCTTTTTATTTCTTAGCCGGTAACACATCCCTCTGCTCTAGCTCTGGAACTGTGACCCTCACCAGAGCTAAAAACTGATCTTTTGCATTTAATTTAAAAAAAAAAAAAAAAAAAAAAAAGCCATCATAACTCAGAACTCATCAGCCACAAAATTCAGAGAAAGCAACTCCATAACAGACAGCTACTTAGTGGCTAAAGAACTACTGAGCTTTTCACTGACTTTTATTCTCCTAACTGATGTGAACATCATGTGTAGGTAAACGTGTCCTTGCAAGGAGTCCTTGTGTGTTATCACTGCAGCTAAACTTAATTGTATTCAATAGTTTGTACAATGATGATATTGCTGCTTGCACGAGCATCTCATGGTTTATAATTCATCCGAACTCTGTAAATTTGGGATTCAGTTCTGCATATAAAATTAATCAAGACAGCACCAAATGTTTCAAAATATACTGGATCAAACATTCAAATATTGGTTATATACCTTTTAAGAGTGTTTTGTTTAAGTTTCTTATCTTTAAATGACTCTGCTGCTTTTTTTTTTCCTTCTTTTTTTTTCTTTTACGTTGGGAAGCAACATGTGAATTATTCCTCTTCCAGTAGTCACTCTTTTGTTAGCATGGTTGGGATGAAAGCAAGTCCTAGAAAAGCCCAGAAGGGCTTGGTAGTTATATTCTCTACCAATAAATCATCCACGAGTAGGTTAAGATTAAATTAGTTCATTACAAAATTATAATGTAATGGTGAAAACAATATCTTTTTCTGCACAGTGAACTTACAGCATATATCTGAAGTGGAACATGCAACCCACAGACTCACTTGCAGAAATCTGTATTGCATATTAAAGAGCCAGAACTGCCTCCTTCTGGGCTATGTGTAAATAAATGATCACAGTATTAGCCTTCAAACAATCTTACTTTAGAGAAGAGAAAAATAAAAGCAGTGTAATGCTGACACACAAACCTTACAAAAGGCTCTTGGCTCAGCTCAGATGCAGCCTTTTTGCTATTAAACCAAAATAACTCCAAAAAAATCATTAGTGGAAAGCTGTTCCCTCATGACTACAGCAAGGCTCTTAGGGCTCTGTGAATAATTGATTTCTTTTTTTTCTTTTTGATTCAGCTACCAAACTGAGGGGAAAACAAATTATGCTCAGATTGACCCTATGTAAAACTTTTTTTGTTAACACCAGAGATTGAAGAAAGTTTTATTTCTGCCCATGAATGTTTGTTCAACTCTGCTTGGGCACGGATTTTCAACGTTTTAGTCTTTGACTCTAGAGTTGGCCACTTGGTAACACAATGACTAGTGGACAAGAAGGGGAGATAAGGGCTGTGTTAGTAGGATGTTGAAATGGTAAGAAATGTGATCTGGGCAGGTAAATGGAAGGATAGAGATTTAGAGTGACCTGCACAGAGGACCTGCACTGCAGCTTAATATTTTGCTATTATTTTCTTTATTTGGTTATTATTTTTATCTTTGAAAAAGTGTGAGTTACCTTAAAATGAGGCTGGACAGAATGGTAGCATGTTAGCTGTATTAACTTACTAATGCTGCTGTATTGATCCTGGACCTCAGCAGATAGTCTACTCTAACATACCAGCCACTATGGTATTGTAGTTGCCAAAAGTGATGTTCTTTGTGTACTCAGAGCTACGCACACTTCATTATAACCTAAAGATGTCAATGCAGCATTGGTGTGGAAAAGGGGACTGCAATAAAGTCATCGATTGATTTGTTGTGTAATTTTGAAGCCAGTTCTGAATAGAGTTTACTCAGTTCATTATCATAGGTACAGACTATGACAAGAGTATCAAATAGATTCAGGTGTGATTGATTTCCCAAAACTCCTCTATAATCTTAACTGGTAACCATTTACAACGACAAGCTGTTTTCTAAGTGTGCTTGAATAGCAGAAAACATGGCATCAGCAGGGTATCTCTACCTATTGCAGTGGCTTCATGATATAAAATCTGCCCACAGACAGTTTCTTTTAACCATATGATCAGAAATTCGTGGCCTTTGGTGTAAATTGCAAAAATGGCAGTAACCATAATCACCTCTGTCAGAGGACTACATGTCCACAAGGCCATATTCTTATTTTGATGATACTAGAAGAAAAGCAGCGCTCAAGACAAAGTTGACCAAAGGGAGGTTAAAGTAGCTTGGTTTGGAGGCCAGAATGAGGATGCTTTGATTGATCACACACACATTGCAGCTCCTACCCGCAAGGCTCTTATGTCCCCAGCAGAGAGAAAAACTCTTTATCCTTCAAAGTGTTATGCTTCTGAAAAGTGATTCTGTAGGGGAAACTCTACCGTCTTGTTTGAGGAGTTCCAAATCTAGCTGAAAGGCAAAACATACATGTCCTTCCTTTTTAATAGAAGGTTTAAGAGAATACTAAATGGAAGGAGGCAGATTCCTGAGCTAGCAAGCAGAGAAAGCCAGGTTGCCATGTCATCCTGGTTTGATCAGAGTCATAAAACTGACAGTTGAAGATGACTACTTGTCCAGTGTCTTTCACTGTTTGCATAATAATATTTTTATGTTTTCTTCTTATTAATTAATATCAAGCCCATTTTGTGATTTAGCACTACAGTCCTTCCTTTCCAGCTCCCTTTTTACATCCTTCCCTCCCTCATTCCCTCCCACTGCTGACTCTCTTATAATCCTGATAACTTCCAAGATGCTCCTTCTCCTTCTAGACCAAAAGATCCCAAATTTGTTCCCAAAACTCACAGAGCTCATCCTATTGAGTGCACAGATGATTCATATCAGAGGTTTATAGACGTCATCTGCACGTTCCTGTGCACCTGATAATATGCCCATTTGCTGCTTGCTGGGAAACACAACCATAGTGTTTTTCACCTTTTAACAGAACATCAAAAGCATGTTAAGATAGGATGCTCTCACCACTACCAAAAGGCGCTTGTCATGCTGTGACATCCATTCTCACTCCTTTCTGCATAGTGCATCCCGTGGGGCTTGTTGCTGCTTTGCCTGCAATGCTTTGCTGGCACTGCCTCTTTTTGTCTTGCTGTGGTAAGAAGTAAGCGTGAAGGTGAGAAGTTTCATGTGCAGTCCTGCATATCTGTGTTTCTGATACAGAGAAGCTGACAAAATCTTACTAGTACTTGTTTATTTTGGCAGTGAGGGAAGACTTCTCAAGCTGTATGATCAAAACAAACCAAAAGATCAGCAATTGTCTCACTGTAGCTATCACAGGACCACAAAATCACAGAATGTTAGGCATTGAAAGGGATGTCAGTATCAACACTGTAAAAGTCCTTGAAAACTCATCTACAATCCAGTGTTTTAGATAGTAGATAAACCCTTCCCAGGGGCTTTAGTGTTAAGGGGAATCATTGCTTATGCAAGCATAAACCACAATGATCACACATATGAATGTTGCATGTCGTTGCTCTTAGTTAACCCTTAGTGAGACTTAAAGATTCCCCTAAACAACACAGTGCTTTCCCGACACAATTGTTCTTCCTTAGTTTTCACTCACATTAACCTTTCTTTTCTTGTTGAAGAGCAGTCTTACTGTTTCCATACACATTGCCACCTGTCTGTTTCTTCTTACTCTTTTTATCCATTACTTAGATTGCCAGCTCCTTGGACATGGGTGGTTTTTCTGCACTTGTACAACAGCTAATGAGATAATGCAGTAGCTAATGAAAGTGTCCCTACATGAGCACAACACAGATTGTTAAACAATATTTTCTTCACAGCTTTCACCCCAGGTGTCAATCTCTTCCAGTTTCCTTGAAACTCAAATTTTACTTTTTGCTTCTCAGATTGCAACATCCACAGCAGGAACTGAGCATCAGCTACTCCTAATTTCTAAATTTACTTCTCATTCAGCTGGTATAAAGTTTGGTATGGTGGCCTTTCCCTATCATAAATATTAAATGTTAATGTGTAAGCTCCATCTGGAAGACTCTTCAGTCTCCAATTCTCAGCTCTGTTTCCTCACATAACAACCAAGAATGAAGATCATTAAATTAGAAGATTTTTATTTAGGAACACTGAGAATATAACCTAGATAGGAAGCATATGCAGAAGCAAAATGAAGGAGTAATGTTTTATTGGCCAATTTTTCTTTATTGCTGCTTATATATGAAGAAATGGGAAAATAAAATCATTAGAGTAGTAAAACAACTACCACACCAAGTACACTGCTGTGACAAAAGCTACTTTACTTTTTTGTGTATGCTTGAAGTATAAGGGAAATATGCATATAAAACATTTCCAACTAACTTTCCCAGTCTTGTTTACTGTAACGTGGAGCTTTCAATTTCTTGCGGTCTTATTTGACACTAATTATTCCCCTTAGAATGCTCCATTATGCCCAGTTTTCTTTGCATATGTGCTTGCATGTGTGAGAGAGATGTAAACTCTGTGGCTGCTCAATGTAAATTTTATTCAAATTCAGGACTATCAATTTGTGATCACTTACAAATGCCTTTCATTCTGGATGATATAAATACGCTTTTCAGACTTTTATGTAAAGGAATGTAGAATGCAGCCAGCTTCATGTGGATTGGTGCTACTGTTTGATAGCATCCAGCAGTATTACATGTGTGGTTTCAGTCTGAACATGAATATCCAGCAGCAGAGCCATTGCATGGCTGTAGGATGGGTGTAGTGTCATCATTTCCAAGATAATGCCTTTCAAACTAATAAGCCTTTGGAGGTGATGACGTTGAATGTGTGACTTCAAAAGCAATGATTGAGTTCCCATGACTTACTATCAAGGAAAGCAGAAACCTCACTAATGACACATTTCAGTGATACCTTTATATTACCTGTGATGCTGATCTACTCCTTCAGTGAGCCAATCAAGTTCACTGAGTTGATGCAGAAAATCAATCCAAAAGGGGAAGGAGAGAAAAAAAGAAAAGTAACATTCTCTGTTGGTTTAGTGAATTGAGTTAACTCACTGAAGGTCACTTAAGGCCTGCAGACAGGACAAGAGAAGCCTGATTGTGTGGCTGGGAGCCAGGGCAGGACAAGCAGCACAACCTACATGTCAGGAGCAGAGAAGTGGTAGATTGGCCTGTTTTTTTAATCAGTTTGTCTGGAAGAGTACCTGCAGCAAGGTCCCCTTTTTAGCAGCTGCTTTAGAAACTGGAGTCACATTCCCATCCAAAACCACCAGAACTGCTTCCTACAGCACACTTGTCATTTTCTTACAAGCTCCCAAATGACAGATTGATTTTGCTCTCCTCTGGCTGTGAGATCTTTTGTGAATGCCTAGTGAATACTGGGACACAGCTGCAACAGAACCACTCAGTGTGTGTTTTCAGAGTTAAAGTCCACCAATCATATCAATGATCCAAATATTCCACTCTAAGCAATGTTGGTATAGAATTCCAGAACCACAGTGGCTAGGGAGTGGCAGACAAAAAAGAATACAGTTTGAAGTCTTATGAAAAAGTAATCATTATCATTATTTGGTTTCTCTTGTTAAATGAAGATAGCTTTTTGAGGGAGTAAGCTGTCACTCTGATATAGATTTATCATTACTTTTTGCAAAACTTGAGTTCTTCTGAAGCTATTATACAAAATTCATGATTTTCTAATAGCCATATCTAGCTGACAGGTTTTGCAAACTCTTCCTAATACAAGATCACATATTCACATGAGCAAGCAGAGCTATGGAAATGAATGCAAATATTAATAGGACTAGTGGTAAAAAAATACTTTGCTTAGCCCAAAAGACTGAGACCTGATCATATTCTGAGCATCAACAGCATTTATTTGTTGTTTTGGGAAGGGGCTCAGGAGATATTAAAAGCAATATTGTTTCCTTACTCTTCATAAAATTATCTATATATAACTCCACAGAGGACTTCTCCAAGTCATCTGTCAAAATATGTTATATACAAGCATATAAATAGTCGCTTTGCAGTGAATGGGGGTAAACACAAGCATGTGGTAACTACTTCAAGGTGGAATCTAGCCCTAACATTGATTCTCCTTTTAATTCATATATTGCCTTTACAAGCAGAACTGATGCAATTTTTTCCCCCTATTTTTTAAGTCATTCTCTTTCTTTTCATACAAATAAAAGCAAAAAGAAACATCTACTGATTTTCCAGTGGGTAGATTGCAAGCAGTTCTCATTGTTTTTCCTGAATATTTTCTGTAATTCTCTGAACCAGCTGTTAGCTTTAATGTACATCACAATTCCATTAAGCATGACACATAACTGCTGCAAACCACAGTGCACCCATCAAGCTGATGTTTACCTGAAGGCCTTTGAATAGATTTTGTCAAGATCAGAAGTAATTACTTTGTAAAGTTCATTTCCCACCCCAAATCTTTTTTCTGCTGAATAAATATTGCAAGAGGATGAAATATGGACAGGTCGTTTGCATCCATCACTTTTAAATATTACTGATAGGCTTATGCAGCTCATTGTTGTGTGAAAATCATTTGGATACATTATTCCAAGTTCAATAACAGAGTATTTCAGATAAAGAACTGAATGAAGGCTCTCTTTGTCATCTTGTATTGAATGAAGCAAAGAGAAGAGACTGTCTGTTAATTTTATGGCGAATATATCTTCCCTCTAAATGGCTACACCTTGTAAACGTTTTTGTTAACAAATATTATTAAAGTACATATCTGATTCAAGCACCTATCATGCCTTATTAAAATAAATACACTAAATTACATACAAAAATAATGATACATCATTTCATTTAAGTACTAGATACTTTTAAATTGCGTTTCATCACAAGGGTGGTGAGACACTGGCACAGGTTGCCTAGGGAGGTTGTGGATGCTCCCTCCCTGGAGGTGTTCAAGGCCAAGTTGGACGAGGCATGAGCAACCCATTCTAGTGGGAGGTGTCCCTGCCTATGACAGGGGGCTTGGAACTGGATGATCCTTGAGGTCCCTTCCAATCTAAGCCATTCTATGATTCACTTTTCATTTAAAGACTATTTGGGAATGTGACTTTACTCCTTTTTTTTTTTTTTAATTTCATTCTTGAAGGCACATGAAGGCATCAGTGAGCACTCACCAGTGAAGTTTTCTTCATATCATGCTATGGAAAAGTACAAAGACAGGATTGGGAAGGTTTAATGCCAGCCATGTTTTTGATATTTAAGATCATCTCTAGAAAAGTGTCAAGAGGAGTCAAATTATCAGCAATGATGTGACAGAAAAAGGCTGGAAGGTGCTTTGGCATAATCATGCTGTTTAGTTTCCTCTAAATGAAAGGGTGTTTCAAGTCTGTTCTTCTGATTCAAAGAAAGATATTTCATGACCATCTCCTTTTCTAGAATCAAAACACTATTGAACACACAGTGACACGATTGGAAAGTTCATATACCTACCTGCCTTTTTTTTTTTTTTTTAGCATGCAGACTTCCAGAATGATGCCAAAATTTTGTTTCTACTGTAACTGAGACCTAGATGAACATAGCTCAGCAAAAATGATCTTAAAATGTTTTTCATGGTTTGTCTTTTTTTTTCCCTCCTTCCCTCTAGGTGAGACATTGGCATCTAATGCAAAAATAAAACTGCCACTGAGAGAGATCCAGGATATGTCATATACAAACTTGCTTCATAAACAGTTTCAGAGAGCTCTTGAAAAACCCAAAATCATGGAGAATTTTGCACCTACTCTGTCTTTTAACAAAAGGTTCATCCACAACATTTGTTAATTTAGGTTGGTGTGAAAAATTCAAAGCATTTGAAAGCCTCTCAGGACAGTTCTTTAAAGTGTGTTTTGCTCTCTTTTTTGTTGAAGAGCTAGTCTCACATTTGAAGATGAATCCTCAGCTGGAAAGTTGCTTTTCACTTCAAATGGAGAATTGACAGATTTTCTTCAATTAGTTTTTGGCTGAAATCCATCCTTGTCTATCAACCTTTCCAGAATTCCAGTTTTTCCTCTCTTATCCTTTTCTTTTTGAAGACAAGGGGTTCAAATTAAATAAATATTGTGTGACATTCAGGAAAAGGTAGACTAATGCAAATTTTAAAGCAATGAAGAAGAATTTTTAAACTGGAAAGAGAAGAGCTCTGAGGGGCTCTGAGCATTCTGTGCTTTCAGAGTCTACATATCCTTAGGGAAATTAGGAGTCCTGCCATGTTTGACATCCATATCCAGAAATACAATTTTGTCTGCACAAGCATTAATTAGCAATTTTGGGAATGCTTTCAACATAGCCAGGGATTGACTGGAACACTGATTTTATCCATTCCCGTTAAATGCTCTGTTTGGGGGAAAGAAAACACTATATGTGTACTTTTAGCAAGCTGGGCTGGGGAAAAAAAAAGATGACAGTCTTCAGTGGACCTGCAACTCAAAGTAGGTTACATATGGTAGGTTGCAGTAAGAGTTCCCAAGAAACTAGGTTCTGAATGGCAGCAAACTTCCAAATGCACAGGAATTCAGATTGAGCTCTAAATTAAGTGTCTTAATCTGATATTCCTTGCAAGACGTGGATAGAACAGTTATTAGGCTTCCAGGAGAATGTAAATCTTTCTTCCTTAAATTCTTTGTCCTTTGTTGTCTCCCTTTTGTACACAGTAAGCACATCTATAGAGACTGGGAGTAACACAAGGCTAAAACTGCTGACTCCACAGATTTTTCTCTCTTATTGTTAGATAATTCTTGGATCATGCAGTTTTGACTGAGCCTCAGAGTTCCCTGTCTCAGTTGACTCACTGACTGTGTATTCATCTACTACCTGTTTTGTTTTCTGCTGACATATTCATCTGTCCAGCCTAAAGTAAAACGGTTTATCTCTAGTCATTACATGAATTCTTCTGGCAATAACATTCAGAAGAGCCTTTTACTGGGAAATAAACTGTAGGCTAAAATGTCACAGAATTTTATTAGACAATCTAAACTTAATTGCAGATAAGTTGATGCACTCATAAAAGACGAGGTGATGTTTCTATTAACTTCAACATATGGTAACTATTCATGAGAGGACAGCAAATAGAGATATCACTAAATGTTACTTTAAAGTGATCAAATTCAGAAGCTGGTTTTGTTCTGGTTTGTTTTTTTAATAAAAACTTGTGAAGTGTTAATTACTAGTGAGACTTTACCTAGTGTTGGAAATATTCAAAAGACATTGTTTATGTAGAACTGTGCTGGGAAATTGATTATTCCTGTGGGTTACTTAGAATATTTTCCCATGATCTGTGATAGAAACGAGGAGGAAACTCCGCTTCCTGAGGAGCTGCAAGGCTCACTTAACACAATGATCTTCTAACCTCAGTGATAAAGTACAGTGTAAAGAAATAAGTGTACCTGCCTTAGCATGTGATCTCTTAATATTCAGCAGTGTTATAATGATGATCCTTGAAAACCAAATACCCTGTTTAAAGTAAAATGGCCTTTGTTCACTGGAGTGGTAAGCTGGACTGGGAGCCATGGTTCTTGGCTTCTGCTGTCACTCTTGCCGCCAAGTTCTTAGATAAAGATGTCAGCCAGATAAGCTCTCTCTTATTCACTAAAGGTCTTGAACACATTTCCCTTCTTTCACTAAGGTCCAATGAATGATAATCCTAGGTAGAAGACACTGCACATAGCACCATTTAAGTTATTTATGTCATTACTGTCCCTTACTTTAGAAATTTTAGTGATAAACCATGATGATTAAATGAACTGTATTAATTACAGTGCAGACTTTATTCTATCTTGTTCTCATGTTAACAAGTTCTGGACCATCCCACTTTGCCTTGATTCACACTTAAAATGTGCCGTGGTGACAGGTTAACTTTAAAGCTGTTCTGAGTTAATCACATGCTGCTAGAGACCACTGCACACAGACAAGTCCTGTGCAAGCAATTCTAACAAAGCATGGACAATTTTATTTCATGTTCATCTCAGCTAAGATATTGACTGAATAGAGACTGAGAACTAAAGCCAGCTCCAAGTTCTTCAATCAGTATATGGTTAAGCAATTTCAGTTTTTTTTTCTTTCATTGCAAAAAACTCAAGATGATTTCGGAAGACATTTCAAGTCTATAAAGACTTGGGTGAATTACAGTTGTTCTACAGCAAGTGTACTATGTAAGAGAGGACTGGAAAGAATCCAGGGAGCTTGTTTTGACACCAAAGATCCTTTATAGGATATGAAATCATATTGGAAGGGCAATGTGTCCTGGAGGTTCAAACACCATGGTGTGAGTTCATATCTGACTCTGTGATTACTTTGACACTGTGTAATATTTACACAGCCATTTCTTTAGGAGTTCTAATTAAAGCTCAAATGGAATCTTAAATATATTCAGCAGAGCTGAATATCCCCAGCCTGAACAGATTGTGAACAAGACAGTTCCCATTTTCTCTTTGCTTACCCAAGTAGCCAAAGGATGACTTTAAAAGTGTTAGTAGAGCACACCAGTAAAGTCACTATGGAAACATTATGTTTTAGAGACTGCTGCTTTTAAAAGAGCACCATCTTCCCTCACCCAATCAGGATTTACAGGTCTTGGCTGGAAATCGCCCTGCAGTGACAGTGAAAAGTATAGGATTCAGGACTCTTATAACCACATGGAGCAGGAGAAGGTCCAGAATCAAGACATCAGTAAAAAAGAGCAGTAAAGAATGGCTGTTACTGGTTAACCTAGCCAACTGATTTTAAAAAATGAAATTACTAATGCATTGTAGAGGATTTTGTTACAAAACAGCAAGTTCAAAGGCTGAAAAAAATCCCACTTACAAGTTAAAGGATGGTGTGGGAAGAATATCTTCAGCATTTATGTGAGGAAGTGGATTGTAATCCCTCAGACAGATGGTCAGTTCTGAGGATAAAGATCCTACCACACCTGCCACTTCTGAGATTTGTATCCTTCACTCCACAGGTTGTCACAGTCTTGCTGGCAGGGGCCAAAAGTCCAGAATCCACTTACAATTCATGCTTATGTTGTCCTGTGTTTGTTTTATTAGAAATATTTATCACATTCAGGAGATTCATGTTTCTGTTATGCTTCCCAGGAAATTCTGTATTTGGAAAGCTTTTGTAGCTCTTTGAAAGCACTTTCTGGACTACTCTATGGCACTGTGCAAAGGAGTTAGAACTTTTTAGCCACTTTTCACAAGTTCTGTCTTGTAATTTTCAAATCAATGCCTCCCATGTAATGTGTGATCGAGTATTAGATTATCTGGAATATAAAGTTCAGAGATACTACTTCTACTCACACCTGTTAGGGACAGGGAAAGTGTCTGTTTCTGCTCTACTCTTTTGCTTCCCTGTTTAGTTTGTGCCTCTTTTTCCTCAAATGGGTCTTAGGCATGGGTACTGGAGACCACCTGCACTTGAATGCAGCCATGCCAGGTTATCTGCTTAATGCTGGTGTAAGCAGCTGAGAAGTTGTGCTTAACAAGACTTTAGTTCATAACCTATTTTAGGTCAATCAATGCAAGTCAAAAACACTTAGACTTAGGCATGTTATGTTTAGATGGGAACCAAATAAGGAGCTATACCTGAGTTATAATCTCAATTAACTTGGCACTGGAGACAAACTCTAGACAGGACACCTACATATAAGGCCAGCAGTAGCAAATTCATTTAGGCAGGAAAGTCACCTGAGACTGATCTATATGAATAACAAGCAGTTTTCCTTGTGGTTTAACTGCATCTCCTCCAACCAGGTTGTTTTGTTATCTTGTGTGCTCCAGGGGCATGCAGCTGTGCACCACTATTACCCAGAGCAGATCAGGTTATGCTGCTGCCTCAAATTCTCAAACATGTACCTGCAAACAATTGGGTTGAAATAGAGGGTTCAGCTATTCAGGGAAAAAAAAAAAAATAAGAAGACAAGTACACAGCTTGGTGACAAGTGACTGCAAATCAGCAAAGCATAGAAAAAGAAAACCAAAAAGCAAGCTGTTATTAATTTCAAGGGGCTGCAAAAGGCAGTTTCTAAGCCTCTAGTGATTTTTTCTAATACCTACTCAGGCTACAGGTGGTTGAGAAATGCTTCATAAAGCATCTGCTTAGCAACTCAATTTTGCATGATTTTAACCAAAAGAAATACACTAAAATAATTTGAAATCAACAACCTGTGTTTATTGAAAGCTAAGGTCATGTACTGGGGAAGCATCTTCATCTTGCCTTTTTCTTACCCTCTTCCCCAATTGCCTGTTATTGCTCGCCATGAAAACCAGAATACACAGCAAACATCTTTGCACTGGACTGGTAGAGTTTTTACTGAAGAATCATTTGCAATTGCACTTCTCAGACCTTGAAGCAGTTTTCTATAGAGCTTTGGAGAAGTTTTTACCATCCACTCTTTTCACTTATCCATTTTTGCTAGCCACTTCATTGTGAATTGGGTATTTTCTATCTAGAGCTGAAACACAGCCTCTTATCCCAGTTGTGCATACAAGTATGATGATCCAAGTGCCATAAAATGAATTTGAAGGTTTCAAGTGGTGAACATCTAGGAGAAAACAAGGTAGAGCCTTGAAGTCCTAGCAGTTTGTCATGCAGCTCCACCAACAGACCATTTCGTGACTCAGTTACCTCTCCTATAAAATAGTGTCTTTCTCATCATCTTTAATTAAGGCTTTAGAGATTCATGCAATCTTTTCTTGCTATTGTTCTCCTGCCCTTCATTTCTGTTATCTTTTCTTGTATTTTAAAAGCAGAAACATTAGACCCATCCTACTCAAATAACTACAGCTTTTGAAGGGTTCTTCACTAGCTATTGATAACATAAAATGAAGCAGCGGATAGTTTGATTCTATTCTGCCTTGATAAGGTTGCTGTGATAGGTGAGTTAACAGAAAATAAGTGGAGCATATGTAGAAATAAAATACTATCCTGACAGATCTGACGTATCTCCACCCATGTACTGAAGATGAGTTGAGAGATGTGTGTATGATTAACATGACTTAAATGGGTGGTGGTGTCTGAATTAGCATACTGTGCTGTAGGCACTTGGAAGCTTCTATTTTGCAGTAAGGCTTAGCAATTAAATTGCACTTTACATCATCAAAGTATTCAGAATGTTCCATTAAAACCAGAAAGAGATTGTCCATGCATAGGAGACAAAGAAAATACACAATGCTGAGCATGAGCATCCAAATATTAGTGGCAGAGACACATGTTAGAAAGCACTGCAGTTCTGTATTTTATAGCAAGATATTTTTGACAGTGAATATTGTTACACAGGAGTTGCCTGGCTTGAATGTACTGTAGGAAGAGATGGAGATGCTTATTCTTTCTGGCTTGAGGACTAGTTCCTGCAAGCATTTAGGTATGTAACTAGCTTAACTTTAGGCAGAAGACTACTTCCATTTCATTTCCACAAATATGATCATGGATCAGCAGGAGAAAGAAATCTGAGTTTCCTTGATATGCAACATCTGTAAGTATCCAACATCCTCTATCTAACAGAGATAGATCATATCTTAACATTTTTTTCCTTCCATATTAATTTCTTTTGGGGTTTTGAGTTTGTTGTTTTTTTTAAACATTCCTTTGTGTAGTCTGTCTCAGTTTCTTGATTGAGGAAAACAGGATGTAAATTTACTGTCAGGCTCTGTAGCAGCCATATCTTGGTGTGACAAAACCGTGGTTTGACACATTTGAAGGGAAACCAATGGCAAATTGGTATACCAGAGAGGAGTACAATTTTAATTATTTCTTTTTCTGTTGAATGATTTCATAGTGGCAAGCCTAGTTTCTAAGCATATTGTATGATATTAACTGTGAACAAATGAATCAGTGGACAAATCTTGAGTGATTCAAAATACTTGCTAAGAATCAGCAGCTCTCAGTGCACACAGGAGCACTGCAGGATCTCAGCCTTTAATCCATGCCTATTTCTGACACAGTTTTAATCAAATCAGTTACTCTAACAGGCAAATGTATTGCATTCTTTTTTCTTTATTATTGTTTCCTTTTTTTCTTCAAAGACACTTTTTTTATAGTTTACAAGACAGAAACTGAATCCTTTTGATCTCTACAATATATGTTCTATTTATACCAGAGATGGTGAAACTTCTTTTGTCTGATTATTTTTGACATCTTGCAAATATTTGCAAAATTCTTCATGGGGATTAAAAAGATCCAAAGAGTTCAATCTCTTTATGACAAAGAAACGGTGTTCTCAAAAGGCAAAACAGTTGTTTGTTTGTTTTCTCTTAAGAGAGATCCCAGACCTTTCTCTTCCAACATGGCACATTTTATCTGAGACAACAAATAAATGCATCCCATTTTCAGAAGATCACAAAGTTTCTAAAAATAGAACTGCTCCTTAGAAGATCAAAATTAAATAGTGCTGAAAAATGGAGTGCACGTGGAAAGCATCAATTCCATCTTTTCAGAGCTCTTGACTCCAGCTTTAAGAAACTCTTCTATGCAGAAGCTCCTATTTTAGGGCTATGCAGAAGCTCCTATTTTAGAGTGCAATAGTTTTGAGCTTCTGTTAGGTTACTTTTGAGAACAAAGTCTGTGAGGTCATCACAGAATAGTAGAATAGAGTCATAGAATGAATTGTGTTGGAAGGGACCTCGAAGGTCATCTAGTTCAAATCCCCTGCAGTCAGCAGGGACATTCCCAGCTTCATCAGGTTGCTCAGAGTGTCGTCAACCCTGACCTTAAATGTCTCCAGGGGTGGGGCCTCTACCATCTATCTCTGGGCAACCTGATCCAATGTTCCATAACCCTCATAAGTAAAGGACTCCATCCTGACATCCAACCTAAATCTACCCTGCTCTAGTTTAAAACAAGTTTAAATACTTCTTCACAGAGAGAGTTATCAAATTGGAATGGTTTCCCCGGGGCCATGGTGAAGTCGCCATCACTGGAGGTGTTTAAGCAGTGTGTGGACCTGGTGTTTAGGGACATGGTTTAGTGCTGACTCTTCAGTGCTGTGTCAAAGGTTGAACTGGATGAGCTTTGAGCCAGATGGTTTCTGTGATGCTGTGAAAACCTTTGCCCCTTGTTCTATTGCTACAAGCCCTTGCAAACAGTCCGTCCCCATCTTTCTTGTAGGCTCCTTTCAGATACTCATCCTCTTCATTAGTTTACAGAGCATCTATTAACTGACATGTATTTATTTATCCAAAATTAGTTCCATGTGAGTAATTGCAGTTTCGGTTCAAAAGAATTGTCAGTTACCAATTTCCATTATGACTGAGCTTCATCTCATTGTTTCTGAGCTTTTATTTATCCTCAGTCCCATGAGTAAAGTGAATGGGGTGGTTATTAGCTCTCACCAAAAAAAAAAAAAAAAAAAAAAAGACCTAGCCCTTTTAATTTCAGAATAATGAGAATGTGGTCCTTATGGTCAAAAATTAAGAAGCTGAAGATCCTTTTGTAATGCTCATTATTTGTTCCTTCCTCGTGGAATTAGTAGTATTTGGGATCAACAATATTAACAAAGTCCACAAAAATCTGCTAAGACTAGGGCAGGAGGTTTGGAAAGGATAGGGAAGCTATCAGATGTGTGGGCTAGGCAGGAAACACTACCAAAGCCAGGCAGAGTTACCAGTGGATACTGGCTTGGTTAAGAGTAATTCAACAGACTTGGAGACTTCTGAATGCTTTTCCTAGTGAAAATGGATAATTTCTGCTTTTATAGCTAGCCTCTTTGCTTTGAATTTTCAGTGGCTTTTTGTCCACTTACACACGTGTGCACTGACAAATCATAATAAAATAATGATATACAGTTTCTCAGAAGCTGCCAGAACTGTTCTTTTTAAAACTATTGTACAAAGTGTGGAAAATTTGAGTCATAAGCAGTTTGCATTGCAAAGTGGATATTTTGCTGCCTTCTTTTAAGTGTTTATATTTTGTACATGGAATTGAAAGAAGCAGTGTGACATTGTTTCTTTAATAATACAGAAAATAGACTTTATTTCCTTAGTAAATCTATCTAGCTTCTTAGAAAAGTTGTATTTCTTGCACATGACATGAGTCATACAGTATGAGTGCTGCGGCAAATCCTAGGCAATCTATTAAGAATGTCACATCACGTTCTTCATCTCATGTCCTTTCCAAGGTGAACAGAAGTGTCACCAGCAAGTGGTTTGTGAAGGTGTCTGTGAGTGTTGGCAGGTAAATAATTTTTTTAAACCAAAGTTAACAGTCCATGTAATCATGTGCATCAATCTGATTTCTGTAGAGGCAGCTGTTCTGCTTAGTCTGCTCTGGTAAGATGTCCAAAATATGCAAGACAAATGGGAGCACAAGGCTGGCAAAAGACCATAGTGAGAGCATCCATTGAAGCAGGAAGGAGGTCTTATAAACTTTAAAGGGTGAGAGCAGGGATATAGCAGATCTGTGCAAAAGGAGTGAAAGATGACAGACCCTCGAAAGTTTGTGAGGCTGTTTAGATAATTCTCCAGTGATTGTTGGAAGAGCTGTAATGCTTGTTTCAGAGAAGAAAAAATAGCAAAAGATCTAACATGCCAAAACTGTGTAGAGAAAACCTACCTAACTGCAAGTGTCATTCAAGCTTCTGATGTCTGCATCAGCAGCATCAAGACATGAGTTTGCTTAATGATAGTTTGGCAACTACAGCCAAATTCTGCAGTGGAACGGTCTCAGCCCGAACCTATTTTGAAGGGTTCCTTTAGGCCTGACTAATTTTAGCTCATATAAGTGATTAAAAGGGAATTTTGCTTGGCAATATGGGTTTGGTTTGCTGCTTTGAAAGGACTAGCATAAGCTGCACAGCAGAGCCTAATACTTATGTGATGGCGAGGTGCTGTGTCACATTTTTCTAACCAAGATCAGCATCAAGAACTTTAATCACTACTGTATAAGGTCCCTTCACCATCAGGCAGAGTGCTTAGCATTATGCTGCGTGATCAAATAGAGCCTAATGGCAACCTAAGGCTCTGGATAAGTTAATTTTTCACTATAAAGCACTCATATTTAATTAAGGTTCTTTTTTTCACTCTCTGTGTACCACCTTGCAATAGTATAGTCCTTCTGTCATTAGGCCTAGAGTATCCAAATAGACCTCCATTCTCTCAGGTCCTTTTGGAAAATTTAGACAACTTCTCCTACACCTTCTGCTGGCAGACTGCATGAGGACCAAGAACTCTTAACACTGCTTTGAAAACTAGTCACTCTGTACTTCAGATGACATTTTACTGCATTGCCTTCAGCAGAACCGCAGTGCTTCAATCTCCTCTGGCATCCTATCAGAGCTACAGTTTGTGTGGCTTTTACAAGTGACTGATGGCCCAGCGTTGTCACTCGGAGGATGTATTACTCACTCAGGGTATTTACGTCTTGAGCTGGACTGACAAGAAGATGAAAAGGAGGCTTGGTTGCTTGGCCAGCTTTTGTTTTATAATTTAAAAGAGCTTTTGTATTCATGGGTTGCATCCCTGTTGCTGAGTGCCTCTATTTCATCCAGTAGCTGAAAAAATTTATAGCTCCCAGATCTCACATTGTCTTTTAAATATTATGTAATAATCAAAATCAGGACATTGATTAAGGGCAATTTTAAAGCTATTTCTTATTAACCCTTCGTAGTTTTAAAGTGTGTGTTTCAATGGTAGGATAAACTAGGCATGTGGAAAATAGATGGTAAATTACTTTTGCCACTTTGATTGCATGCTGTCCAGGTCAAATATTTCATGTGATGTCACAAGTTAGTAAAAATTTCCACAGATGTTTCTCTTTTCTGCCTGGAAGACAAATACTTAAAGCTAATCTAGATTCATGCTTTGTGAAAACCCAGTGAACTCCGGATGGTGTTTGTAGTATCTCCCACTTGTAAACCATCAAGAGACTAGAGATCACCAAGGACATTTTGAAAGGCATTGGTTTTGTTTTAAGAATCAGTGAAGAAAAAACTGCAGTCTTTGCTTGTACTACAGCAGCACTCCAAGGTGCTGATAGTGCTAACACCCCAATGTCATAGAATCACAGAATTGTTTCAGTTGAAAAAGACCTCTAAGGTCATCAAGTCCAGCCACTGACCCAACACCACCATGGCCATTAAACTCTCTCCTCAAGTGCCATGTCTACACATTTTTTTAACAGTTCAGGGATGGTGACTCCACCACCTCCCTGGGCAGCATGTTCCACTTCCTGATCCTCTTTCAGTAAAGAAATGTTCCTACTATCCAATCCAAAATGCCATAGGGTGTTGTGAGTGTATAGGAAAATATCATCCACACAAATAAAACAGCATTGTAAATAAAACAACAAAACTTTTAACTTTGTGGTATGTTATATCAGCAATTCACAGATTTTTGTAAACATTCCCCAAAAGTCTCCTCGGCATAGACCATGCAACTGCAGAGAGCAGCAGACGGCACCCAGCAGGTGTCTGCATGAAATGCTGCTCCTGAAGAGATTTCCAAAAGCAATTGCTTTGCCTTTACCTTTGATCTTTTCCCCAACCAAAAGCATCTTGTGGGTTTGGTTTATTTTTTTCCCTCTCTTACTATCTCTTTCTGAGCCACAAGCTCATTTTACAGAGTTTCTGCCCTTTGTGTTTTTCAGCTACTGTGAGGTATTTAAAAATCTGCCTGGCAAGGCTAAATAACTTATTTAATTGTCTATCTACCAATTATTTACAGGAATATTTTATTCTTCAGTTCATATTGCATGGCTCTGAGTATTAACAGAAGAGCACAAACACCTTGTCCACCTCATGTTACTGAATAGCAATGCAAATTTTAATTTAAGTCTTAACAAAAATAGGTAGGCATTTGGAATATAGATATTTTTTCTCATGAAGTGCTATAGATACTGTGCCAGATCATCAGCTGACCAATATTCACATAAAGTATTTACTAACAGTAGTAAATATACATTCCTGGGTACTGAAAATCTTTGACTACTTACATAAAAACATATGTCTCATCATACTTTTTAGGTGTGCCATCTGTCTTGCTACCTTGTTAGCAAATACAAAGATGCAATACCTGCCACAAAACACCATCTGAAGTCAATAAAGAAATTAGGATGGTAATATGGAAGGAAATCTTGTCCACACAGAAGGAAAATCAGGTTGTGTGTATTGAAAAATGACATTTTTTCTTCTTTGTCATATGTCTCTTCCCACAGCAAGGATGAACTGCCTTCCATGTTTCTATAATGAACAGAGAATAACAGGGATCAAACCTAGCATTTAGGTTTATGCTTAAAATGAGAGGGTACAGAGGTTCTCAAAGCCTTGCTGATGCTGATGGTATTGTTTTACTTTGATTCTGTGTATTTATATTCATCACAATGGACAATGAAGAGTCCATTTTTTAGTTGAAACAACTGGATTTTAAAAAGTACTTTCTTGGTTGTTTTTAAGCAGCTGCTGTAATTGCCAGAGGCATCTGAATAGCATCTTTCCAAGAGGAAAGGAAGATGTAGTCCATGCAGGGATAAAGACATAGGTGGTCTGTCAGAAGGTTATCTAGTAAGAACTAAGCCATGGTATGAAAAATGTGACAGCCACCAGGATGGAAAGGAATGTAACATGTTCCAGATGACAGGGCATGCAAATAAGTCTCTCATGCTTTTAGGCATCAGGTTAAATCTCATTTTTTAACCCAAAAAGAATAGTCACTTAAATAATTTCCTTCCTTGGCAAGAGGCTGGGTTGATAACACGAGCTTATGCTACTGTTCGGGATTACAGATCCACAGGCATTTCCTTCCTCTCTTTTTCAGCCCTCATGCCTTGCCCTTTCCCCATCAGCAGGGAGTCCAGGTCGCTTTGCAAGTCCCTTCACCTTTCCAGCAGACTGCCCAGCGAGCTGTGGTCTGCTGCTCCCGTTTCACCCAATTAGTGCCTCTCAATGCAGTATCTCCTGTCAATCATTGTCATGCCAGTGGTGTTGCTCCCAGCAATGCCAGTTCAACAAAGAAGAGGCAAACAGTCTAATGGTTGCCAGCAGCTGAAGTGAGGCTGAGGCAGAACAACTGTTTCAAGTATGTTAGGCATTTCTGCAATATTGGCGTACAGAGGAACACATTGCAATACGTGTGTAGGAATGGCAAAATGACATCTGAGTTGAGCTCTTTGGTATCGGCTGTAGTTCACCCCTGCTGCCAGGGGCAGGGTTGCTCACTAATTGAATGGAAAGCTTCAGGATTTGCCTGTGCATCCTCTCCACCTTGGAAGTCATTCAGTCAAGCACACTTCCATTGCCCTGACTTTCACGGCTCCTCAGGTTCAGCAGGAAGAGGCTGTGAAGCAGGAGGAGTCTCGCTGTCAGTCTGGCCCACAGAGACTGCTGGCCTCGAGCGCTGCTGTCAGGTCATTTAAAAAGAGGAGCAACAGCTGGTTTACATTTAAGAGACAGAAATTAATCATTCTTGGAAGGAAAGAAAAATAAATGAGTCTCTGAACAGCCCCACCTGCAAACACTACTAAGTGCTCCACACAGGCGCTTGTTCCAAGCAGCCCCTGGGCTGTGTGATATGCCACGACAAAGATGTTACTTCTCCATTCCTGTGTTTCTGCAGCTCTGCTGTGCTATTTAACTTGTCAATTTACAGCTGCAGCACTGACTTTTGATTCTATTTTCTTAGAAGCGTCTGATGAGAAAAAAAGTGTCTCCTGCTTTACCAAGACTGACTTTGACTCACTAACCTGATACTTAAGGGCTGACACATTCATTTCTTCCTGTATTGTTCAGAATTCCTGATCATAGACTCCCTAGTTAGAACATACATTCTGAAGATAGGGCGGTGGTGTCATACATTACATGCTTTTTATCGCTGACATAAAATCCTTCATCCTCAGGCAGGCAAATTTCCTGCAGACATATGATCTGGTTAATATGTGTGTACATTAAAAACACACAAAAAATGTTGAGCTGCTGCTGGCAAAAACCTTTTCAATGAGTTAAAAAAAATATAAATCCCCATCACCACTTTCCTGTCCTGGCAATTTTGGATTCTTAACATTTATTTAGCCTAACTTATATAGCACTAACAATATGGAGTCTGATAGCAATGGAACAAAATGTTTGCACTAAAGGACATAAAAAAATCCTCTTTGTTATGGGATTCTGTATTTCCTTTAAGCCACTTGCAGACCTTGCAGATTGCAGGCAATGAACACCTTGGGTACCTTTTATCTAGTCCATTCTCCTCCTCAGATGATCAGATACATTTTGACCATTCAGATGTGTTTTAAGTTATTCAAAGAAGATGATTCCACTGTATCCTTAAGCAATCTGTTCCTATGCTAACTTTTCCTGTCATGGAGTCCCTCTCCTCTGATTTCTCTTCATTTCATTGACAGCTTTCCCAGGACAGGAAGTTCACACCCAGAGATAATATATTTCAGCTGAAACATTAGGTCTGCTTGGATGTAATTACTTCCTATATTTTAGCACAAATGTGTTTATGTATTTTCTGTAATAAGATGGCCTTACTGACTTCCACATAGTTTGTGGTCCACTATAACTCCCACAAACCCTCTGCATTATAATGTCTGTTATATGCTTTTCTGGCTACAACACTTAGCAATTATTAGATTGAATTTCATCTTATATTTATCTTGTGTCTGGCTGGCCAATCATTCACGGAAAGTCTCAGCCCCAGGCTAAAGAGCTGTGTGATAAATGATACCTCACATGATGAGGTTTGCTAAGGGGAGGAAATGGGCCCTGTAATTCTGCACCTGACACCAAAGAGTTTAAATTTGCTTTCCAGACCTCTTAATAATTTCCTATTAGAATAATACTTGAAACTATATTTTTAAAATTAAATGCTAATAGAAACTGTTACAACTTATTTGGTTGAATGTTGCTCATTGGTCTGATTATCTTTATTTTACTGTCAATATATGTGGGATTTTTAAGCATCATCATACATCATATTCCTGTTGATGTTTCTCCACTTATTGCTGTGGTAATACATTTGGCACAAGGGACATATGTAATGCTAACATTCCTGTGATATACATACTCAATAAAAGCTTTTTCAATTTCATTATTTTGACAGGCAGATTCCATTAATACATCCACAACAATCATGTTCCTTTTCTTCAGAAGCTAAGAGAAGAGGATTATTAAAAATTACAGACAATACCCCTATACACTTAATCTCTCCAAATACACTCTACAATTACTGTCAACATCAGTAATGTCAAACAATATAATCAGGTTTATATAAAACATCAGAACTTGGATATTCTCCAAAGGCTTTTTTTTCTCACCTAACAATACAACTAGGGTTATTTTCAGTCAGAAAAAGATGCTCCCAAATACCTGTAGAGAAAATATGTGCTGTATAATAGCCAGGGTGCAGCTTCTTCATCTCATCCCATTCTTCATACCACACCTTTGGTCCATCTTTCCATTTCAAAAAGCATGTGATAAATAATGCAAAACCACTGAAACTTTTCCTTAGGTGTGGAAAGAGCCTAGAGAATCAATGTCCCTCCTTCTTCAGCTGTCATAGATTGCATGTGAAGAGGCAGAAATGGGGAAATCACCTAAGAGTTTGCTGAGAACTCATTTGTTTGCGCTGCTGGTTTACTCCTCAAAATGAGATAGAAATTAAAATAATTTCTGTGGACAAATAATACTGCAAGTAATTTTTTTCTGGTTTTAGTGTGGGTTGCACTGTTATTAGGCTTTGTATTTACAGCACGTGAAAATCGCTCTCACCCCTGACAAGTATGCTGTGTGTCCAGCTCCTCCAATGGCATTCTTAAACACAGTCAGAGGTGACAGAATTCAGCTCTTGTGACAGAATTTAGCTCTTATGAACTTTGAATCTGCTTGAAAAGACACGTTTTTATTAAGGCATTCTGGGGAAAAAAAACCCAAGACCATATTATTTTCATGCACGTTGCTCTAAACCAAGTCTGGTTTTATTGGTATGATTTTTCCAATATGAGTATCAGCCCTCATTCTGACCAACCCTGCATGTGACAGCTATAAAATCAGTTTCTGTTGTGGCTTTGTACAAAGCAGGTGGGTGCCCCCACTTCCACACAAGGTTTGTCAGTTACTATCAAACAAAATAGGACCTTATTTCTCCACTAGGTTCCTAGAAAGTTAAGCTAAGTGTGAGCAACTAGAGTTTATTAGTGGTCTGTGATATGATGTTCCAACAAATCTCTGAGATGTCAGTCAAAGGTTACTAAGATATAGAGGAATTTGTATCTTAAATGAAAAATTGTTCAAAATGGGAAGCAACTTATGCCCTGCTAAATGTGGGTTGTACAGGTTTCCAACAGCATGTTGTTAACAACTGCTTAACAGAACACACTTTAAGTTTTATATTCCATGTTAATCTGAATTCATTGCAAGTATCTCTAACAGAGCTAGAACAGCCATGTAACTGTAACATTTGAGCAGTAATACAACACCAGTAGCATATATGTTTAATATGTTTAAGCTGAAAGATGATGACTACTCCCAGCGCATTTGGGACTTCAGTCAGATGATCTGATTCCTCTTCTCTTCATGCCCAGTTTGTAAACTGTAAAACTAATACTTCAAATACATGCATATGGATGCATATGGATATAGATCAAAAGGGTGACTGCACACGTTGACAAGACACTAATTAAATTGATCCACAGTTAGTGATTGCCTATTCTGAGCTGTTAATTTTGCAAGTGATAAGATAGACTGTTTTCTGTGTTCTATTGAAACAGACACTAAGGCTGTATCTGCTCAAGACAGTGAGTGCCACCTGCTGTCCATCACTTCCCCAGACCTGCCATCAAGTCATGATTTAAGATGACTACATTGAACAAAGAGAATAATGCTCTGCAGCAATACAAAAAAAGTGCTTCTTCATCAGAGACAATGTCTTAGTTCTGACCTACAATAGGTAAGTGATCTCACAAAATAGATAGAAAACAGATGGAAACGTCTGAGCAAGTAACAGTAAGTAACAGTTCTTCCATCAGTTGTCTAGCATGGCCCTGCTTATGTCTTAATAAATGGAGGTAAAGAGCTTCAGGAAATCTAAGAGCTGTGACCATGGCACTTGCCAATGCCAAGACCCTGTTTTTATTGCTAAAGTCCCCATTGATATGCTGTGGTCAATCAGAAATTAAAAGCAATTGAAGTGTTGAAATTTAGATTTATTTTTTTTTCTGAAGGAGATTTGATAAATGTTTATAAGTATCTGAAGGCTGACCAAGATGGGGGGTCACGCTCTTCTCACTTGCTCCCTGGCATAGGACAAGGAGCAATGGGTGTAAACTGCAGCAAAAGAGGTTCTGCCTCAACACAAGGGGGGAATGTCTTTACTGTAAGGGTCACAGAGCACTGGAACAGGCTGCCCAGAGAGGTTGTGGAGTCTCCTTCTCTGGAGAATTTCAAGGCCTGTCTGGATCTGTTCCTCTGTGATGTGTGTTAGATAGTATTGTCCTGCTCTGGCAGAAGGGTTGGACTCGATAATCTTCTGTCCCTTCCAACCCCTAATATCCTGTGGATCCTGTGATCCTGTGAAATGTTGTATTTCTGTTAATCACTTTGGTGAACCAAAGCAGGGAAAAGACATCATAAGGTACCTGTCAAAAATTCCTTGTTTATTAATGTATTTAAGATTCTGCAATATGCCAGACAAAGCTATCACTTTGCATGCTTAGAAACAGCACTATTGTCTCAGGAAATTATACCACAAGGGTTTCTTGGCAAACTGTTAGCAGGGAGATCATGGAAATGCCCAGTGCTTTGTGTGCGGCTCATTTTTCACAGCAAAATGGCATCTCCATGCCAAAAGGAGATAGACTTCTCCAATGGATGGGACAGTTTAAAGTGATTCCAATCAAAAGGCAGAAATGCTGAAGTTTGACTAAAATCAAAATAAATTTAAGAAGGGAACTCTAGTCAGGCTACTGTCCTTTGCATTTTACTCCAGCAGGAGACTGAAAGCTGAAAATGCACCTCAAATGAGTACATAGGAAACTTTGCACCTGTTCTAGAAGAGGGATTTGCCTCTAAGCAAAAAAGATACAGATTTATCAATCTTGCTTAGAGTCTGAACCAATGACCATAGAATGAACATTGTTATTTTCCTTACTTCAGAGAGCTTTGATTGAGATAGTTGGCAGTAAAAAAAATACAAGGGAAAAAAAGGGGAGGGGAAATGAAATTAAGAAGTAAAAATTGTTCAAGGTCAAAAGATTTTACAAGTGATGAGTTAACATAATGGAGCAATGTACATTTAATACATATTGAACAGCATCTCATGAACAAAGCTTTAGGATGGATCCATACTTTATTGCAAACCTTTCTTCAATCTAATAGATTTTTGTGTTTATAGGCCAGATTTGCAATTTAAGGGAAGGATTTACAAGAGGAGCCTGAAGGATGTAAGCACTGGGCTGTTTATGATGTTCAATGGCATTTGAGTGTCTGACTCCCTCAGGCTTTATTATGAATTCTGACTATAACTTATTGACAGTAGTCTTTCAGTTCAGAAAGCATGAAATGGTTACCCTTTATGACAACAGAGTATTTGTTTTGTATCCATAACAATAATCTAGTCTGTCTTCCATGGACTGTTTTGTGGTCAACATCAAAATAATTAGCACTGTATACATGGAACACAAAAATGTTACTTTACAATAGATTTAAAATTACAAGCTCCTGCCTAAAATATGTCATTGTCTGCTCCACTTCTCATATCCAAAAAAAACTTTTCCCTCTTGCCTGTTCCCTGAGCACATCTATTCACCAGACCTTCAGCCTGACCCCAAAATGCTTCCTCAGCATCTCTAGCCTGGGCCTGATCCAAAACCTCGTAGACTTTATTCCCAGCTCACTTTCCTCAGGAATTGATCTGACTCCAGCAAACACCCTATTCTGTCATCTCACTGCTGCTAGCTGGCTCTGAGAAACTAAATTACATGTTAGGACATAAAACTAAGAGTTAGGTGTGATGGAGTGATAAAGACCCAGTGGTCTTTATAGGCAGATATTGCAGAGGCAAGTTCTTATAAATATGCACAGAAGTGACTCCCTCTGCAGCTGGGCTACATTGGTTGTGAGGTCTGGAGAAAGGAGCAGATAAGATTTAGAGACATGTTTTGCTGTCCTGAGAGCTGGACTGGCCAAAGACAGAGACAAATGCCTGTTTCACAATTCTCCATGTTAAATAAAGGGTATTAAACCTTCTAGCATTGTAACATTCCTTGACTGTTACAATGCCTGCTAAAAAGTGCAAAAGACAGAGAGGAAATGGAATGCCTTTGCAACAGGGCCAAGACAAGGATGATGGGAATTGTGGGAATATTTAATACGGTCTCTGAGTTGCTCTAGCAGCTCAACATGTCCTTTTGACACAATGCCTATAAACAGTGATTACTGCTTGACTGAGGGTGTGAGGAGGGAAATTCCAAGACAAAGTTAATTTACATCTTTAAAAACACACCATGGTAACAAAATTTCAGTATTGTAATGATTAATGTCACCACAATGTAGAGACTGCACTGCCTCATAATTAAATAGAAGATACTTGTTTGTGTAGCACTGAGATATGATAATGGTTTGTGTATTAACTCATTCACCTTGCAATTTCTGGACCTATTTTTCATTTTTTAGAGGCACATAATGCTGGGATGTGCACAATAGCACAGGCTCTAAGAGCAGTCTCTGAGTAGTCAGAGATGAAGGAGAGACACTGCTGCTATTGGCTTTACAGAAGCCCTGTGTTAAACAGAAATCAAAACCTGAAAGTATATTTTCTGAGAACTTCCTAAGTATTCCAGCCTAAGTAAGGAACTATATAATTTCCAGAAAAGGGTTCTAAAAACTTTCCATGAGCAGAAAGACAGACAAAAAGTTAAAACAGGAAATGAGCTGTTCTTTTTGTTGTGAATTGCCAGCTATTGATTGCAGAGATTGCCTTCACCTGATAAAACACAGAAAGCACTTAAACCCCTTTTCAAACATATCTTCCCCCAATACCTTCCTGCAGTCATCCAGAAAGTGCAAAAATGTAGTCTGCATTTGGAGCATTATACAAAATTCCTGATAATGGTACTGCTTCTCTACCATGTTCAAACCACCTACATCGAGAGTTCCTGGGATTTAAAATCAGTAGATGTGTGTGTTTGTGGGTTTTGCTTGTTTCTCTCCGTGTCTCATTCTGTGATGCAAACAAATATCTTGCACAAACTATTTGAATGCCTGAAGTTATCTAGTGAAGTTCAACCAGATCCTGTATTGAATCTCAGCTTTTCAGAGGTGTTGAACTCCCACACTCTCAAGTCAAGCACACTCAGGTCAAGCAAGTTTCACCCTTATCATGGTCTTGTTAGCAAATATCCAGCAATTTCATAGCAGGGTGTCAGTTCTCCTCCTCATTTCTGATATAACTAGCTTCTCTACATGAAAGCACAGACTATAAATAATATTGGATCTTTAGCCTTAAAAATGCATATGCTGATTAATATTTATTCAACACATCAAAAATATCACCCATGCCTGGTTTTCACTTGGTTCATAAACCTGAATATTGAGGAAAAAAAAAAACCAACAAAACAAAACAAAACAAAAACAACCCTGAAGACAATATTTATTCAGCATCAGTTAAGGAAAACTTCCTATTTCTGGTTAGGATACTTACACGTTTCCTATTACTGTCCTGTCAAAACACTTCATCTTTGGAAGTACTTCTTTGAGACAGGAAGGACTGTTCCCATTTCACAGCTGGAGAGATGTAGCAGACAGATTTATGACATTTAATTTCCACTAATTCCAGTGGAGGTAGATGATTAATACTTTGGTAAAATCTGTCTGTAAGTATCTTACCCAAGGTCACAGAGGAATTGCATGAAGCCTGATTTTCAGACTTACAGAGCAGCAATCAGCCTGTTGGGACACACAGTTCCTGATTTTTCTCTCATGCTGAGGGTATATTGGGTACCCTGGCTACATGTATAGCTTAGGGTTTTTTGTTCTGGAAGGATAATAGGCTTAGCACATATCCTGGCTTGTCTCACCCTTCTGCTGGTGGGGGAAGCAAGGGCCAGAGGAAAACAAAGGTTTGGGGCATTATGTGCCCTCACAAAGTGATAAACAGGTACCCACAGATGTTTAGATACTTGTTAGTGTCTTGCCCAAATAAAGGTAAGCAAGCCCTGGTTTCACCTAACATGTTCAGTTTTGCAAATGCCATTCTGATTGGTGAATCTCTGTGGCCAAAAAGAGCCATTACACTCAGGCAAATAATATAAATGGAGCTAAGTTGCAAGCAGTTGTGCTGCCTCTGCCTCACTGCTCCACCTCAGTGTGTGCTGCTCTACATTCTGCTCTGCCTCACTGGTCTTGGGCAATGTGTTCTGCTCTGCCTCATGCTTCAAGCCAGCTTAGCCCTGACGTTTGGGGCTTGAACTACCTGGCAACTTAAGTGCCTCAAGTTTACCAGGAGAAGGCATTAAGTGCCTTATGATGTGGTGAGAAGTGTCAACTGACATTGTGCTCTCTGCACATCTGCAAGAGATCCTGCCTGCACCTCTGCAAACCTCTGGGCCAAGAGGAATCAGGATCAGGTCAGAGATCATCTGCCTCTTTCCCAGCACCCTCAATGGCTATCAAGATACCAAGCAGTTCCAACACAGCTGCAAAGGAGCCAGGGGCTATCTTGAAATTCCTGCTCCACTGCTGTGAGTAGCACAGTAGTTCCCTAGGGCTCCAGGCTGCCTTTTATTTATAAGTGGAGCAAAGTCATTTTGTGGCTAAACTTTTGCAACTTTCTGATTCTCCTAAATTAATGAATTGCCCATAAGCATCCTTGTGAAGACTTTCCCAAATGAATTAGAACCCAAATTTAACTAATTTGTATATAATTTGTGGGTGGGGCTTTTTGGAAATAAAATAACTATCTATTTTATAATTCCTGCCTCATTAATTGCCTCAACTAAATCAGTTTTCAGTTCAAACTTGAGCAAAAACTTCCCCATACTGTAGAGACAGGTTGTTCTCTGGCTCTCATTTGAAGTAAGCCATCTGGATCTTCAACCAAGAAAAGATATTATGTCTTAATAATTGGCCTTGTCAGTGCCTCTTAGCCCCTCTGATGGATGCATTCTTCTGGAACAAGAAAACTGCAAACACAAATTATGCCTTCCACCTCAGTTCCTGATATTCCTGGGAAGAGACACTGCAGAGTCTGGAGAGGGATTTTGCAGAGTGAGCACTCTTCCCTGTATGGAGCTGCTCTGGAGACACAGCACCTCATCAATACATGCCTAGGTTTGTGTTACACCCTCCCCAGTACAGCGCTCTGTTAACAAACAACATTTAGCCCTCATAGCTTTGGTGTTGAAAAGCTCCAAATTTCTTTGTTCTTGTTCATTCCAGTCTGGGTTTGAAGAGATATCGTTTTAGACTGTGAGTTCTAAGCATATCCAAGTAGAAAGGTGCCCATACTTGGCAGTCCAGGCTTTCTCAGCTTCTAACATCACTGGGAAAGTTGTGTGGTTCCTTCTCTATAATGCTTGCATCTGTAAGTAGAATGTCCTGGTAGTAGTCATGGACAATTCGACCAAGAAATGTCTGGGGCCTCAATTTCTCCATTTGCTTCATTTCATCACTCTGGCTTTACTAGAATCATTCTCAATTTCCCCTAACATAACAGAAAGAAGGATCAGTCACTGGAGTGAGAAATTCTTTACACTGTAGATGGAAATAGAAATTCACTTGTCACTACAGCTTTCAAATGAATTTCTAAATGAAAATACCTTTTATACTGTCAGTACTGCAACATGGAGGAGACAAGTTCTGTTGGTTTTCCATCAGTTACAGCCTGTGTCAGCCACTTTTCAGAATCCAGACTACACTCCAATTTCTGCACTAAAAGCCATTTCTTTTTGGTGACTTTTTCCTAGGAAAAAATGTGAGTGCTAATGCCTTCTAATACATTTGTTGCTCTTTTTTTCCTAAAACAAAAGCATGTAACATTCCTTAGAAGATTTGCTGGTAGAACTTCCACAGTCATCTTTTGCTCTGTTCCATCTCTCTTCTAAAAACAATTCCATTAACCAGGTTGATGATGTTTATATTCATCTAAGCAGTATTCTTGGTATTTTGACAAGCTGAACTGGACTTAACTTTTGTGGGTTTATGATAGTCCTGGACATAGATGATGTTTCTTGAACTAAATGTCTGAAATCAAAAGATGGATTTTTTAAAATGTGAGATTCCTGTCTTTGGTTATATAGAGTCTATTTTCAGCAGGAGGCAAATATGACATGATGAAAAATATCTTTTCACAGATACCCTGCAAATCATGTTGGGGGGAAAAAAATGAAACAGTCTGCGTCTGACTGTTAGTGCTTTTATTGTAGAAGCATCTTGGAGCTCTAATACGGAATTAAAGTATTTTGTTTCAGGTTTTATCAAGGAATAAAAGATGACACCCACAGAATATGCAGACTAAAATATAGTGAAGTGATGGTCTATGGTTCTGAAATAAATAGGCAAATTTAGGGTTTTTTTTCTCTCTTATATACTAATACACTTATCTCTTCTAATCCTAGTTATTTTAGTTTTATCATTTCCTTGGAATTAATTCAGAACTTAGAAATGTGACTCTTGCCTTGCCAGCTGTTTACAAATCTCTCTATGTAACTGAACTTTGGCATCTCAGAGCTGGATTGCAACAACTCTACTAACTCAGTTCTTGGCCCTTCATATGGGGAAGCTTCAACTATGACATTCTATGACACTTTGCAAATGCTTAGGGAAAAAAGATGTGAATGCAGAGTCTATCAAGATCACTTTCAGCATCTGTGTAATCAGAATTTGACCCAAGGTCCAAGAAGAGTTTAGTTACTTTTCTCCATGTTTCACTTCTCCACAATAACCTTAGTGTGACAGTAGATTTAAAGTTAGCGAATTACATACTCATTCCAAGTACACTTACATCATCAAGAACTCAGACTGACATTGTCAAATGTCTGCCTGAACCATGATTGAAACAGTTAAGAACACTGAATGGAAAATTTGATCTCCCCTACTTTTTGTTTATTTTTTGAAGTATCAATTACTGTGGTGTGCAGAGCATCTCTTCTGCTTGTACTGAAGATTCTGACTATGTAAATTGCTCACGTAGAAAGGTATAGATGCAAACACAAATTCTCTTTTTCTGTGTCCATTTCCTGAATTGTTCCATACAATCTATACGTTTAGGAATTATTTGAACAAGACCCTTTGGAAAAGCAAATAGATTGCAATGAGGTAGGCAGGGTGCAATACAAATACAGAAATACCTTTTTCATCATTTCTTATTGTCTCTTGATTGAAAGAAACATTGAAGAAATAGAAAGATTTCTCTACAATGGACATAAACTAAAGTTAAAAAAAAAAAATCATAGATACCTGTTAAAGCTTTCCTATTACCCTACTTTATCTCTTTTTATTAGTACTGTTGCATTTTAAGAAGTGGAACTTTCCTTGCTTAACGATGCTAAAGAAGGGGCTATGGCTTAAGAAAGAAAATTTCTCTCTACTGACCATACCGCAGTAAGCATCTTTGTAAGCATCTTTGTTTGGAAGTACAGCTATTAATAAGTCTATCTTCAGTTTACTTCATGGTGCTGCGAGGTAGATAACCGGCCTGCTTCTGCCATCTTCTGGGTGATTGTAGAACTGCAGATACACAGGAAAAGCTCTCCGCATGCATTAATAGTTATCAGTGCTCTGAAATAATTTGCGAACTGAATTCCTGAAGTATTTTTTCTTTATTATTTTACAGAATTTAGAACAAACTTAAATCTAATGAATTATTGATAATATATCATATCAGCTATTAGGAATAATCAGTAGAATGTAAAAATAAGATATTTGTAATTGTGATTCCAACAATATTGATGTATTCAGTGAAGTTATGCTTTACCAAAAAATACCTTTTTCGTACTGCTATTTTACTAATGCGAGCCTTATTTTCTTAAGACTAGGTTTTCATCTCTTAAGGATATTCAGAAAGAAGGAACAGATGTTAGTCGTGTTGCATAATGTATTACTGGAGGTAACTGGGCTGTGTGACTCTATTCTGATGCAAGTGGTAGAAGACAGTGAAAAAAAGCAGTTGATGCTGTATGAGCTTCTATAAATTTTAGCTCTGCTATTTTATTATTTGTTTAATTACTCTCATTGGTTAACTGTACCTGTTTGGAGAACAGGAGATAAGCTGAAGTGTCTCCCTGGTCTTCTGCACCCTCAGTTTCCTCCATTTTCTGTAGTACAGAATGAATGCTTGTCTTGCACACTGAGGCTTACTGCAGTGTCCTCAGCAGGAAAGGTGTCACAAGCAGAGCAGAAGAAATGTAGAGATTTATTCTTCAGAGTAAAAAATAGTTTGTCTGTTTGAGTTTGAATTCACACCTCATAGAGTAACTGGTTATAGCAGACTCCTACCAGAAGTGTTAAACGAAGCAAAGTGGGCATCTGAAATATTAAATATTCAAACATTTCAAGCACCTTCTCTTTCCTGAGAAATGTACCAGTCCCTAAAAAATGTGCATTCAGGGTAGAATTAAGTAATTACAGTAGGCATGGTGAATTATGTTATTCTAGACCTCAAGGACGTGTCCTGGTCAGATCCAAGTCAATGTGCCACCTTTCACTAGCAGGGTTAGCATGGGAGAGTAGATGTTTCCATTTTGAGGTCTTCTCATCACTTTTGAAAAGTGTGAAATAATGGGAGTGTGAAGAGCAGAAATGGCACAAGAAGTGGTGAGACAGATTCTGCTTGCCTGTGCTTTGCATTTGTCTTCTCTCACTTTTCCCCAGTCACCAGCTTTCCTTCCCATCCAAGCACAGTTAGAGGCTAAAATGAAAAGCCACATTGGAATGGTACAATTCTCCCATTATTCTCTGTCTTCAGCATTCTCTGTCTTCAGCATCAATACATGTTAAGAAGGAAAAGGCCATTTTCAGTGTTTTTGAAGGTGATAGTGACTTCTGAATTGAGTGGAGAAACTTTGCCACAGTGACAGGTGCTACAAAGTCTATTCCCTGCTTGCTTTCAGAAAAGCTGTAGAAAAGTCTCCAGCTTGGCTTGTGGGTTTTTTAAAAAGCACTAATCCAACACTCTGTTACTAAGTGTTTAATTATTAGGATTGTGAAATACAACAACACCTAAGGCATTAACAGAAGAAACTAATTATAGCCTGCTCAGCATGTAGCTTACCCTTCACTTGTAAAATCTCTTGTCATTTATTTGTCCTTTAAATGACTTCTTGTAATACCTTAATCAGGACAAATGGATCCTTCAGAAGGAAGAAAATGCCCCCACACCGGCACAGAAATATTTGATTAAAACTTCTACCCTTTCTGTGGCAACCTAAAGATCCCGGGGGATCTGCTATTGCTCTGCAGAGTAGAGGAAACAGCAGAGAGGGGAAATGCTTTCCGTCTGAGACGAAAAGCTTTTATTGCTAACGGGTTGACATTCACTCTCTGTAGGACCATCCTATGATCAAGACTCTCTTGTTCCCTTTAAAAGTTAGCGTCAGAAGTTTGGTTCCAACGTGATTAATTTCCCTTTTACTGATTGTGTGTCATTTACATTTAAGTAAGATTTTTATAAATGAGGCAAAACAAAGACAGAGATGAAGATTGTGCAGAGATAAACATTTGTGCTTCTGGGACTCCCACTGAGTTGGGCACAGCAGGGGCCAGAAGTAATGGGGATTCACAGGCAGCGTGATTAGACCTCTCACTGTGAACAGGTAATTGAAACACTATAGCCCATCACCAGCATTTACAAAACAGCAAGCCATGAAGGTACTTAGCTAAAGCAGACCCTGAACAAACCAGAGGCTTCATACGCTCTGCCACTATGAAGGAGCAAGGCATGAGCTGAGGCCATTGATAATATGCAGTGCGTGGACAGTGTTCTCTGACACCAGCCCCTATTCCTTTGGGCGATGCATGAGCTGTCTGCTTGGCTTTGAAGAAGAGAGGACTCCAGGTACAAACAGAGGAGTGTCGGGAAGAAAAGTGGCAAGTTGCCTTAACTAGAGGTCCTGTCTCAGCCCAGGTTTGCTGAGAGGCGCTGGTGGAGAAGGGCTGTGGCAAGCAGAGGCTTGGCATCAACCCTGACGTGAACATCTGAAAGCTCCCTCAGTGCAGGGGACTCTGAGGGTTCACTGTCACCCTCTGTGGAGACAGGGGAATAGCAGTTTGGAGGCCCAGAGCCTGATTGGGATATCATAATATGCAGTGTGTTTTGTGGCACAAGTAATCATGCTGCTCCTCAAGGTGTAAACACTACATCATTACCTCACAGTGATGCTGGGAAGCTGCAATAGATTAGTGCACAGACACTGTCAAAATCCTTGCAGACACTGAAATAATCATTGTTACTACCTGTATGAGCTCATTGTCTGTGACTGTAAGAACCTCCAGTGAACATCCTCATTTTCTATACAACAGCTTTGCAGTAAAACAGTTCTTTTCCTCTTTTTTTCTTCTGGCATTAGCAGCTGTGGGTCTTATCACATCTACAGCTTTGGTGTTTGCAAACACAGGCTTCTATAGACCCAGCACAAACATACAGAAACAATGAACACACAGAATTCTTTCTTTACTTTTAATCTTGCTTAGTTTTCAGAAGGAATAGCAAAACATAACACAATTCTAATCTCACCAATATGGTTATAAACTGATTTTAAAAGCCATCTTGTTTACTAGCAGTGCTGTGGAGTCACTGGCCTGATTTGAAGTCTGAAATTGTAAGTTAAGGACAGTTTATCAGAGTAATGATTTATTGTGTAAATAGATCTCGCTGCTGGCTTTTAGGAAAACTGATCTGCCTGCCACTCAGCCAAACTATTTTATCACACTTGACCAAAGTTTCCAGCCTTGAATTATTAGTTAATAATACCTAAGCCAAAGCATAATTCATTGTTTAAGTAAACAGATGCCAGACTTAGTGCTTGCCGTAAGCCAAGCATTTTTCTTTTGACACAGAATTGTAATAGAACTGAAGATCTGTGACTATTTCCATCTCTTCTTGCATGTACAACTTACCTAATGACAGAAAGCTATCTTCTGAGTATTCTTTCCTCATTCATGCATTGTAACACTGACAGCCATCATGATGCAACTGAGCATAGATCAACTGTACACATTCAAACATGCACACTCCACAGAATTTAAAACTAACACATCTTTGGTTTGCATGCAGGGAAATTTGATTCTGTCCCTTACGTTTTCAGCCGATTCATCGGCAGTACTTGAGGAAACCCAAGGATTTCCTCGTCACAGTCACTTGTAGATCAGTTAGAGAAGGTTCGAATGAAAGGAACAGTCATCCCTTGTCCTCTGTCAACAACTGCTTTGTTCGTACGGTATTACAATAGTGTCATGATACCAACAGCCACCAGATGCCAGCCTAAGCATGTGAGCACTAAGTGCCCGGTTTATGCTAAAAGGCCAGGCTGGAACAGACCTCTCAGGTCACTACGTCATTATGCAGTTATGGTCACACCATAAGTAGAGTGCACTTTCTCCTCGATGTTTCAGTGTCAAGTAGAAATAAAATATCTGGTCATCAAGTCAGATCCACATGGCACTGCAGTAAAGTTAACCCTGGCCTACCTGGTAATTGCTTCTCCATTCAAATTTGGCTTATTTCCATACGGAACTTTGACTGGAATTCCTAGCTCAGCACTTTTGTTCTTTAACTTTGCATACAAAATTTAGGGTACTTAATATGAGATCTTCTATTTGTGTAAGTCTGTACAGAATATAACAAAATCACTTCATCATCTCTGCAGAGTAGTTTGGTCCTTCCAGACACATCTTGGCTGAAGGTATGCAGCGTAAGCAGAAAGACCAACAGGACAGGTACTCGTGGTGCAAATATATTGCAATACTTTTGAGTGCAGCAGATAGTTCTGGGGGTTTTTGTTGCTTGGGTTTTTTTTCCCAAATTCATCAGTGCTTGGACTAATTAATTATGGAAATCTCTTCTGACAAATTTCTTCTAGAGCAGAAAAATTTGGTCCCAGAGTGTTCAAAAAATCAACAGGCAAATCCTCACTGGTAACGGTGACCGAGGAGAAGGAACTACTTTGCTCTAGTCCTCCTTCCTCAGTATATCTATGAGGTTCATAGATGGCCCCATAATCTTCCAGTATATTTTGGTAATACAGTTTCTAAAGAAGAGAAGAAACAACACATATCATCATGGAAGAAACAGGAGAAATCATCATGGAAGCTTTTCCTGCCATTTTGGAAATAAAACAAATTCATAGTATGCAAATTAAGCAGGTAAGCCAGAAGGTTACTGTAAAGGGTATGAGACTTTCTCTGGAAAGGAAATGTTTACTGAAACTCTCAGTTGCATAAGCACCAGAGCATGAACTTTAGTCTCTAGAGTACAAATGAGACAGAAAGGAGCATTTGATCTGTCCTGGACCAGGCAGAGTGCTATCAAGTAAACATGATTGCGTGGAGGCATGCAAGTTGGCCAAAGGAGACACAGAGGACAGGCCTGTGAACATGCAGTGGCTAGACAGGACATGGAAAGAGGAATTGGGATTTCCCTGATAGCACAGAAGAGCAGCCAAACTTTAACCCTGCACAGCAACAGAAAGCACTTTGCCCCACTTCCCCATCTCAAAGAATTTGTTACAGGTCACAGACCTCTGCCTGGCAGTAATTGTTGGGCGACCAGCCAGAGGCAGCAAGAAGACTAGAAGACAAGGCCTTTTCAATAAGGGAGAGTCTTAAATGTTTTCCTATAAAAAACATCCCTTCCTTTTTATTATCATACTTCTTGGATGTGGGCTGAGAAAGCAGCTGAATCCACAGCAGCTTTCCACTTTGCAATCCTTTTTTCCTATTCCTACAAGCCAGCTTGACAAAGGAGCAATTCATCATTTATTTCTTACCTGGCCCAGAGTTTTGTTCACTATCTGTACCATATAATCAAAGTGTCTTACTTGGAATGTCTTGTGACTAGTGTACAGGCCAACCTAGAAGACAAACATAGTATCTCAGGTTTGACCAGCATGATGTCACCTGCTAATATTTCTTTCAGTTACAAATACAATTATCTTTCTCTCTATTACATCCAGCCCTCTTGTGAAATCTTCTCCAGTTACATTGCAGCTTTTTCTGTTCAGGGGCAATTTCTTCTTGTAAGTGTGTGCTCCATGTGTACATAGACTTACCAATTGCAGGAATTCTTCATAGACTTTAATAACTAAATATATTTCTCCCTCCAAAATTATCGTATTCCTTTTCATTAATTGTGCTGCACGTGACCTCATAACTTGATAATGTTTACATACACAGGTTATCCTAGTTTCTAACTATGGTCTTAAGGATTGTGGAATTGGATTCTCACATACATAAAAAAACCCCTGTTTTACATTTTCTTTGCCTGCTGTAAGACAGAGATTGTTCTTAGAGTCTCTTGGTGATCATTACCTACTTATGAACAGAACACATGGCAGTTAGCTACTGATGTAGATGAGAACTGCCTTCAGGCATTCTTTACAATAAAAATAGACAGCTGTTAGAGAATAAAGTACTAAAATCTACAGAACAAATTCAAAAGCTTTCAAACCCCCAGAAGTATATCTTACAGTTGTAAGAACACTTATAAATTCTGTCCACACTCCCACAGTACATTAAATGGAATATGTTGGCCAGCATATTTTTGATAGATATCTGAAGAATGGTGGTTGCCAAGAACTGAGTAAGATCTCGTGCATATCAGTTTGGACACTGGAATGGGCTGCGCAGGGAGGTGGTGGAGTCGCCATCCCTGGGGCAGTTCAAGGCAAGGTTGGACATGGCACTTGGTGCCATGGTCTAGCCTTGAGCTCTGTGGTAAAGGGTTGGACTTGATGATCTGTGAGGTCTCTTCCAACCCTGATGATACTATGATACTATGATAATTCAGATACCATGATAATTTTTGAAGAAATTACACTTCCAGATATTTGGAACTACTGGAAAGAAGTGTCAGTCTCAAACTGAAAGGTGTTAGGGAAAAAAAAGTTATCAGCAGTATTTTAAATGCCAATGGAAGTTCCATCGAGTGACATTTCTTTGCTAATTGAGCTCTGTTGCATAGTTCTTCCCACTGTTATTAACACCAGACCTCATTCTTGGAATCACCAATTTCTGTGGTATTAAAAGGGTATCTACATAAGCAGACAGGCAGTTACCTCAGCAATTGCTTCTTTCCCAGCCTCTTCAGACACAGGTGGCAGAACAGCATGACCTGCGATATCCAGCTTAGCCTGCACACAGGGAAAGGGATGGTGTTAATAAGAAACTGAACTAGGCTGTGAAGGATCACACTTTTGCAGACTGCTCTCTTTTTCACTCTCATTTTGCTTAGCAGTAGTGGTGAGATTATGAGCTCTGGCCAAGAGGTTGGACTTGTTGATCTCAAAGGTTTCTTCCAACCTCAACAGTTCTATGATTCTGTTTACTTCCTTGTTGAAGACACTAGTGTGTGCAGTGTGGTAAGGGATGATGTGCCTCCTCCTTCTCTATTAGATTCCTTAGTAGGAAGGCACCTGGGAAGGTCCTGCTGACACTAAAAAATTGTAGGAGTGACAACAGTCTGTCACCAGAGTAGCATTATCCAGTTCACACAGGGTATCACTCCCCAGGTATGGTTAGTGGGGAAAAAAAAAAACCAACCAACCAACCAAACCAAAAAAGCTTTGTTTTGCTCAGTGCCCAAACCAGAGGAAATATATAAGAGATGACCAGTAGGACAAGATTCAGACACACAACACCAGTGGAGTTATGTGAAGATACACTTTTGCACTTACTTCAGACATAGACATTCTACTCTCTTCATTATAGGTCATTAAAGTCTGTTCACCTTCGTGAGGCTGAACAATAACTTCGCTTTTAGGTCCTGGTGCATAAAACCGGCAAAGCAGAATAGTGGAAACTGTTGAAACCAGAAATGGAATGGTGAAATGGGCATTTTGAATCGATCTGTATGGCTCAACACAGTATGTTGATGAGCACAACTGTGAATGAGCTAACTCACAAATTGCCATCAGTGTGGCCATGCAGATGCAGTGCCTAGCCTGGAGTGGTCAGCCTGTTCTAGAAAGTCAAGCTGGTATCCCCAGAGTACTGCACTGAGCAGGCAGACATACTAGATCACTAACAGGTAACCAGAGGAATAAGCTTTTCATTTTCGCTTCAGAGAAAAATCAGTAAGTTCACCTGCTCAAAAGTAACCAAAGTGACTACACCACCGTGACTGTGCCACCATGACTACACGTTAAGGCTGCTAGATTTTAGCACATGTTCATGACCTGCAATTGCAGATCCAACAGGCAGGTGACACATAATTTGCACAAATAAGTTAGGAGGTTACTTACACAGTAGTAATAAGAAAGCCATCAGTATTATTGCAATGGCACCACCTCCAAGTGTCACTGATGTGAGAAGTGGTGACTCTCTACATGTATGTCCATCTGGGCAAAAGCAAAGCTTAATGTGCTGATTCTGCCATGTAGAAAATCCTTGCTTGTCCTGAATAATGATAGGCACGAAGTAGTTACCTTCTGGGAGACTTCTTAACATTAAAAGCTCAACTGACTTCCCTGCAAAGAAGAAAAGCAAATTATTTTGAGACTTGTAGAATGAAGTCAGATGTTTTACAGTCCCTTCTCTTGCTAATCAAAGGGAAACTCATTCGCACCCCAGTTTCAAATACTTTTTCCTGCCTTAATTCACCATAGTAAATAGGACAAAATGACATCCCACTTTAGCACCTTGCTGAGCCTTCTGGGCAAAAAGATCTGTTCCAGTCTTGCTGCATTCTGACTTAGCTGCTCTGATAACCTCTAGAATTCATTAGGTAGTTAGCAGAAGTGATTCCCTAGCCATCTTATCCTCCTTTCTGTAATTCACATTGCACCTTGCTTCTGGTCCTGTACTCAGCAGAGATGATGAACAATGGAAATTTTTTTTCAAATTGCAGTAACTTTATATTTGTAAAGCTGCTCTTCCACGTCCTTGCAATCTCATTGAGGCTAATCAGTAACAAACCATAAAGGTAATAGACAGTGAAACACCTAGAGGACACATGACTGATAATAAACTTCTTATGAAGGACACAACTCACCAAAGTTCCTTCCTATCTTCCAGTTATGCTTCATATCTTCAGAGTCCTCAGCCAGCTCAAATGTAAATGGCCCAGAATATGAATGGACCAGACCAGGTTTAGCTTCTATAATAAGAGATGTTCCTTGATTTTTAGTACACACATATAAAGACGGAGCCACTAACGTTGGCATGTGATCATTAATGTCAGACAAGTAAAGCAGGATGGTGCCAGTAGCCGTCTGTGGTGGAATACCTAGACATGAGCAAAAGAAAGAGAAAAACATTCATTTTTAGGTATGGACAAAAGGCAGTCCATTGGCAGGATCTCTCTCTGCTTCAAGCTACTGGTCACACATGGCACATATTTTAAACATTAGAGTGTTCCGCAATACATTCTCCACTTGGATCCCTTATCTTGCTATCATTTCATACCTAACATGCACCTTATCTCAAACAGCCCAAAAAATGCTTGAATTATTCTGATTGGCTACTTACCATAACCAGCAGCATGAAGGATAATGGTGTACACACTGTTGTTCACATAAGGGGATTCTTGATCAAATTCCTTTGCGACAGTAAGAACACCAGAATTTTCATCCACATTCAGCCACTGATCTGGGTCCTGGGCTAACTGATATCTTAAGGAGAAAGGAAAAATTTACCAGTTACAATCTTAGATGGATTTTAAAAAGAAAAAAAATTCTAATGCATCTCCCTTTGCCTTTCTGAGCTCTGTAGATATTCTTACTGGTTAGCGGTGCTTAGTTTTGTTAACGTTATGACAAGCTGCATATTTCAATACAGGCAACAAATGTTTCCCCATGCCTTGTACAGGTTCATTAAAACTGCACCTAGAGGCTAAGAAAGTATCTAATTTCCACATCAGATTACCATTCTTGCAGCCAAGCACACCTTGCTCTTTCTATGCAAAAAAAATGTTGTCACCAAAATTAAAATACAAATTAATACAACCTGATTTTAAAGAAAACTGCTTTGAAGGCAAAGAAAAATTGAGCAACAAAAGACTGACTGTACCTTGAAATTGTATCTTACAGAACCAGCTATGCAGATCTGCAGTATCATCTACAGTAAACCTGCACCTCTCATGTGTATGTTTGTTTTACTGTATCGATATATACTAACGTCTTCATATTCCTAAGCTATTTCTTATTTTGAGAGTTAGAAGCAGCTCCACTTACTTTATCTTTGTTGGCACATCATCTGGATATGTGGCAGAATACCTTCTAAATACTCTCCCAGGCTTCATTGACTCTTCTTTTTGGACAATGAGTATAGGAGGATGAAACCTAAGAGCATGTTGCAAGACTTTGATGTTCACAGTTGTATCTGTGGATTCTAGGCTTGATATCATCACAACTCCATTTTTACACAAGAAGAAAGGTTCTTCATTTTCCACAGAAATTACAAGTCTCACCTCAGACTCATCTTCATAGAGAAGAGGCTGAAAACCCCAGACATAAGTCTGATTAGCAATTATGACCTCTGGTTTGGCAGTCACCTCTCTATGTCTACAACTCAGAGATGAGATGAGCTCATCCAACTCAGCTAAGATCCTAAGCTATTAGTCTTGTAAGCAGACTGGCCACACTACTCCTTGCCATACCTCAGTTTGTTTGTTACTGCTCCTTACCTCAGTAATACTCAGAATGCCTTCATTTGTCTCTGGATCTGTCTCAATGCTGAACTGTCCCTTTTCATTGCCTTTTGTTAGTCTGTATTTCGCTCTCCAAGCTGGAGTGCCAGGAGAGTCTTTATCTTCCACTTGGAGTCGTAATATATCTGGATATTCTTGACCTGCTGGAATCTGTAGCTGATACTGGGAGGGGAAAGGAAAAAGGACTATTTATATTCTCCAAAAGGAAGAAGCTTTTTAGCCAGTTCTGAGCCTAGTTCCACCAACAGACCATGTGGAGCTACTTTCTGCATACACTGCCGTTCTCTGTTGCAGTTCATATGTCCCTACTCAGTGACATAGAACCCTGCAGGAGTTGTACAACTAACTTTCCTCCCACACATTTCCACTGACTTCATAAAGAACTTACTACTAAAGCTATCTTCATCTAAAATCAGGAGGCTACTCAACTCTTCTAGTATTGACTATAGCAGTAGGCCCATAAAAGCCACAAGGGCTTTTAATCCAGAAGTGTCTTCTTGACTTATAGAAGAGATTGGCGCATATAGGCTTAGGCCAGATCTAGTCTGCAGGTGTTACATCCCTGACCTTGTAGAAAGCAAATATGTGTGAGATTGTAGCTAATTTCTTCACAATGGTTTAAGTATTGATAGTGCAATGCAGCTGTCAACTTGACTAACTAGCACTCCAAAGGCATACTAAGAAATGTCAAATACATCATCCAAGAAATATGCCCTAAATGTGAGGTGGCAATAAAATTTAAGTTGGGTTTATTTTCTTCATATAAGTTGGTGATTGGTTGAGATCTGAAAATTCAGGCCCTTGTTGTATGTGGAAAAGACTGTCCTTGCATCACAGCTTCTACAAATCCTATGAAGAGTAACTCATGTACTCAGAGAAAGGGGACAAATCACAGCTATGAAAAGGCTGAGATTTTTTTGACTGGAGTGAACAATGATGAAGCTCATATTTCTTGTATAAACCTGCTCTGGCAGATTATCTAACCTTATTGCCTCAGGTATTCCAAACACCACTCTACAGATCAGAGAACTACCATAGTAACACACTGGTAAAGATGTTTGCTTTTGTAAGGTCACTTTACACCCCCTGCTGTAACTCAGTACTTTACTGTTCACAGCTTCAAATATTTACACATACCAATGCCTGACACAGCTCTGCACTCTGGACACACTAGTTTTGGCAGAGATAGAGTTAATTTTCTTTGTGGCAGCTGCTGTGACATCATGTTTTGGATTTGTGCTGAAAACAACATTGATAACACAGGGATGTTTTTGTTATTGCTGAGAAGAGAGGCAAACTCTTTTCTGCTCCTCACCCTAACTCACCAGTGAGTAGGCTTGATGTGCACAAGAAGATGGGAGAGGACACAGCTGAAACAGCTGGGTCCAACTGACCAGAGGTCTACCCCATAGTAAATGATGCCATTCTCAGCAATAAAAGCTGCAAGGAAGAAGAGGGAAGGCAAGGACATTTGGAATTAGAGCTTTTGTCTTACCAAGTAACTACTATGTGTGATCCTTGCTTTTCTGCGGATGGCTGAGCACTTGCCTGGCCCACGGGAAGTGGTGAACTAATTTCTAGTTTTGCTAAGTTATATTGTCAACATCCTGATGCTGATAAACCTTGTAGAGCAAAGTTTATCACTGTCAATAGTCAAACGTTTTCTTATTGTCTGTGTTTTTGAGAGATATTTCTTCTGACACATAAAGCTCATTTGAACATGATTTGACCTGATTCTGATGGCTGCCAGTTCCACTGCTGAGTGTACTTGGCAGTTCAAAAGGAGAGAACTGTATTTAGAAAGGCTCAGTAAAATAATAATGTGTTCCCTTACATTATCTCTAGTAAATACAGGGAGATGGTTGTTTGCATCTTCAACAGCTACATTCACTGTTGCAGTAGATGACAACTGGGGACTTCCATGGTCACTGGCTTTAATCAGCAGTTTGAAAGAGTTGGCAGTCTGAAAAAAACAGGAGAAAGGATGTCCCAAGCTTAGTTGAGAAGCAGTTCCTGTATATCGCCAGTCAAAGATACCAAACTAGATGTGAGACACTACATGGTCTACATGTAGTGGACATGTATCTGTCCTGGTAGGGCATAATTCCTGCCAGGCCAGTTTAACCCCTACTCTCCCTCTTCTGTTGCGGGTCCAGGAGTGGAGTTAGATGAACAAACAATAAGGGTTTGTCCCCAGCAAAGCTGTGAAGCCTAGGGGCTTAGCACCACGTGTCAGGTGTCTTGTGCTGCCCCTCAGTGTGCCTGCGTAGTCACACGAGACACGAAGCTTTGAATTCATTGGCCGGAACAATGTTGCCAGTGCCTACTGGCCAGTTTCATTGTCAAAATGATGCATTTAATGTGGGTAATTTAGAAACTGCCTTTCTGCACTGACCCTCCACTGGGAACAGCACCCCATTCATGGCTCATTAACTGGGAATCGCGGTGGCCACATGTATGCAGCTTGTCAGCAGCATCTCAGTTCTTCTCTCCTTCCTTCTGTCTGGAATATTTTGTGTTTTACCTTGGGATCATTATCGTCAGTTTTGGCAGTGTCTTTGTACAGAAGACTTACTCAGGGACCAAAGCATTGCGAGTACATATGCTGGAGTTAATGCTAAGACTTCATAAGCATAGTTAGAATTTTTCCTGGTTTTGCATTCCTGTTTTCCAAGTTCCGATTTTTAAACTGTTTAATTCTGTGCAACTACTTCCTGTCAACTGAAAATCCAAAGAATCTCAGGGAATTTCCCCAAATTTTTGAATATTAAGAAAAAAAGTTAGCATTCACACAGAAATTAATATTCATAATTCACAACATATGATTAATTTCCACAAGAGTATCAAGCATTAAATGATAGGAAACTGTCATATGTACATCACCTTATAATCCAGGCATCCTGATAGATATATTGATCCTGTGGTGGGATCAACATTAAACATGAGTCCATCTAGATGAGGCATATGCATACTTAGAGAATAGGACACCTGTGAATTTCCAGTGCCGCCTTCATCTTTGTCCAAGGCAGTAACTTGGAAAACTGGCTCATCTAGAATGAAGAACTGAGATATTAATAGAAGTCTTTAGTCTCAACATGACATTTCTCAGACCTGTCTGTAGGCTCTTGAACACACAATCCACAGGCAGGAAAGTGCCTCTGAATGCATGAGTGTTTAAGTACAACCTATGGAGAAGAACAGATTTAGTAACAAAGGACAAAGAAAGAGGAATTAGAAAGAGCAGTCATATACAAACCAGTAGAATCCCTTGCCTGGATGGCACTCACCTTTACTGTGGGTCTCTCTTATTGTAATACTATATTCCTCCTTGGGAAACTCAGGTGCATTGTCATTAATATCTCCAACCTTTATGATGAAAAATAAAGGGTGGTCCAATGGTTCACCAGTTTTTCTGTACACAACATCGAAGCGTATCTAAATGAGTAGGGACACAGATATCAGGAGGGAATGAAAGGTATCATTTAGATACCAGAATGGAACACAACACTTTCAGGTTTTGACAAAGACCTTTCATTCAGTTGTCTGTATGATGGTTTGGTTTCATATCCATGAACATGCAGAAGATTCAAATTTGAATGCTGAATTCTCCTTTACTACACTTATTCCTACTTGAAAACAAAGCCCACAGTGTCTACCCTGGAACAATCCAGTAACTTGGAATAGAAAGACCACAACGGAAGATTTTTTGCAAGAGAAAAGCAAACTCACGCACATATATTTCACTCATACATTTGTTGTCACATTTATTTCATTACACTTACTACCTACGAACACTTTTTTACTTCTCAAGGACAAGCATGTGCTTACTCTTAAGTGTAAAGTTAGTGTAATGCAGCTTTGCAGCTCCTCCAGTGTTATCGTATCTTTTTGGAAGGCAGAGCTACTTGCTTCCAATTCTCTTGATTAGGAGTTTTCAGGTTTACAACTCCATGTCCTGTAGCTGTCATTTACTTGGAATTTTATTTCTTAGATTATGATCAAGGGTCATAGCAAAAAGAAGACAGAACTGAAGTGTACAGATACAGATTTATAATTCAGAGTGATGTGGAAGTTACCTATTGGACTCTGCTGATGCAATCATCTTACCATTTATTTAGAGGTTCAACATAAGAAAAGGGGGTAAAAATCCTCATATATCTAAAAATTTTATAGGTATGTCTCATCCTTGTGTAGCATTTAGCCATGAGAAAGCAATTTGCAAGCAGTTGTAAGTATTTTTAAGTGTGTTACCTGAAACATTTGGATCTTTTCTCTGTCAATGGCACGATGTACATACACATGTCCATTTGCATCATCTTCTATAGAAAACAATCCAATCTCCGGAGATTGATCTACCCCAGGTCCACTGATTAAATATTTTACTGTTGTGTTCAGTGATTTGTTATTGAAGAGCTTTTGAAAAGACAGTAGCACCACACAGTGCAAGGAAGACAGAACATAAACAAAAAGCTTTCGGACTCATTTGCTCCCTGCCCACTTTCTCTTTTCATGTGGGGGCCTTGCTTGAAGGCTTGGTCTCAATCAGCTCAAAAACCTTCTAGGTTGCACCGTCACTACTCTGCACAATGTGCAGGTACACAGCTGTGTGGAATGAGTCTTTCTACTCACAGGTCCTCTTTCCCCTCCCATAGAAAGGAGTGCTCTACCCTCCAACCACACAATTCAACCCAACTCTCTGCAAAAAGCCTACATTTGTTGAAACTTGCTGTTTGAAGAAAAGATCTTGCCCCTCTCTACCTTTGCTATTTTCTTGTACACTCTCTGATGATTAATATCTTTCTGAAGTTCAAGCACATTTTCTAAAAGGTTGCTTGTACCTGTCCAGCATATTTTGGGAATGGTCCTTTGTCCTCCTCTTGCACATCAATGGTGGTGATAACCCAGGTCCTTTTTGTACGCTGCAGGGGACGCACACTGTCTAACTGGGAAGAATCTCTCCACTAGTGGATAAAAAAGTGTATTTAGTGCCACAGTTGACATCTTAACTGTTGTGTATCTCTTATTATATTACACTGACTACAAACCTCAGTACTCTTCTTTTGGATGGCTTGTCTTAAACCGAAATTTTCAATTTCAGTGGAAAAACTGTTGGCAAGAGTAACCTTGTGAGAAAAAAACAGTGATAGTGAGAAGCACAGTTAACAGAAACCATCAATATGTTGCATAGGAGGAATTTGGCTTCACAGGAACATATTGATCCAATTTTCACAGCATTGTATTAAATTGTATCTAACCCTGGAAACTCCACAAATATTATCCAGCTTGTTCCAAATGAATTGGCATGAGAGCCTGGATATTAATTTCTCTGGTCAGATGAAGCCAGTCCCAGAAACAGGCAAACACTGATCTAACAGTCCCTGGTAGTATCTTCATGGCTTTTATCACACCAAGTCCCTCCAGTCTTTCAAACATTCACCTCTGTCTCTGTTTAGCACTCCTCTAGAAATCATCTGGTAGTGCCAGGGCATAAACCTACAACTGGAAAAATGTTAAGTCTGGGCAGTGTTTCAGGTTCTCAGAGACTGTTGTGTGACTCTAGCTATTCTAAACATAGCTGGTTTACCAGAAGATGAACACTGGTCCAAGTTTCTAATCCAGAAGAGTAAAACAAATGGTTGTGAATGGTGACTGCATTCTAACTGGCAGGATTTGCCCTTTTATAAGCACAGGCTTAGTGTACTGCTCCCAGACACTGAAATCTTTACTTGAAATCTTTCATCACAAAGGAGCATGACAATACTCAAATTACACTCTCGCCATTAGTTTACAGGTAACCTGAATACCTTCCTCCTAATCCTCATTGCTTTCATTTGAAAGCTTGGGGAGCTGTGATTCATTCCATCAACATTTCCAGTTGCATTTAATAAATGAAACAGCTCTTCCAGACTAGATTTGGATTAAGGTCAGGCCTTTACCCCAGAGGCCTTCTCTGAAGAAACAAAATACTTATAAATCTATCATGGTTATAAACTTGCCATGCAAAGGGGGCTCACCAGTAATGCCCTGGAGCCACTCTTTAAAGCTGTTGTATAACCCAGGGAAAACTTCCGCGACATACAAAGAGCAAGCAAGACTTCAACCCAGAACCTGCTTATAGCATTTATTAGCTTTGTTCCAAGTTCAGCTTTGCTGGGCTCCCCGAACACACTGCTTTCCCCTTTGTGTATGTATTAGCCATTTGCAATTGGAAACTTTGTCTTTTCTGGCTTGCACACTGCCCCATGTGCACCAGCTGCGCAGAAAAGGCTCAGGCTATTGCTGTACCAGTTCCAGCCATGTGCACTGCTAGGAAGGAAGAACCCAGTTCAGGACCACAAACCTCACAGAAACACTTGTGGAAGTGCTACAGAACTGGAAGACAGGTTCATCTCAACACGAAAGAAAACTCTCCTTCTTTGAGACTGATAGAGCCCTGGACCAGGCTGCCCAGAGAGGTTGTGGAGTATCTTTCTCTGAGGAGATTCCAATTCACCTGGAAATCACGATCCTGGGCAACCTGCTCTGACCCTGCTTAAGCATGTGGGTTGGATGTCAACGAGGGACCTTCCAAGTCACATCATACTAGGATTCTATGTGTCCCAACCCACACCTACCTGCAGGAGCAGAAGCACGGCCAGCAGCTCCATGGGGCGCAGAGCCGCAGCGGGACAGGTACCGGAGCCGGCAGCGGTACTGCAGAGGGGAGCGCAGCGGGGAGAGGCCCCGGTCTCTCCTCTCGCGGCGCCGCCCCGCGTCAGCAGGTAAGGGCAGCGAGAGCGGCCCCGCACTCGGCTGGAGCTGGGCTGGCTCCTGGGAAGGGCAGGTAACGGGTGATGGCAGCGGTTGTGTTTTCAGCAGGCGGTCAGTTCCCCCTGGTTTCACCGCCGCTTGGGCGGCCTCAAAGCACAAGGGAATGTTTCCACCTCGTCAGACGCAATGAAATGAAACATGAGCTGTGGATCCTGTAAAACTGAAACGATGCAAAGCAAAACGCAGTCCTCCTTCGCTGAGTTCTCCAGTCTGTTTGCACCTGCCACTTTAAATACTGCACAAAACAAATGTGTCATTACTACAGTTTTATGGCTATTATATGGCCAGAATAAACCAGCTGGTGGCCTGTAATAGTTAGTTGGAAATGCCATTTCCTAATAATAATGCCATAGAGGTTTATTAAAGTGCAAACATGCACCTTTACATTCAGTGGAAGCTACTTTTATCTGCCATACTCGGAAGTGCAACTTCTAAACTTTAGACTTTGAGCCAAGACCAAGTTCTGTAGGTTACCTGAGAGGAGATACAAACACTAGATAGTCCTGTGCAGCTAAAAAGCCTACAAGCATGAACTTGTATATCTGAATCTAAAACTCCCACCCAGCTTGTGAAATATACACTTACAATGAAACTAGAAAAAGAAGACGAAATGAAAAACCAAAGTTTGCAAATCCATGTTAAAAAGCAAACAAACAACAACAAAAGAAAACCAACAACCAACAACAAACCACAACTGAGTGAAAGAGAGCAAATCTTGGCTTCCGCAAAAACAACTTCTACAGGAGTCGCCGTCCCTGGGGCTGTTCAAGGCAAGACTGGACGTGGCACTTGGTGTCATGGTCTAGCCTTGAGCTCTGTGGTAAAGGGTTGGACTTGATGATCTGTGAGGTCTCTTCCAACCCTGATAATACTGTGATACTGTGTGATACTGTGATAGAATTTTCCATTCTCTTGTATTGCATTTACTGACACAAGGAAACACAGAATTGTTTTGGCTGGAAAAGACCTCTAAGATGATTAACCATCGACCCAAAACCAGCACGGTCGTTAAAACATGTCCTGAAGTGCTGTGCCCAATGTTTTTTATTTAACACCTCCAGGGACTCCACTACCTCTCCGGGCAGCCTGTTCCAATGCCTGACCACCTTAAAGAGGCTTATTTTTTTCAGAACTGAAAAACAATTAATTTAGGTTGTTGAAAGCTGTGAAAGAAAGATGTAGCAAAGAACTGACCTCAAGTTCTGGTGGAAAGGAAAAGTAATAGATCATGTCAAATAGGCCACACTGTTTTAAAGAACAATGAATGTGGAGAAGAAGGCAGAGGATCAAAAACACACTATTAACAGGACAAAATAATAGTAACATGGTTAAAGGGCAGCATAGGATAGGATGGTTTAGACATTAGAAAATCCTGAAATAGCAAGTACATCTTGGTCATAAAATTCAGGTGTGGTATCTCAGAGATTTGTCATGCTTAATGGAAGAGATTACCAAAATATCAAAGCAAAGGGATTTTCAGCAACAACAAATGTCATTTTCTCCCTTTGAATCTCTCACCCTTTATTTTCTTCTTGAGCTCAATGTATGAACACACCATGTGTAAAGTTAAACATACTTATCCATGTATACTAGAGACATGAGAATGTGGCTCTCTGCAAGCATCTACCCACATCTTTGCTGTTCTTTGGGTAATGTTCAAAGTGTTCTGGTGGTTATAAGAATATGAAGACTCGTTGATTAGAGCATTTAAGAGAGAAAAGGTTCAAACATGGTGAAGTAATTTTTTCCTGTTATTTTCACCTTTTATGATGCATTAATACAGCCGCTGCAGAAATGATCACCGGGTGGAGCACAAATAGTCACAGAGCTTTAATTACCTAGTTTGGCCAGCAGCAATCCAGCTAAAGAATGCTGAACTATGTCTTACCCCACACTGCAGTGAAGAAATTCGCTACAAGAATTCAGAGATGCCATCTTGTGGATGATGAAAAAAACACAACTTAGTAAGAAATAGGCAATATCTCACTTTTATTAGAGTAAATATACAGTAACTTTGAATTACAAGATCACTTTCCAATGAAATTACTAGCAAAAATATCCACAAAAAGTCCAAATAAATAAGAATACATGATTGCCAACATCAAAAGCTGGGCTGCAAATTCTCAGTTAATACAGTTCCAGACTTTCCACACAGAATGGTCTATTTTTCAGGAAAAAAAAAAACACTAACGACAATGGGAGCAACAAAAGCTTAATACCTTTAAAATAAGGCAAAAAATAGTACATTCTAGGCAATTTCATATTGCAGAAATGTCAACTATATCAGCTCAAAAAATGTATCGCATACTGATTGAAAAAGCTGTCAAAATACTCTCAAACTTCTAACAGGATCCTTTAAACAGCAAATACAAGATAAAAGTTGCTTCAAACAGAAATAAATGAAACACAGAAAGGACACAAGCAATAATGGGGTTGCAGCATAGTTAAGCAATTTGAGGTCAAACAAGACTCCAAGTTTAGTCCAGTGCAATGAGCCTGACCGTCATGTGTAGCATTATGTGGCTCTGCCAACACCCTGGGCATGGGGCAACAGCACAAAGCCCTAGCAGCACAAAGATGGTTGCAGAGCCATGGTCACAGCACTCTGGGAGAAGGGCGTTGGTGGGAGGTGAGAGCTCCCTATTTCTCCAAATAGGGAGCAACCCATTTTCTCCAAACTCAACTTTCTCAGTACAACTACTGTTGAGATTTTTTGCCTATGTGAAGAATTATCAACACACAGCTTTGAATTCATACTAGCAAATGCGATCACTCATTCAGGAAGAAAAATACAGTCTACCTTATCAGCCTTACTAAGTGGCCACCCCATCATTTAGGACACCGAGCCAGCAGTTTGGGGACTGAGTCTTCCTTGAAAGGCTCTTACACTTGAAGGATATGGGAAGCCCCTCTTCCCAGAATGATATATGTTGCTTATACATTGATAACCCTTCCTTGGAGCATAAATTCTGAGTGCAGAAGCTTGACACCCGTCCTGCTGACAGAACAAGGAACTGGAAGCATCCTGCAGGAACTTCAAAACTGCTCTATGTAACCAAAACCTATCACACAGTGTGTGGAGGGGTGTGGGGAGGTAAAACCAACTGACCACAGTATTTCATTGCAGAGATGCAAGAAAAGGAGAAAAAAGAAACGTCAAGAGAAAAACAACATTGTGCAAGTTATGCACTGAAAATACACTTTAGCATCACAAAGGAAAACAGTGTACACGTACTGGAGAAAAAATCTGTTTCTTCACATCTTTGTAACAGGGTAATTACATTAAAAACTAAGCTGTTCAAAGCTTCTATCAGTATAACTGAACCTGGCTGTTCATTTAAAATGCAACCTGAGCATATTTGTTCTGTAGGCAGTACTGCAGAACAATAAACTTTTAAAATAAATAGAAAAGAATATATAAATTACTCTGTTTAAATATCTCACATCACAGTAAACTTCCTCTTCAAGAAGCATTGTCAGTGCTAGGCTCAGACTCACATATCATCATATTGCTAAACATAATGGAAAAAAAATAGCCACACAATCACTGGTCTGTGGAAGTATTTTAATTCTAACCTGAACATATTTGATGGAATAAACTTCTCTGCTACATTCAGAAGTGCTTCTAAAGACAAACTCAAGGTGGCAAAAACCAGTCTTCTCCATAAAAGGAGCTCTTTTTATCTATAGGCTCAGAACATAGTCAAGTTAAAATGGAAGTAAAAGTGTTGCAGGATAAAATCCAACTCTTGCAGGTCTGCTCACACTAAGTGCTGTTTGTGCAGGCAGAGATTTTCTATTTTTGTATGCAGAGAAGACTGCGTAAGTAATAAATCAATGAACAAAAGTTAGATTGGTGATTATCATGTGAGACAAACTTGGCCAGATCACAGCCAGAGCTTTACACAGAACTCAGACTTATTTTAAGGGGCATCATCATCTACACCTGCTTAACTTTTTAGTCTCCGACGATGGATTGATGACCATCAGATCACAAGTGTGATATTGAACCAAATTTTTCCTAGGTCTGTGAGAAAATTTTCCTTAGTGCACATCAGCTTTGTTCTGGTCAAGACTGACTGAAACACTATTTATTCTTTAACAGGTCATCATGCAAAATGTGCCTGTAACCACGTGGCCTGCATATAACCTAAGAAAGCATCAACACAGAGTAACCTTTCAGAGGAAAATTTAGCTTACACTAATATTCAGTGCTATAAGAACATGCTAAATTGATTACTGCATCCAACAGAATTTGTTTTAAAATATCTGCTCTTCTGTTGACTCAATCCTGCTCACCTTGCTTTTGGCGCTAAACCAGTGTGCTAAAGCTGTCCTCTAAAGAGGTTCTTATTGTCAAGAACAGTCCTACTGACTGTTGTTGATGAGAATCAGCAAAACTTGTCCAAGGAAGGCTTGCAGAATTTGACCACAATTTAAAATTCAAGCGCTGGATGCAAGAACTTTTCATCTTAAAATAAAGAGCTGAAATACATGATGAATCTGGGACGCAACAAAAGGATGAAACAGCAACAATGGAATGTGCTGGTCCTCTGCATTGCTAGTGTTGAATGCCATCGTCAGTGTTTCACCACACCTCTGACCCAGCCAATTTATCTGATCTTTGAGCATGTCAGATTTTCACTTTAATTGCATAGAGCTGAATGTACATGCAACTACGTTTCATTTTAACTGTAACTTCGCAAATATTGAATATGGAAATATAATACTGGGTATTACATTTGTTTATCAATTGAAAATTTCACATTTGGTCTCCAGCAGACTAGGAAAAAAAACACTAAAAATATTTCTTAGACTATTCCTGAGCAATGTTTTTAAGTACTGTATAATACTCTAGTTTATTACTACATTTATCAATAGCCTCACATTTTGAACTACATATAAATCCATGCTTTGAAATTTTACAAAGCTGAAGATCTGGTAGGCACAATTAAAGAATAGAAACAGCTAAGCATCTTAAAACCAAGATGAAATCAACAAGAGAAGTGCAATTGAACTATATACATTATGCACTCTTTTGTATTTGCTACTTTTTCCTTTTCTATCACAAGGTGAAGGATTAACTTGTAAAATTTGGTCCACCAGAGCTCACTTCTCATGAACAGTTCAGTATGTCTGGTGGCTGAGGACAAAGTTACTGCTGCTCAGTATTCCATTTTAAAATTAAAGTACTAAGTACTTTCTAGAATTTAAGCTTCAACAAGATTGTGCCCCCTGCTGCTGTGCTTAATTAGAAATTGTAACAGATAAACTGACACTTGAATACTCCTGAAGTACTCTTCATATTCTCTTGTATCTTACAGACGCAGGAGGAAATAGAGGGTCTGAGGGCCCTCAGTGACACAGTTTCCTTGCTTCAGATTATTTTCCCTTCATTAAACCTTGACAAAAGAAGCCAAATTAACTGAAGTAGACTGGATCATGGGATAAATAACACTCATCCTGGGTGACTGAAAATAATTATCTTTTGTATCAGAATCTATCTTTACTTGAATTTCCAATAGCCTTTAAATTCATACTCTAAGAGTCTATTTTTCACATTCTGAGAGGCTACTAGTTCTGCAAATCAGGCCAGAGTCTCCAGTTAATACCCTTGGTTCACATTAGTCACATACATCCATGTGCAAATTGAAATTTTGTCATTTCCTTTAAATGACCAAGAGCATCAAGGCTTACAAAATGGACTTCAAGGAAAGCTCTCTGTAAACATAGTGAAAATTTCTGGGTAGAAAAATACACATTCCATTTTCTTAATCTGTCACCATTGAAGCTGTCTGCTCCCTAATAATTTTTTGTCCTAAAAAGAACCCTTCCTGCATTAAAACATTTCAAAACATTAACTCCATTCTTCTTCTTACAAAAATATCATTTCTTGCTCAACCAAAAAATTCCATTCATCATCTTCTGTGAAGAACTGGAGTTCAACTTTGCATAGATAAGCACACTCTATTATGCTACAAAAACAGTCAAGCCCTTTTCCATCAGACAGCACATCTAAGAACATCACATTGACATCTCACAGAACAGCACATCAGTTCAAGAACAAGAGCATGGAACCTATCCTCTCGAATATACCAAAGCATAAAAACCACTACAGACTTCAGTGGACTTCAGCTGGTGCAACTAGGAGGACATGCTGCAATTCTCTAACACTTTGCTATAATCTTCATTGAGCAATTGCAAGTATTTTTAAGGAGAGACCAATGGAAGACACTTGCCCTCAGGGAAAAGACTTCCTGCTGGCCCTGCTGGCTTAAGATCAAATGTACTGAAATGAACAGTTCTGACTTAGAACCATGCATCAGGAACATATTTTCTCAAGATCTTCATGTGAAGAAAACATGACTCTTCTGCACTGGCCAAATGCCTTCCAGCAGTCAAGAAGAATCAACTTTGCTAATGAGTTTTTGTTCATTTGTGTGATGTTTGCTTTGTGCCATTTATTTTCCTGTCCACTGCTGTTTTTTTAGAGGGAACATAATTGCTGGCATTGCCATTTTTCTTTGGATTTGTACCCGTGTATGTTCTTAAACCTTTGATGGGAGCAGCTGAACCAGGAAACACTGGGCTTTGTTTAGGGGGTCTCATATTACCAACACTTTGAATTTTAGAACTGTTCTCAGAGGGCTGCTGATTGAGTTGTTGCTTTGCAATTGGCTTTTTTTTCAGTTCACTCTTTACTTCAGCAGATTGTCTGGGAGAAGACACTGCACATCCCACTCTCTCAGAAAGTTTCAAATGACCTGGATGAGAATGTAACTGGCGGCTTCCTTCACAGTAGGGTTCTCCCCTGTGACCTGAATAGCTTCTGGGCAGCTTTGAAACACTTTCATGAGGAATTATTTGTTTGCTAGGCAAAGGGCTAAGCAATGCCTTGCCTTTGCCAGGGCTTTTTAGGGTACGGATAGAGCTGGGAGCAGTCTGTGGTCTGGCTTTGGTTGCCCTTCCTTTCTCATTCTGCACAGTCTGCATCTGCAGCCATTCCAGCTGCAGAAGGCGATCAATGAATTTCTCAAGAAATCCTGTTGGCTTTGGCTGAAATTCCATTTTCCCCTCCACATTAACAAAGATGGCCAACTGCTTCAAGTCCCATGAGTTGAAAGGGGGTGGGAGAAAGTCTGGGTAGTAATACTCTGATTCTTTAAAACCCGTATCAAGAACATGTTCCAAACAACCTGGATCAATTTCTTCAGCTCTGAGAATGAGTTCTGGTGGTGTGCAGGGAGACGGGGGAATGGGAATCCTTTCTGAATCAGACAGATCACTGGCACTGTCATCTTCAGCATCTTCTTTAATAATTTGTACTGATTCAAAATCAAGAAACATTTCACTTACAGATCTTTCTTGCCATTTAGAAGAGCATGGACCAGCTTCAGCAACACATTCTTCCTGATTCCTTTCCAAATGTTCTTTTCTGCTGCCATAAAAATGTTGCACTGGGACATCTTTAACCTTACAGAGGCTACCTTGCATGCTGCCCTTTGCACTAGGAGGGATCCTCTGCAGAAAAGATTCATTTTGCATTCTTTCTGGGAGACTCCTCTTTGGTCCTTGTGCTCTGTGCAGTGATGTGCCAACACTTGTGATTCTAAATAAAGATCATATCCTGTTAGAATAATGAATATCTTTGGAACATCAGTTTACAAAGGCCTTCCTGCCCCATTAGAGGACCTGGATCTAAATGAATGAGGCTGAAACTGGCATGGAAACTTGGCAATGTGTAAAATCAGTATTTCTTGGCAGAGATAACACTGCTTGCTACTGATTTTGTGTCTTATTTTACTCTCATTTTGTCTGAGAATTCATCAAGACAGGATGGTAAAGTTCCATATTGATAATTTGTTGTCCTACTAAATGCTGAATTCTGGGGCCAGTGTTAAGTTAAAGGCAAAACATAGGTGTAATGATTTAATCACAAGCAGTTTGAAATGACTACAAATTAGACAGACAATCTCTACATCTAACTACCTCTTTGACTGACTACTGTCATCCAGCTGGTTTCTTCCCTTCTTAAGAACACTTGGTTGGTTACCATCTTGAGTGTCATGGGAAATCTGAAACAATATGCAAGCACATGAGGTTATTATGAACCTGACATAAACTGAGTACCCTTTTTCTGTAAACAAAACCAAAATGGAATGATTTACCTTTTCAATGGTACTTGATACATTCTTGTCTAGTCTTCCAGGAGAAGCTTTCACATGAGCAATTGGTTTATTAAGTCCTTTGGTGCTCGGATGGCTTTTTCCATTACTGTAAATAGCAAGGATTAAACAGAATATCACAAATAAGTAACAACATACACAATCATATAGAAATACAATAGAAGGTTTAGAATGCAATTTGGTTTAAAAAGAGTGATTGCAACTATTCCTAAAGTTCATCAGAACTATGCTATGATCAGTTTTTATACTACTAACCACCTTACTAGGATTTTAATACCACTACACCAAAAAGTAATTCAGTCAGACATTAGAACAGTAATTAACTCAGCCCTTGTACTCAGTCCTCTACCAGATGATCCCACAGTTACTTTGGGGATAATAAACAGTAAATATTAGAGACTTTGTATTCAATTACTAATTTCTACACTACCTAGGGCATGGTCCTGCTGCAGTTTAACATATTTAATTACAAAGTACAATCTGAAGTCCACTGCAAGACTTTCCCTTTCTCATTTGCATACTCTTAACAAAATTAAGAGATTATTCCTATGAAGTTAAGGAATGGATGTGGGCAGGGACCATACAGCCTATTCTGATATTAACACAACTTCACAAAAAAGGCACAAACAAAACCTTTCATGCTTTGTGTTAGAATGGGGCTGTGAATATATTAATAGGAGGAAAACTCATATGCAAGTAAAAAGAATGGCATTACTGATTGGGACAGTTTAAAACTAAAATATGTTTCCTCAAATGAAAGAGATACATCTTTGCATAAGCACATGGAATCATTAAATCAGTGCATGCTGTAAGGATCAGAACACCCTGTTCTACAAACAAGAATATTACTAATTTTAAAAAGTAAAGCTTGAAAATGTCACTTTACAACAAGAATAAACAAACTGTGCCCTCCCAGTCTAATCTAGCTCGACTGCAGTTCAGTTAATTTGTCCAGCTGCACACATAGGTTTGCTGCCAGTAAAGAAGAAGAAAATCAGTCTTGGGTCCCCAGCATTGATTCAGTCACCTGCTACTTTGTGACTTGCACGATCATATTGCACAACTGCTTCTGTTGCTGTGGAGCAGAGAATGACAGTCTGAACAGTACAGCCATGCACATATTAACTAATCTGCAGTACTTAGAAATTCCTGTAACTAGAAAAAAAGAAAATAATTTCCTTACTTTACCATTCCTTTGTGGTTTTCATTGATTTGGCTTTCCTTTCTTTGTGTCTCTCTGTGCAGTAATAAGGGATATTCTTGAATGCCTGGTCCCATTATTAGTCTTTTTAGAGGGTATCTGCACCTTTATTTTTACATAATCTTCAAACGACTCCAGTCTTTTGGGTTCGTAAGGCGCAGTGTACCAAATGCAAACATCACCACAGCCTAGAGATGCAGTAAACAAACACCATGCAATTCCTCCCAATGTGACTTATTATTAAAGCAGTAAGATAAGCCCGATCAGCAACCAAACGCTACTGGAAAACACCATCCCCTCCCCCAGCGATCGCCTAACGGGCACAAGCATCATTCGCCTTACTCTCCTGAGTCCATGCCGAGCTGTCATCACCCCGGGCGCTGCGGTGGAAGCCCCGCTGCTGCTGCAGGCACCGGGCACTGGCCGGGACCGCAGCAGCACCCGGGAAGGCCCCGCAAACCACGCAGCTCCGGGCAGGAGCCTGTCCCTAAACGACTGCTGGTAAATTATCTGCAGGTACAGCAGCGTTAGGAGCGCTACCTCTCATTGTGTAACGTGTTCATTCCCACCGTGTTCCTCCTGCGCAGCACCGCGTGTATTGACTGGAGCCAAGTATCGCAGTCGAACGGGGGTGGATGTTTCTGCTCTTCATTTAACAGGCACAGATGAACAGCCACCTGCGCTCCGCGCACCCCGAGTTGCCTTTTTGTCAGAAAACGCGCTCTTAGATTCTTATATGCAAATTTTGTGTCAGATACTGCTTCTTTTCGTTTTCCAAGCCAAATCCCTCCCTACTGATAATTTTCTACTAAAAATACACCGAGCGGCATTTCTAGCATTCTTTTATTTTCCAGATCCTGCATTCCCCTACTAGGGTTGCACGGATGCGATCTGCAAAAAGGGGACAGATGTCCAGCACCAGCACACGTCTCCTCGCCAACCTCTGGTTTTGTTGCAGTGCTATTTATATATTCATGTCTTTATCTATTCACATTTGAGCCTGCTGTATTTCTTAGAAGCCACTCTCTCCGCCATCTCCCTGGCCCAGGAGGGCGCACAGGGGCCATGTGCGTTGCCGGTGCCTCTGGGTCCTCGCGGATCGGGACAGCAGGGTCTCCGGACAGGCACTCAGCGCACTGCCGGAGCCGCTCAACGCAACGCCATAGCGTTGTGGCGCTGTCTTCCTGGCTCCGAGCTCGCCATGGCAGATGTACCCATACAGCCTGCAAGCAGCCACCATGCCGACCCGGGCCCCGCATCCCTCCCTCCCGGGATGCACCTGCGATCCCCGATGCCAACCGCCGCCGTAGCTGTCCGGAGGGCAGGTCGTAATTAAGGAATCGCCTCCACGCAATTTTTGCCTTTTCTGCCTTTCGTTCTCCTACAGCCTTGTCTGCCACTGGCGCCTCCCGGCCCCACCAGCCCCATGCCCGATACCTGCCTTAGCCTCAGTCCCCGCCAGCACCTCAGGGCACGTCGAGGGCACCAGCCGCAGGTGCGCAGGCGCAAGACGGGGGCGCGCACAGGCCGCTGGGCTCGAGTGGAGCGGCGCGGAAGGGGACTTCACGCATGCGCCCGCAGCTAGGGAAGAGAGGCAGAGTCGCTGCCGCGGGGCGTGCAGCCCGAACCGGACGAGGTGGCTTGCTGTGCCAGGTCGGGCCCTGTTGTCCTTGTTTCTGCGGTCCTGGGCCGGGGGTTATCGCCCTTGCCCGGGGATTGCGCACCCGCTCTGTCTGCGGCCGGGTCAAAAGCGGGCTGAGGATCGCCTTGCCGCGGGACAGAGGGCGGACTCTGCAGCTCATGTGGGCTGTGGAGTCCCCAAACGTGGGTCCCTCCCTTTCTGGCCACAATACCGAGCCGGCCGCCAAAGCCCCGCCCGACAGTCTCCTCCGTGACAGCCCCTGCGCTCCCTCCAGCCTCTGCAGCAGTCCCGGCTCCGTCCTGCCCGACAGCCTCCAAACGCTCCCCGGCCGCGGCAGCCCTTGCGAGTCGCCCAGCATCCAGTGTGACAGCCTAGAGTGTCCCTGCAGCTGCTGGAGCGTGGGGTCGGTCGGTGTCTACGAGGACAGCCTGCAGGCTCCTCTCGCCGTGGGTAACGGCCGAGGGTGCTTCAGGGCACATCACAGCAAGCCCCAGGCATCCAGCGACCTCTCCGACAGCCTAGAGTCCTTCGGAGCCCAGCACGACAGTCTGCAATCAGTCTCCAGCCTGAGTGAGAGCTTCCGGTCCTCCAGTATCAGCGGTGATAGCCTCGAATCTCTTTCCAGCCTGGGCAGCAAGTCCACCAGCCAGCACAGCAGCCTCGAGGTTATCAGCCAGTGACTGCCTTCATCTCCCCACACAATGCACTAGCCCGTGATTTGCTTCCAGCTACTGTGAGCGGTTCCAGGTTTCTGCCCTTTTCATTCTGGAGGCTACGTTGTGCCAGCTGACTCTTGCTGCATCCAGTGCAACAACCTCAAATATTTTCTCTCTGTGCTGCCGTTCCCATTGCCTGCTTCGGAGAGGCAGTGGTTAATATAATCTGCAGTCTTAACACTCATTTTTCTGTCTTCAGTTGAGAATGGAGATTCGCGGTCCTCGGAGGAATCCTAGCTACCTCTCTGACCTGTATGAGAACATGCTATGGGCTGAAGGGCAAGGGCGGCAGCAGCAGCCCCCAGCAGTCCCTACAAACGCTCTTCGGGGCAGTACCCCGGCCAAGAGCAACCCCCCGGCAGATAAGCAGATAAGCAGAAGTTCCTCCAGCTGTGATCCAACCTTACGGCCCATCATACGCCGCCGAGCCCGATCTTTGCCTACGTCACCTGAAAGGAAGCGAGCAGCAGTTCGGTGTCAAGTTTCTGGATGTATGAATCGTATGAACCGGGTGAGGTTTGCTGATGCTTTGGGTTTGGAGCTCACTGAAGTGAAAGTCTTCCAGAGTGGGGAGGATCCATCGATCCCCTTGCATGTCCTTTCCAGGCTCTCCATAAACTCAGACCTCTGGTACAGCAGCTTGGACTTGGAGTTTACTATGCAGTGCTTGGTCCCTGACTTCCAGCAGCCTGCAGACTGTATAGATTTCTCCTCCCGACTTCAGAAGCAGCAGGTGTGTCTTGAACGAGTGACCAGCTCAGATCTGGGCCTCCGCGGCACCATCCACGTTCGCAATATTGCTTTTGAGAAGAGGGTGTCTGTGCGATACACCTTCAACCAGTGGAAAAGCCTCCATGAACTCTCTGCTCAGTGGCACAGTAGCATTCCTGAGAAAAGTGGGCAGGATCAGGTTGATGTTTTCACTTTCTTTCTCCCTGTGCCTCCCTTTCTCCTCCAGGTGTGCTCTGTAGTCCAGTTTGCAGCAAGGTACCAAGTCAATGGTCAGGAGTATTGGGATAACAACAGAGGCAAAAACTACAGCCTTACCTGCCGAACTCACCCCCTTAAGATGCCTAGAGAATGCGAGGAGAGCTGGATCCACTTCATCTGAACAAAGGAAGTGGATGCAGAGCAGCTTGGCAGTAGTCCTGGTGGCACGCTCTTTCTTGGCAGGGCCCTGTGCTCGGATGGCAACAGTCTCCATTTGAAACCTGCCAAACCTGGTAAAGTGTTCCAGGGAAGGGAAGCAGCCAATGACCCGTGCAAACTGTTCTAAACCTCTTAGAAAGTAAAAAGGGCCAAAATGGGTATTGACTGACATCTGCTGAAAGCCCATGTGAATTCTAGTGTATGAGTTGTTGCAGGATAGTTCCAGGGGATGCTGTCAGACTACTAAAGAGGAAAATGACATTTCATCTTGCTAGCAGTGTTCTTGGTTGCATTGAGTATTTCTACCAGATCTATTTTACCATTTTGTACTGTTTGGTTTCTAAATAGGCAGTGTGGCTTTACTGGGTTTGTTTATAATATTGTTTGTTATCTCACCATATCTGGGCACTATTCCATTTATACATAATTTGGATGGCAGACAGTGTAGGGAGTCCTTTATATATAGACATTAACCATGTCAAATAATTCCATTAATATTTAGGCTGGAAATCAAATGTTATTAGGAGCAGAACACACATGAAAATGTGCCATTGGCACCTCTGATTCTCTACGAAAAGGCATTTTTTGTTTTATTTTCTCTCCAGTGTGTGCAGTAGGGAGCAGTAAGGATTGTTACCAAAGTGGGTATAAGGCAGAGCTTTACTAGGAAGTTTTTGCCTTTTCCAGGTGATGCACAAGTCAGTTTTGTCTCTAGATGGTGGTACAGGAATTGTCCTTTTCTTGTGCATGTTTTCAGTGTGGGGAGCTGGTTACAGAGCCTTGGAACAGCATGTCAGCACCCTGAACCCTGGCCCCGTGTTCCCAAGTGTCCCAGTATTACTGCAGAAACAGTTGAATTCTTTAATCAACTACTTTTTCCAAACACAAAGCAGAAACTTCAAACTTAGGATCTTACTGGTAAACTAATACTTACACAGCCCCAGAATCCCTTCTGCAGCAGGGAGAGCACAGTAACAGTTAGATGCAGTTTTCCCGTACTTCTTGCTCCACTACTTCAATTCTATGGGTTTTGTTTGGTTTAAGACTTGCAACAGGCTTAAGTCTAGTAAGTGAAAAATGTCCATGGCTTTTTTTCATGTCTGTTCATGACTGATGGAAAGTTTAGCTTTATATGTGTAGCATACATGTCAGAACTGGCTGGTTGGCTGTATTAGCAGAACTGCTTTTTAAGACTATACTATGAAAATCAGGCCATTTATTCAGGCATCTTAGTTTGGATTGCTGCTTATTCATGAAAATCACAAGCTTTTTTTAAAATTACTGTTGTAAGAAACCCACAGCCCAAGTATGTATTAGTTCCATAAATATGCTGAGTAATATGGAAGTGCAGAGACCTCAGGAAAATTAATGTAACATTAGTTGCAAGACCCATTTATCACAGCTAGGACTTCAAGTGAAGAAGCTGCCTGGTTCCTTTAGTCTTTGGTTTTCGAAGAAACTGAAGTCATGAATTCCATGAGCTGCTGAGAACCTCTTGCAGAGTACTAAGAAAGTTCAATCCTATTTGAAACTTGAGAACTTAGTGTGCTGTCTGCTTTAACTTTGTCTGGGAGCACTGTAATTGTTCTGAAGGAATAGGTGAGGCTGAGATGTGATTGCCAGCTACAGAGAATGCTGCCTGCTTGCAGTCCACCTGCACTATTTGCTGTCTCTGGGTTAGAGGAGCACCTGTTAACCAATCTGGCAGCAGCTCTTGTCTCCTCCAAAAATCTCTGCAGGGAACTGGAAGTCTAGTCTTCCTCATGTGGCACAAAAGTAAGAGCTCTGTAAGGAAGGGCACTATCTATCTAAGGTTATTTTGCCTCCTGTGGTTTGCTTCATAAGACAATACAGAACATATCTGTGAGCTGTTCCACCTACACTCTTCATAGTCGATTGAGATGTTTTCAGTATAGCTCATAAACTACCTGTGGTGTGACAAACTGCATCATCTCTGCTGAGTACAGAGAAAATGCTTGGCGATGTGGAAATTCTCAGCATTTGTGCAGATCTTTCTTGGCATGAATTGAAATTGCATATCCTTACTTTGGTGAAACTTGCTCACTTAGGGTATCCAGGATTGCTAAAGTTCATGGAAGAAAAGTTTAATGTGTTCATCAGTGAAGAAAATGAACACACACACACACAGAGAGACATATATTCATGTGCACAGAGGTACTTGTGTTGAATAAAAGGCACTATTTTAAAGTATTGTTCCCTATTCCCTTTCTACTCTTAAATGACTATTTCTTCAGCAAAACCATTGAATTGCTTCTCAGTACACCATAAAAATTCCCTGTCTTATGAGACTGGTGTGTGACACCAGTTTACTATGGCTGTTGCTGGAGCCCAATGCAGTACTTGGCTCACTGGTATAAGGATGCTGTTGCTGTCTTCTGGGAGAGATTCTTTCATGTGCTTGCAAATGTCAGGTCTGCGTGTTGTTGCGGGCAGGCACAAGTTACGTAAAGCTGAGGCTGTCAGTTGAAAGGTTAATGTGTCAGTGCTAGAGGTGAGAAACAAATGCCGCAGCAATACAAGTTTGGTTTGTATTGTCTCCCTTCTGCAACCTCTCAGGGTATTTCTAAATGCAAAATCTTGAATACTGAAGTATTATGCCAAGTTTGCCTTTTCTCCCTTTGCTTGTTGTGCAGTGCTGGAGAAGAATTGACAGTAGCTGTTACTAAACCAGTTGTCTGGCACTGCTGACTGAGTTGAGCAATTGACCTTATAACGGAACTGTGAGTGATCTCTGGTTAAGCTCTTAAGCATTCACGTGAGTGCTGGCACCTGTCACATGAAAGATGAAATTTGCACATATGTCACATTCAGTAGTGAACACCAAAAGGATTGTAGCTGACAAAACAAACAAAAAAGAAAGGATGAAGCCATTAAGTAGTGCTAAAACACACTAGTTGTGAAGGTAAACTTATGATCACCTTTAGAAATTCTCAGGACTACTTGAATGCTTGCACTGTGTCTAAACTAAGCACCTCCCTTGTAACAAGGATTTTGTACAAGTGAATTCTTCACAATAGTTATTGCCATATAATGCACTTTTAAAAGCTTGTGTTTATTACAGTCATACAATAAATGAATGTCTGTTAGTCCACAGTTTCACTGTTCTTTCAAGCATGTTTTCTAAAGACATATATGGAGTCCATGTAAATAAAAAGGGGTTGTCTTTCTCAGTTAAATGTCCAGAATAATGTATGTTACACAGTATATCATAAAGCACATGTGCTAAACAAAAGGTCACTTGGTCCTAATGCAGAGTTGTACAATTTTAAGATGCTTAATTCATTTTAAAAACAAGCTGTTGTAATACAAAAGATTGTAATAAAAACTTTTCACAATTTTACGTTGATTTTGTCAATGCTTCTCCTGTGCACAGTTAACTCATGAGGCAACTTAGTGTCAAGTTTGCACTAACAATAGGAGGGTAAAGTGGATTCAAGTTGCTAAAACTTTAGGTCGTTCTAATACGGTTTCATGGAACAAAAAGGAGAGGAGTTTTCTTCTAATAGCACTTTCCAAAGCTGTGATAGACTGTACTTAGCACATCCGTTTCTGAGCCAATTTCTTTATACAAAGAAAAAAACAGTGCAATGCTAACAGTCAGATATAACAGCAGTACTCAATTTGGTGTATGATCAGCACACATTACAATCTTGCATGTGCTTTACAGCACGGTCTGGTAAAGACACAGAGCAGCAAGTCTAACTGATTACTCATTTATCAACATGGCTCTAATATTAGTACTGATTTCTTTCCTGTTTTGGCTTCCTCTTTATGATCTCAGATCTGCAACTATTGCAGCTGACACTTGATATTAAAACTGTTGGCATCGAAGCCGCTGACCCTTCTCAGTTCTGCATGCTACATAGGGGCTGTGCCAAAGGTTTGTGATCTTGACAACGTGTTCCAGAACCCATAATGAAAGTAAACATTTCTGCTACTGCAGTGAAGAAGGGTCCCTGTATGTAGTGCTAGCTTGCCCTAAGGACAGTTTTGCTTCCATTTTCTCTGAATTTTTAAAGTTTAGTTTCCATATCTGTGGCCCAAATAATTTTCACTGTTGTTCCAGTCTAATGCATAATTTAATGGGAAATTCTGCTTTCTATTGACCTCCTTTCTGTTCAATCAAACAAAACAGGTATTAGAGAATGAGAAATTAAGAGTGTAGCCCCCAGTCATATCAATGTACCTAGTGCAGGAGGGAAAGTGTCTGTTCCACTGCTCCTATAGTTTATCACTGTCTTTTGCTGTGAATAGGTAAAGTTGTTTTCTTTACGGGAACAGAAAATCTGTGGCTATTCTGTGCCTGTGTGTATACTAACGTGACCGGCATGGGAAAGCATCAAGGGCAAATTGTCTTTTATTACTTCTACTTCATATGATGAAAGTAGGATTAATTTTTTTAATAGAAAATTCTCTTCTGCAGACTGTTGTCCCTGGTAGTTTTCTCCATAAAGCTCTGAGCAAAGTGATCAGCTTCAGCTCACCAAATGGCTTTCTAGTGAATGTATCCCCTCAGCAAATGTGACAGCAGGTAATGCTGCAGCTAATCGCTGTAGCTGAACGTGCCTCCTGGTCCTCACTGTGGGTCAGCGCCTCAGTGGGATGCTCCAGGTCTCGCACTACTTGCCCTCTCCCTGAATTGCAGTGACATCTGGTGGTATTCGATATACTTGCTGTACCCCCGGTTTTTGCCTTTTATAGTATTCGTCTCTTTTCTTTATTTTAGAAAGTTAGTGGTGGTGTTTTATTTACAGTCGCTGCAGGCTTATTTGCCAGGAAAGGTGATTCTTCTCCTAGTTGCTCGACTATTGCTATTTTAGGTATGAACAGAGATGCTTCCTGATACTCCACTGGAGTAAGTGAGATTCGTGTTGAATTGTATCACCTGTATTTCATACAGTTGATAAAGTCACCTAGTAAAGTCATACTAGTACTGGTAAAAGCCCCACTTTGGAACTGTGTGATTTCATTTGAACTTATCATCATCATCCCCTCTGTATACTAGAGAGCATAAATGTCAGCAGAAGCCCTTTATCAACAACAGGTCTAAGTTTAATTATCTGTTCTTCAGGCCCTTGATGGTAGTGAAACCGTTTCTGAATTAAGAACATGAATGCATTAAAGTGGTTTAGCAAATTCATACCCGTTAACCATTAGAATCACAGAATCAACAAGGTTGGAAGAGACCTCCAAGATCCAACCTATCACCCAGCCCCATCCAGTCAACTAGACCGTGGCACTAAGTGCCTCATCCAGTCTTTTCTTGAGCACCTCCAGGGATGGCAACTCCACCAACTCCCTGGGCAGCCCATTCCAATGCCAATCACTCTCTGTGAAGAACTTCCTCCTAATATCAAGCCTGTACCTTCCCCGACACACCTTGAGACTGTGTCCTCTTGTTCTGTCTACACCATGCACTGAAACCAGTGTTCTAAATACCAGCTATGAATAATGAAGTTGTAATACAAGTCCAGTGGAACAGGTCAGCAGGCACAACCCCCTGAGAAATTGACTGTACTACAGATTAGGAAAACCACCCCACCGAGGTGGCTTCCCGGTCCCTCTGCAGCCGCCTCGCCCCGCTGCCCTGACGGCAGCGGGCACTGGGCACACGCTTGTCGCGCTGCAGCAGCCCAGGGCAGCAGGAGAGCAGAAGCCCCCAGGCCAGACGGAGGCCCAACAGCAGCGGTAAGGAGAGCCCTCCTCCTGGCCTTCGCTCTCCGGTGGCGATTGGTCCTCGTACTCCCTTGGCGGGCGGTGATTCGTTGGAGCCTGCGGGCGCTGCGAGCGATTGGCCGGCGGGAAGTGGCGCTTTTTTTCCGCTCGCGCGGTGAGGTGAGGGGCGCCATGCCGCCCTGGGGCCTGCCGAGCCCTCGGCCGGCCCGGCTGTGCTGCTGAAGGGAGGCAGAGGGCACTGCGGGGTGTTTGCTCTCAGTTACAAAGGTCTTGGGGGTGATGCGAGCGACTGACTGCCTGTGTTTTGAGGGCGGAGGTTTGCTTTGTTGGGGAGGCACCTGGAAGGGCTTTATGTTTTCTTCTGTGGGTGGTCAGACTGGTGAGGAGACAAGACTTGTGAGGGAGGAGTACTAAAGGTGTCAGTGCAGACTGTTGCGTTTTTGTGTTGGAAAAAATAATGAACACCCCACCCTGTATTCGTTATTTCTGTATTAGGAGTAGGGAAATGACTAGTATGCATTCAGAGTTGCTTATTGTACAGAATTTGTTCCTTGTTTTTAATCGTTCATTTCCTTTTGCATTGTCTAATTCTGTGTAATTTCTGGCACGGGGAGATGAAGTCTGCACGTAGCAAATTGGCTGACTTAGATGAATACACACAAAGCATAAGAAAGTTTCAGTTTGCACTTGTCAGTCCAACATACACTTGTCTGCTTGAGTGCTTAAGATTTTTCAGAAAACTATAATTTAAGACACTTTAGGTTTTGGTGGTAATAGGCACCTCAGAGCCCATCACTGTATGTATAATTAGGGCATTTTCTTTGCATGCAGTCACTACCTTTCTCTTAAATGTTCTAATGTGCCGTCTCACAGTGAGGCCTTTCTGGAGGGCCTTCGTCTGTTAGCTGTAATGAATAACTTGGTTTTGACAGGAACTGGCCATCTTCATCCCCTTGTCTCAAAGAAATCCTGAGGCTTCACTGCAGAACTCCCTGGTCTTCCTTTGCCAAAGTGGATTGTTTCTTCCACTTGTGTTTTAAGCAACTCAATCTATGTGAGGATGTTTCTTTATATCTTTGATTTAATTTCTGAATATTCATATGACTGGCATATATTGTAAGATATTTTGACTGATAACTGAGTTGTTTGCAAAACCTACTGGAAGAATATGTCAGTGAATTGTGTTTTGATCAAATGATGATTGTTCCTTTTTCCAGCTGAGTAGGTGACCTGTAAAAATGGCAGCCAAGAAAGAGATGCAGGTATGTGTTTATGGACCAGAATACAAGTGTTGGTTATTTTAATTACCAGCTTAAAGCACCTCTTCTGGTATTTAATTACAGTTTGCAGTGTGGCAAACAATGTAATAGAAATAAATTTTCCTTCATTGTAGGTTAATGCTAAGCAAAAGCTAGAGGAATTGGTTATTGATGAAAACATCTCATGTATTTGACATACATGTATCAGTTGGGATGATACTTGGGATCCGAATGTTAAATCCAGTTATAAATGATGAAGAGAGTGGGAAAACAATTAAGGCAGTCAATAGTAATCATAAATGTTACTATCTTTTAAAGTCAGTAATAACTTCAGAAATGCAAAATATTAAATGTGCCAAGGAAGGAGTAATAACACAATGAACACTTCTGTATGCTTTTGTTTGTAATATGAGGGGAAAACCTCCACCATTCATATGAGGAAAACTGGCAAATAAATTCTGTGATTAAATATTTGCATGATTAATGTATTAGATAGAATAGATACAGGATTCTGTACTTTTTTTTACGTTTAATGATTTTTGTGATCAAAACACTTTCTTTGAATTCAACAGTTAACTTGGTATCAATTTTAAACATACCCTAATAAAGTTGCTTTATTTTCTTTTATTGATGGCAGTTTGAAAAGCTAATTGATGAAGCTACAAAAAAAACAACTTTCCAATCATTAGAACAATTTCTGGCAATGGAAAACTCTGAAAATGTCTCCTACAAATGCAGCAAACAGTTTGTCAACAAGTTAGACAAGCTTCTTTCTCAGGTAATGTAATCATTACAGAATCACCTAGATTGTCATTTTAATAATCTGAAAAAAGCCCTTTTCTTTCATTTGCCTTGGTTTATACCAGCAGCTGATTTGGAAAGCTGAAATAAAATTTAAGAATGAAATCTGTACTGCAAGTTTCATTAAAGATGGTTTTGAGGAGAAAAATGCATCTGGTTATTGAAATACAGGTTCTTCTACAATTGTTCGCTAAAGCTTATGTTTCAATTTCAGGAACTCGACAAACAAGAACTCGGAAACATTTGTACTGTGCTAAATTGTATTCAGAAATATGGGAAAAAAGTCAGGATAGCAGGAGAAGATGGGCTCCCAGCAATGATGAAATTCAGTCTTATTGGAAGGATAAGTAAAACTATAAAGCATGTGCATACTTGTAGAAAAACTATAGTTAATGAAGCATGTATAAGTGATGCTTCAGTGCTGAGCAGCTGAGTGTTCTATTTGCTTGTTTCTGAATTGAGAATTTCTTACAGCTTTGCAACAAACATTTTTGAGATCTAAATGTTTTTTTGACAAGTGGGTTTTTATCAAGTGAGAATCACTCTGCCACAGTCAAGGATTTGCAAGTTATGCAAAATAGCAGTTAGATATGCTTACAGCAGTTGCAGCAAGAGGAGATCTTTTTATGTGAGCTTGCTGTTCTGCTTTTGAGTCAAGAATTGGAATTTCTACTGGGAGTTTTATACTTTTTTGTCAGTACTCACAATAGTGATATTATACCTGTTCCTTCAGCAGACCAGAGTGCTAGACTCATTACGTTGTGCTATTTCATCCTGCATGTTAAATGTTTTAATAATGTGTAATTTAACATAATGAGCATACTGAAAGTCAGACACTACCTTTTTCACCAGGAATTTTTTTGAAGAGCGTTTATGGTAACATCAAATGAATGTCACTGATAACTTCATGCCTAGAGTCACAGCTACAAACACACTTTGTCACTGAGCCATTGTCCATTTGCATCTTTTATCTGTGATGGCAGACGTAAAAGTGTAGACCTAGTTTTTCTGTTAGAAAGTCAGCTAGAGAAATTGCATTAGTTTGAAAACTGTATTTTTTTATTGTGAGTGAATTTTTAGATGGGGACTAAAGTACATTCAGCAGACTGGTTTAGTCTTCATGTAGTTTGTGTAATTTTACTGAAGCAAAAATAGATTTTTCTTTTCCCTTTACATGGTTGATTGGTTTGAAAAGGTAAAAGAAATTGTCATCCTTGGTGGAACTGGAAAGAATGAAGCACTTATAAATCTGGCTGAGGATTTCTTCAATGTGTTGCTGGTAAAAATATGCTGATCGTAAAACATGTTGTGTGTATTAGCCAAAAGAATTAGTACAAGCTTAGCAACAAAAAGCCATTCAAATACACTAATGTTACAATGACTTCTGCAAT